>NC_083115.1:2230454-2549090 GCF_949774975.1 Lagenorhynchus albirostris
CGTGGGCCATGGCCGCTGAGCCTGCGCGCCGGAGCCTGTGCTCCGCAACGCGAGAGGCCACAACAGTGAGAGGCCCGCGTACCGCAAAAAAAAAAAAAAAAAAAAAAAAAAAAAAAAAAAAAAAATTCTAGAGAAAATGAAACTAGATAATGGATGAGGCAACTAAGGATAATGTAAATACTTCATAGAGAAGTTGTGAAAAATAAATAATAAACGCTTTTACTGAGCTGAGTTTTACACGAATTAATCCTTTGTGTCCTCTGAACTCCACTGGGAAATTGGCAGTATTGCTAACGCCCCCTGCCAGGTGGGCAGCAGGCACAGTGACGCTGACTGAGTGCCCAAGGCCATATAACTAGTCAGGTGCAGAAGCAGACGTTAAGTGGGTAGCCTGGTCCCGAGCCCCAGTTATATGACATTCTTCTGACACACGGTGGGGCGGGGGTAAGACACGCAGTATCTAGTGCCTGGTACCTAATGTCGCTGTTAATGATGATCAGAATACACTCAGTCAGAAAAGGACTTTGCTAATGTCTTGGCTTCTGGGGAGTGTTTATGGGATGTTCAATAGGTGAATCTAAATCCTATTTTTATTTAAACGTCTAAGGTTAAAACTAGACATTAATTCCATCCTATGGTCATCTGTAGCTGTGGCGTCATTGTTGGGGATAGGGTTGGGCTGGGAAGAATCACTTCCCCAGTGACTCGGTCCTCTGCCCCTTTTAGAACTTGCCTACATTTCTGCCTGTTGGAATTTATTCTTGCTAGTCCTTTTCTTTCTTAGAACGCTTCCGTTCAACACACATAGGCCCCAGAGATAAAAGGAAAGAATGAAAAGTTTGCTAACAAAAAATAGTGGCAGCATTCACCTTACCCCGTTTCAACTTTCAGAGATTCTGATAAGTAGCCTTTTTCTAGATGGACGTGAATTCAGTGGGGACCCGTGGGCTGTTGAGTTACAGGGTTCTGGTTTGACTTCCTCTGTTCCTCCTCTCTAAGTTATTTTGAAGTTGTTTATATCTTGAGCCTAGCTTGATTTGTTTTACTTTGCGTTTGACATGACTTTTCTCAAAAGTCATCCTTCGGAAACTGAGTTGCACTTTAAAAAATTGTCTTTGCATTTTTGTCCTTTAAAAAATAATTTGCAAGCAGCAAAAATAACTTGAGGAAAATAAAGTACTCACTTGGGTTGGCTTAGATAGAAGCCTGAAGTTTATTTTTAAGGAAAGTCTTCAGCTGTACAGGACCTGTTTTTTGTTTAGCATTTAAAGAACAAACGCTGAGGTTCATGGCACACGGCTTTGAAGCGTCAGAGCAGATCAGCTAACGAAGCTTTCTAAGTCAAAGTGTGGTCCCTAGACTGGCGGCATCAGCGTCACCTGGACACTTGTCAAAAGTGCAGATTCTCAGGCTCAGCCCTAGACCCGATGCACCAGAAATGCAGACCAGCAGTCTGTGTTTACCAGGGAGACCCTGGGTGATTGGATGCATGTGCATTTAGTGGACCCCTGCCCTCACCACCCCTTTATCATAACCTTTTACCGTAAACGCTGCTGCCTTATCACGGTTCTCATGCAAGGGGTGCTCTTCAAAAGCTCTAGCTAGCAACCTTTGCTCACTCCTTACTAGCAGATGAATTCTCAGACTTAACCAGGCCTGGTTTCTGGCTTCCCCAGAGTGGTCTGCACCTGAGATGGGGCTGCCTCCCCCTCCTCCTCCATCTCCTCTTCCTCCTCCTCCCCCCTCTCCCCTCCCCTTCTCCTCCATCTCCTCCTCTCTTCTCTCTCCCTCTCCTCCTCCTTCTCCCTCCCTCCATCTCCTCCCCTCCCCCTTCTCCCTCCCCTCCCCCTCCTCCTCCCTCCCCTCCCCCTTCTTCTCCATCTCCTCCTCTCCTCCCCCTCCCTCTCCTCCTCCTTCTCCCTCCCTCCATCTCCTCCCCCTCCCTCCCCTCCCCCTTCTCCTCCATCCCCTCCCCCTTCTCCTCCATCCCTTCCCCCTTCTCCTCCATCTCCTCCTCTCCTCCCCCTCCCTCTCCTCCTCCCTCTCCCTCCTCCTACATCTCCTCTTCCTCCTCCTCCTCCCTCCCTCTTCTCCTCCCCCTCCTCCTCCCTCCCCTCCCCCTTCTCCTCCATCTCCTCCTCCTCCAGTGGCAGCTCTTCTGGTCCAGCCCCCTCGAGGGAACCAGAGCATCAGCCACCCCTCAGGTCCCCACTGACTCGGGAGAAGGAGCTTTGTTCCCAGAGGACCTCTGTGTTCCGTCTTAGCTGTAGAGAATGTTCTGGGCTGTAGAGAAGCTGGACGTTGGAGCTTCAGTGATTCCCAGCCCAGGGCCCTGGGTGGGGAAGGCCTGGGCTGAGAAGATTCTCCAGTATCACTGAGAGCTTGATTCAGAACAGAGTGATTTAAACTCACTTCCTTCTCAGAATTATTATAAATGAACCCTGGTTTGAGAAAGCTGGTGCCATATGCATAAAAAAAAAAATCCCAACTATAGGACAAATTAGGAAATAGCATTTTTGAATTTCAAAACAATGCTTCATTTTCTTTCTTTCTTTTTTTTTTTTTTTTGCGGTTCGCGGGCCTCTCACTGTTGTGGCCTCTCCCGTTGCGGAGCACAGGCTCCGGACGCGCAGGCTCAGCGGCCATGGCTCACGGGCCCAGGCGCTCCGCGGCATGTGGGATCTTCCCAGACCGGGGCACGAACCCGTGTCCCCTGCATCGGCAGGCAGACTCAACCACTGCGCCACCAGGGAAGCCCAATGCTTCATTTTCTTAAAGTTACCCCAGGATTCCTTTCACATAGGGAGCTCCTCTAATGCTTGAGCATGTTGATCTAAAACAAAACAAGAACTAGAAACTTGATTTATCAGGGAAGGGAGGACTAGTAAAAAGTAATTCTACAAATGAGGCAGACGTGTGTCTGTGTGTGCGTGTTACTGTGGAAAGATGTCCATAATATATTGTTATGTGAGAAATGAAGGCACAGAAGAATATATACAGTGTGATTTACATCTATTAAATTTAAGGAAAAGAAAAAAAATTCTCACAAACACTCTGCACCATATGTTTATGTCTAGAAAATGCCTGAAAAGATACACACCAAATAGTTAACAGTGTTACTCTGGGAAGTGGGTTCCGGAAGGATGGACGACGAGGAATTTCCACAGTTGTACGTGATACGGTTTTATACAGCTGATATTTTTATTTTTAATTTTTATTTTATATTGAAGTATAGTTGATTTACAATGCTATGCTAGTTTCAGGTGTACAGCAAAGTGATTCAGTTATACATATATATCTCTATTCTTTTTCAGATTCTTTTGCCATATATGTTATTACAGAGTATTGAGTAGAGTTCCCTGTGCTGTAGAGTAGGTCCTTGATGATTATCTATGGATGATATTTTTATAACCATATTATTATTTTTAAAATTAAACCCGAGAGAGAGAGAAGAGAGGGTGCAGGAGAGGCTGATGAGTAGTGTAAGGGAACTAATATGGGCTAAAAAGCCTTCCTGGTTTTACAGAAGCTTAATTTATTTTATTAGATTCTAACAATGATTGTTACATATGAAAAGCAAGAGATGTAGCAAAGTAATAATGACTCCAGAAGACTGTGTTTCTAAAAAGTTCTCCGCTTTTCCTCATGTCACTTGGATATCCTGATCTTCGGGGGATTTGGGAGAGAGTTGCAAGGATGCTTGTGGTTAGAGCTAAATCACTATTCATCATATCTTTGCTGTTCAGAAAATGAAAGAGCTTGAGATGAAAGGCCATTTAGGGGCTGGAGTGAGGCCTGGGCTTGCGAGCGCCCAGTGTGGGCTCCTGGCAGCCGCTCTTGGCCGCGGGGACCGGAGCAATGCAAGCCGTGTCCTACTTCGCCTTCCACGGGGTGACGGTGCCGGGCCTCAGTGCCCTCTGGAGTGCTGTTACCGGAAAACAATTTGAGATCCTCGCAGGAAGGCTGATCAGTGTGAAGTATTTTTGTCAAAAATTTTGTTGTGAAAAGGTCAACCTTGAATTTTCAGGAGAAAAAAAGTTTTCCCCTGGAGGTACGTTGATTCAAAGGCTTTTCCGTGCTGGATTTTTGTATTTAATTGTTTTTTTATCCATGAAAGTTGATTTTATGTATTTAGTACAGCTTAGAGCTGCATCCCGTAACTGTCAGTCTGCATTTCTTATATGCAGGCTTTAAAAGTAAATCCTGGTGTGCTTTTTTTTTTTCACGTGTACAGTTTCAGGTGTCAGTTTTATATATATATATATATATATATACACACACATATATATATATATATATATATACACACACACACACATACACACACACACACACACACACACACATATTCTTTTTCAGGTTCTTTTACTGTAAGGTTTAACCTTATAGGTTATTTCAAAATACTGAGTATAGTTCCCTGTGCTCTACAGTAGATCCTTATTTATATATTGTAGTGTGTATTTGTTAATTCCCAAACTCCTAATTTATCCCCCCACTTTCCCCTTTGTAACCATGTTTGTTTTCTGTGCCTGTGAGTCTGTTTCTGTTTTGTATATACTTCAATCCTGTGCACTTCTGATGCTCTGTTAATTTACTAAATTGGCATAATAATTTGGTAAGACCCAAGTCCTGTCCCCGTTCTGTTCCTCTCTCCTCTCTTACTCACCATGGATGACTGCCCCCGCTTTCCTGGTTCCTTTGCTGTGCTTCACACCCTTGGTTTTTCCCTCTGTCTCCCACCCCTTCCACCCTCAGTGATGTGTGGAGCCCCTGACCTCCCGTCCAGTTCTTGTGACTCAGAGGGTGGCTTCGGACCTTCTTGGCCACTTCCCAGGCCAAACCGATGGTGAAGGTAGTTGTGATGGTGAAGCTTCAAGGGTCAGGTGACATTGTGGCTTAATGTCTAAGAGAAGCATCAGAAGTCGTGTAGCCGGCCTCAGTTCCTCCCTTTCGGATGTGGGTCCTGACACCCTCCAGAACTCACGTGACCTCTGCGGAGAGCGTGGAGACGGGCCTGGAAGGAGCACGCACGTAGAGCAGCCCTGCCCTGCCTTGTCGTGAGCGCTGCTCGGCAGGGAAGGAAGCAAACGGGGCCTGGGGGCAAAAGTATTCACTCGTTTAAATATTCCTATATCCAGCTCCCAAACTGCATCCCCTCCCCAGAGTACCCAGAGCTCGCCTGTCTTAGATCAAGTTAACGCAGTGAAGCCAAAAGTAGCCCAAGTAACAATTTTATCATCAACGGAACCAGGAACCACCAAGGAAACCGTGAAACCTCTTCAAAAGCCAAGTGTTTTTAAGCTGTAGTTGGTGTTGATGTTCGTTCGTCAGTTTGATGTTGGTAATTAACAGTTACCACTCGGCTAGCAAGAACCAGCTCTGGAGTGGTCTTTTACCACATGTATCAGACACTGGCACGAAGACATAAAGCAGAAGCAGGAAGCCGTGGCCGTGAGCGTGGCCAGTGAGGTCAGCCTGAGTGGTTCTACAAGCAGTTCCAAGCCTCGGGTCCGAGGCCACAGCCGGGGCTGGAGCGGGGCTGCCGGGTGCCTCAGTACAGCCCTGCGTGGGGCCATATGCTTTCTGGTGTGATCGGGCATTTGAGGGTGGAGCGGCCTGACCGCTGAGTGTCTGCTGCCACCAGTGGCCCCTCCACTGTACTAAGGCTGCGTGATCTTGGATTTTTGTTTTTTATATTTATATATGTTAATTCTGACTCCCCAGTTAGAGTATTAACTACCTGTTCTCCCTCTTACCATTACCAAAATGTCTAATAATACCTTACCTGAGTAACTGTAAGTTGGTTTGTATGTATAGAGTGGCTAACAGTGTAACTAACAAAGGCTGTATCATTAGAGATTTGTTTAAGAGCAAAGTTTTAAATAGTTCACTCCTTTCAAACTTCGAAAAAAAGTTTAACAATTTACAAAAGCGTGTGCCCATTATAAATTTTCAAAGTTAACGGTACAAAAGTATATGTAGTGAGAAGGGAGAGCCCCCTCCAATTTCTCATCTCTCCACAGGAGGAACCACTGATTCTTTCCAGAACGTTTTCTGTCTATTCACACAAATGGTAGGAGTGTATGTGTGGGGTTGTTTTCTCTTCTAAACATAAATTGGGTCATGGTACACACACCATGATCCAGATGGCCTTTCTTACTTAACTAGATCGCGGGCCTCTTTCCTCATGAGTACGTTTAGACCGACCTCATTTTTACGCTCTGCACCACACTGACAACGTTTCCATGGAATGATGCGTGTATCAGTCGTCTTGCAAATTCTTCCCATTACAAATAATGCTGTAGCGAGTGTTCCTGTGCCTATATCTTTGTGCCTGTGCAAGGGTGCACCTGTGAGCGTGTGTGGGTCACGCCTGTGCGGCCGGGAGAGCTGGGCTCTGGGGCCCACGGGGCTAGGAAGCCTGATGCTTCTCCACCCTCCGTACTTTCACTGGCTGATGGAATGGCCACTTCATGTGCTGGACTGGATAGTAATGAAAAGTTTTTCTATGTTGTAATTCCATGAGTTGACACTTCGAAGAAGAGTTGCATTTCAAAGTCAGTGTCCTTTTAAAAAACTCTGCTATCTAAGTTTTTATTTTATTTTATTTTTAACAGTAGAAAGGGTTGATTTATGCATATGGAGGCCTTCACAGAAAAGACATGAACACGCAAAGCAGCAGTTAGACTTTGGGACTTATATACCATTTTGACAAAGGGTGATCAATTATGGAAAGTGACTAGGAAATACAGGAGGAAACAGAATAGAACGGTTATTTTAGCAAGGTCTGTTTGTGCAGGCTTATCTTGGTATTGGTGCCTTGTTTCCAGTGGTGAGGGTCACTTTGCTCTTCCTGGAACAAGGAAGGCACATTTCTCACAAGAAATTTATGCCCTGCTTTCAGGCACTTACGAAGGGGGCAGCAGACTCTTCCTGTGTCTGCTGTTTCTCAATTTAATCTGACGTTACAAAAGGTTCGTGTGTGTGATCTGAGCGTCATGTCCATTTAAAGCCGGGCTGCTGACTATTGAGAAACCAAAGAGGCAGCTGCCCGCCTTGCTGTGCCTGCTGCAGCCCTGGGCTTGGCGCTGCCCGGGGGCGGGGGCGGGGGCGCTAGGAGGGAAGACGGACCCTTTGTTACCCCTGTTTGTCCACTCAGGAATTTAGATATTGAGATAATACTGTAAATGGGTTTATTCCCAACTTAATATGCCGTTTGTGCCAAGTCGGTCGATTTTTAATAATTAGGTTACTTACTGATTTAACCACATATTTGCAAAGCTGTGTGTCTTAAACACACAGCTTTGTACGCCCTGAAAGCCTAGCACATCTTTTTTGGTTGAGAGTTTTATTAAACACGGAATCCAGGTGGTTCGTTTCAGGTTTGGGGAACGGCAGGTATGTGGACGTGATGCCCAACGTTTGAGAAGTATCCCCTTTATCCCCAGTGCTGGGCCTGGTCCTTCCCATGTGGGCAATTGTGCTCATCTCCTTCGGGGTCGCGCTGCTGTTCGCCCTCTTCGTGTGGCTCTGTGTGTGTCCGTGGATGCGGAGAAAGATAGCAGGTAAGGGCTTTGCCGTTCTTCTGATCTGCAAGAGTGCTCTGACTGCTGAGCCCTCGCTGTCGTCCACGGTGATCCTGACTGACAGAGGGACGCACACCGAGATCAGGCCAGTCCTCGGCTTGTGGCTCCTGACGGCTTTCTGGCTCAAACTTTTCCTTGGTAACTTGGGACCCAGGTGACAGTGAGGTCCTAGTTGCCATGGCTAATGGAAGGTAACTGCCTGCTGAGAAACATGAGATTATACAGATCAACACCACAGTCAGGTAGCACTTCCCTCCCTCAAGAATGGCTAAAGGTAGAAAGACTAGATTACAAGTGTGATAACTGGAATTCTCATATATTTATGGTGAAATAAAAACTGGTACAGCCATGGGGGAAGTTAGTTGAGCAGTTTCCTGTAAGCTTAGGCAAACATTTACCATGTGGCCCATTAATTCCACTCTTAGGTATTTATCCAAGAGAAATAAAAAGACTTGTACACAAATTGGTCAGTCATACTAGGCAAAAAACGGAAACAACCCGCATGCTCATTAACAAGCGAACGGATAACCAAATTATGGTCTATTCATACAATAGAAGACGAATTAGCAGTGAAGAGGAGAAGTACCGGGAGAAGCCAGACACAAAGGAGTACATACTGCATGATTCCGGTAATCCACAGCGGGAGAAACCACTGGTTGCTGGAGACCGACTGCAAAGGGGCACAAGGGACAAGAGGGAACTTTAGGGACAGGAGGGGACTTTGCAGGGACAGGAGGGGACTTTGCAGGGACAGGAGGGGAACTCTGTAGGGACAGGAGGGAGCTTTGCAGGGACAGGAGGGAGCTTTGTAGGAACAGGAGGGAACTTTCCAGGGACAGGAGGGGACTTTGCAGGGACAGGAGGGGACTTTGCAGGGACAGGAGGGGAACTCTGTAGGGACAGGAGGGAGCTTTGCAGGGACAGGAGGGAGCTTTGTAGGAACAGGAGGGAACTTTCCAGGGACAGGAGGGGACTTTCCAGGGACAGGAGGGAACTCTAGGGACAGGAGGGGACTTTGCGGGGACAGGAGGGAGCTTTGCAGGGACAGGAGGGAGCTTTGTAGGAACAGGAGGGAACTTTCCAGGGACAGGAGGGAACTCTAGGGACAGGAGGGGACTTTGCAGGGACAGGAGGGAACTCTAGGAACAGGATGGAGCTTTGCAGGGACAGGAGGGAACTTTAGGGACAGGAGGCACTTTGCAGGACTCTGTTAATTGGGGAGTAGTTACAGGCTGTAGTCATTTGTCACGGGTCATCTACCTGTACATTTAAAATGTATACATTTCACTGTATGGAAATTATACCTCAATGAAAGCAATTAAAAAAAAAAAGACTGTGGCTTAGAAAATTGCAGGAGGTATTTTCCTGTCAGTGGCAACATGATTGAATTCCAAGTCTGGAGGCCACACAGAGCCTTTTACAGGGCTCTCAAAAGAAAAGAAGTATTTAATTTTGGCCTCAGAGTGTACCTTACAATCGCACGTTCATACGGATATATCTGAATTTGAGAAACCCATATTTCAAAGAACAAAACAAATGAGGAGACATACCATGCTCATGAACGCAAAGACTCAATACCGGAAAACGTCAGTTTGTCTCAAATCAATCTATACATTTAACACAATTTAAATAAAAATCCCAGCAGGATATTTTGTAGATTTAGACAAGTCACTTTAAAAATTTATATGGAAAGGGAAAGGAACTGGAATAGCCAAAGCAATTTTGGAAAAGAGTAAATTTGAAAGACCTGTACTGCTTGGCTTTAAGAGCTACTATAAAGCTACAGGAAAGTGTGGAATTGGTGAAGAGACATCTAGATTAACAGAACAGAGTAGAGTCCAGAAACAGAGCCGCAAATATATATGGGCAAATGATTTTTGACAAAATACAAAGTCGGTTCAATGGAGGAAGAATAGTCCTTACAATAAATGGTATTGAACAGTTGGATATTGAATGCGAAAAAGAGAACCTTGACCTAAGCCTTACACCTTGTAAAAATTAACTCAAGATGCATCATAGATAAAAATGTAAAACAGAAAACTATAAAACTTTTAGGACAAAAAAGGGAAAACTTTGGAGACCATTGGTAAAGCAAAGAGTTTTTAGATATGATACCAAAAACAGTTCATAAAAGAAGTGGGTAAATCGCACTTCATCAAAGTTAGAAACTATTGCTCTGTGAGAAACACTATTAAGAGAATTTAAAAAGACAAGTTACAGACTGAGCAGCAGCTGGAATGCTCGTGTACTCCTGGTGGGAATGCAAAATGGTGCAGCCTCTCAGGAAAGCAGTTTGGCTGTTTCTTATAAGGTTAAATATACACTTACCCATTCCTAGGTACTTACCCTAGAGAAATGCAAATTTAAATTCACACAAAAGCCTGGCTATGAATGTTTATGGCAACTTTATTTGCCATCACCAAAAACTAGAAACAGCACGGATTATCCACAGAATGAATAAACAAGCACGTATTTATGTAAATAAATACACCCATGTATTAGAACACTACTTGGCAGTGAAGAAGACTGAGCTACTGAAACCTGCAACAACTTGGATGAACCTCAGATGCACTAATCATGCCAGGTCAGAGAAGCCAGCCTCAGAAGCTCATGTCTTATGGTTCCGTTTATATGACATGTGGAAAAGACAAAACTGTAGGGCCAGAGAGCAGATCAGCGGTTGTCACAGGCTAGGGGTGGGCAGAGGGGCTGACTGCCAGGGAGGCTTTAGGGGCTGAGGGAACCCTTCCCTATCCTGATTGTGGACTGTCTGTAGGAATCTAGACATTTGTTAGACTCAAGGTTCTACACACACAGACAGAGCCAATTTACTGCATGTAGATTTAAAAACTAATAATAAAAAAACGGCATGAATACATACAACTTGAAACTAAGTAGTGAAGCCAGATTGATAACCAGCTGCTGCTCCGTCTCCTGTGTAGCCGTTCCCACTCCAAGCTGAGAAGGAGCCCACCTTAAACATCCTGCTTGGCTGACTTAACCCCATGGGAAGTGATAAACTAGACTTAAATGCTCTGATGTCTAAAGGCTTTTTCTAATAGCTGAACCTTAATGTGAAATGGGCCATAAAATCTTTTCTTCCACATTTAGGCTATAATGTTACTGCAGGAAACTGACATCACTACCCATACTGGCTTCCCAGGAGATTTTTTGGTCAATGCCATGTATTTTGACATTTCAGTATATATATATCTTTTTCTATTAATTTAAGTACAGACTGTGGTTAAGGGCGTGGACAGAGAGTAAACCGACTGCATTTTGCTACCTATGTGACCTTCGGCAAATGACTTAATCTCTCTGGGCCTCAGTTTGCTGTTTATAAAGGAGAGAAAATAATAATACCTGTTTCATGTGTTAACAGGTTTTTTTGGGAAATCCCTGGAGGTCCAGTGGTTAGGACTCCGCGCTTCCACTGCAGGGGGGCACGGGTTCAATCCCTGGTTGGGGAACTGAGATACCACAAGCTGTGCAGTGAGGCCAAAAAAAAAAAAAAAGTGTTTTTTAAAAATTGTTATTATAATCTTTACAAATATTATCTTTTCTCATCTAGATTGTAAGCAACTTGAGGTCAGAGATCTCTATGCACACTTTTTTGTTCCTTGCAGTACATAACAAATTTAGTTTTTAAAAAATCTATCTTGTATCTGACTATCTAGGTAAGTATAGAAATAGAGGTGATGCTGAGTGTGTTCAGCAGAGGAACCGAGAATGTCTCCATTTCAGTTGGGTAGGTAAGAGCTTAGACATCCGCTCAGGTGAGGAAACAAGGTCATAAGTCACCAGCACCACACACCAGATTTGATTAAAAAGAATGCTCTCGGGCTTCCCTGGTGGCGCAATGGTTGAGAGTCTGCCTGCCGATGCAGGGGACACAGGTTCGTGTCCTGGTCCGGGAGGATCCCACATGCCGCGGAGCGGCTGGACCCGTGAGCCATGGCCGCTGAGCCTGCGTGTCCGGAGCCTGTGCTCCACAGCGGGAGAGGCCACAACAGTGAGAGGCCCGTGTACTGCAAAAAAAAAAAAAAAAAAAAGGAACAGAGAGATTCTGCTTACTTTTAGAAATCCTTTACTTTCAAAAGAAACCAGGGATTTTTGAAAAGCAGTTTAAAGCTGGAGAGCATTCTTTTTTTTTTTTTTTTTGCGGTACACGGGCCTCTCACTGTTGTGGCCTCTCCCGTTGCGGAGCACAGGCTCCGGACACGCAGGCTCAGCGGCCATGGCTCACGGGCCCAGCCGCTCCGCAGCATGTGGGATCCTCCCAGGCCAGGGCACGAACCCGTGTCCCCTGCATCGGCAGGCGGACTCTCAACCACTGCGCCACCAGGGAAGCCCTCTCTGTTCCTTTTGAGGAAAATGATTTACTTGTTTCCGAAGATTTGGTGGCCTGAAGAAATCTGAGAGCAGTCATTTACTGAACAGAAGAAAACCAAGCAGACTATAACAGTATCTTTGAAGACAAAAAGGATAAACATTTCAGGGATTCTGAGGTTAGTTTAAGAAAATAGAAGGCCAGTCTAGATGGTTGTAGTATTTACAGAATGTTTACCTTGGGAATCAATCTAATCCTGTCTTTTTTGTTGGTCTTGGATGAGATAACTCAGGCCTAAGCCTCCATCTTTCCCTCCATAGCTGAGTTTTCTAGCCTGTGTTTCCCAGATGATTGAACTCTCCACTTTATTTTGTCTAACTTTTTTCTTCATTCCCAAAGTAAGTACATAACAAGATAAATATTTATTTTTATATTCATTTGTCGGTAACAAGAATTCTCTGACAAAATTTTCAGTTATGCCTCTATTTTCTTTAGGCAAATTACAAAAAGAAAGTGCTTTATCGCGAGTCTCTGATGAAAGCCTCAACAAAATTCAGGAAGCGGAGTCCCCAGTATTTAAAGAGCTACCGGGTGCCAGGGCTCATGACGACAGCACCGTCCCCCTTACCGGGTCGGCCGCGGAGCCGTCCGGGACCTCAGAAAGCACGACAGGGGGACACCACCCCCGCGTACCATACGGTAAGACCCCCGGGGGCTGAGGTGGCGCTGGGCCTGCCGGCCTGCGTGTGGCACTGAGCCTCCAGTGCACACAAGTGTCCCCCGGTTTCTGCTTTGAGAAAACCCAGGCGCTAAAGAGGCCTCAGGGACCAGGCAGTCGCAGAGCAGGCTTACTCGTGTCCTGTGATTTTCCTCCAAGAGCCATTTACCTACAGTCTCCCAGCGGCACCCAGACCCCCCGTACCACCCCTCTGAGTGCCTCACCTGCATCTTCCACGTGCAGTCACCTAACTGCTGGAGATTGGAAGGTCGGTTTATCCAGCTTAATACAAACACCTTCCTCCTGGAAGACGCAGAGCAAAAGCTGACATTGGAACGGGAGGGGGTCCCACTAGAGAATCACAGAAACCATCAGGACCATCTTGGGGGGGCGGTCCTTTGTCCCATAGCATCTCTGGACAGTGATGGGCAGGCACCAGCGTCTGCCTGGCCCACCTCCCTGCAGGGGCACTGGTACCGATTTCCAGGCTGCGTTTGGGACTTGGCCAAAGAAGGCAAACAAACTGCCCACTGATCTGACAGATCCGCCTTTGACTGCCCAGACTGGCCTCTTTTTAAAAAATTGAAGTATAGTTGATTTACAGTGTTGTGTTAATTTCTGCTCTACAGCAAAGTGACTCAGTTATACATATATATACATTCTTTTTTTAAAATATTCTTTTCCATTATGGTTTATCACAGGATATTGAATATAGTTCCCTGTGCTATACAGTAGGACCTCGTTGCTTATCCATTCTCTATGTAATAGCTTACATCTGCTAATCCCAGCCTCCCACTCCAACCCTCCCCCAGCCCCTCCCCCTTGGCAACCACCAGTCTGTTCTCTATGTCTGTGATTCTGTTTCTGTTTCATAGATGAGTCCATTTGTGTCACATTTTTAAGGAGCACCTACAGCGTGTATCTCACAGGGGTCTGGGTTGGGTCCCTCTTATATGAAGTTTTTTGTAAAATGAGCTCCTTACAGGGAATCCTCCTTTTACTGGTTCCTAGAAAAGGAGAGAATGCTACCGCAATTTCTGGAAGACGCATTTTAAGAGACCGTAACATCATTTTTTAACTACCATATTAGTTTTACTTACCCTTTGTTGTATGTTTCCAAGTTTCCCTTTTTATTTGAACCATACTGCAGGGCCTTCATAGTCAAGTTAGAAAATGGAGCACGTGGGAAAAAGCAAAAGCACCCGCCACCCCGCCTTCCCCAGATGACCTCGGCTCTCAGTCTGTCCCCTTGTCCCCCTGCAGGCCGGGCGCTGTCCATGACACACGGCGCCAAGTCGCCCGTGTCTAACGGGACCTTCGGCTTCGACGGCCCAGCGCGCGGCGACGGCCACGTGTATCACACGGTGCACAAAGACTCGGGTCTCTACAAGGACCTGCTGCACCGCATCCGCGACGAGCGGCCGGCACCAGACGGGGCCCCGCGGCTGCTGCGGCGCAACAACAGCTACACGTGCTACACGGCGGCCATCTGCGGGCTGCCCGGCCTGGCCACGCGCCGCGGTGACGCGCCCGCACCCGAGGACAGCGAGAAGCTGGTGGCCGACGCCGTGGCCTACTCCCGCCGGCGGCTGCGCTATGACAGCTACTCCAGCTACTGCAACGCCGTGGCCGAGGCCGAGATCGAGGCCGAGGAGGGCGGCGTGGAGGTGCGCCTGGCCACCCCGCTGGCCGAGCCCGAGCCGCCACGCGATGACGCGGCGGACGACGAGAAGGAGGAGAAGGACTCGGCCGAGGTCCACCTGCTCTTCCACTTCCTGCAGGTCCTCACCGCCTGCTTCGGCTCCTTCGCGCACGGCGGCAACGACGTGAGGTCAGTGCCCAGGGCGCGCGGGCGGGGCGGGGGGAGGCGCACGGCAGACACACGGCCACCCTGGAACCTTGCGGGTCTGCACTGACCGGGTCCACCGACATGGGCTTTTCCCCCACGAGTGTAGCATCCGCATCTTCACTGCACGGATCTTTAAATGAACTAGGTGTGGGGGAAGGTTTGTGTTGGATCGGAGATCACAACACGCGGAATCAGAAGACGTGGGGTTTGAGCCCTGACTCTGCCCACGCCGTTCCAGCTTTCTGCCCTGCCTGAGTCATTCATCAGTTCCTTCTGGTTTTGAGTCAGAGAGAGCAGTACCCGGATTTCCGCCGAGTTGTTCAAGGGTCACCTGTGAATAAGTAGCTCCTGTAGTGTGCCAGACGGTGACACGCGTTAAAGGGAAGAGAAGAGTAGAAAGGGGTGTGGGACCCCTGGAGGGCTGCCGTGTTGGACGGCTGCTCAGGTCAGGAGGGCTCACCGAGTGACACCTGCAGGGGCTGAGGGCGCAGCCGTGTGCTCGTCTGTAGGAGAACATTCCGGAAGAGGGGACAGCAGATGCGAGGGCCCGAGGTAGGACATGCCTTGGGGGTGGGGGTGGGGTTCCGGGAAGAGCCACAAGCAAGGGCGTGGAGACGCTCAGGTCGGCGGGTCGTGGAAGCCCCGAATGTGTAGTCTCTACCCCCCTCTCACTGGCTGGGCAGCTCCGGACCAGTCACTGAATTTCCCAAAGCCTCAGTGTCCCAATCTGTGAAGTGGGAGTAAAGCTAGTACCAACCACATGGGATTTCTGTGAAGATTAAGTGAGTTGCTTTATATAACAAGCTCAAGACAGTGCTCTCCCATAATCAATATCCCTACATTTTCACTCTTACTATTATTATAGTTATCACACAGGCTAATGTTTCTGTCCAAATCAGGAAAACATGCCGTTGTTGCTTTTGTGTTTTTGCTCAGTTATATGACTCTGTTTTACACTGTCTACCCACGTGCACCAGCGTTTCTGTTCTTTTTAAAAGAAGTCTTTGTGCCAGAGGAGAGGCCTGGACATCTTATGTTCTGCTCAGTGTCGTCTAGGGGTCGCCATGTTATTTAATTGGGGGCACCATGTTCTGTCTCCTCTTAATAATTTTTTTTCTGCCCTCCCCCAGCAGCCCACTTCCTCCTCTTTATCCACAAATTCTTTATTGAAAGCCTGGTACTGTCAAAGTGTTATGAATTGGGTCCCTGTCCTTTAGGAGTTTAAATTCCAGTTAAGGAGACAAGAAAGACATACACGTAGAAAAGTAACAGAACACCTCAAAACAGCATTTAAAGGCCAGAGGAAGAGTCTAGGTGGCAGCTGCTATAGGTGACCAGAGTTTAGAGCAACTGTTTGCAGTTTGGGGGCTGCTTTTGAGGCTTTTGAGCAGGGATGGGGTCTGATGAAAGCAAGGTTTTAGAAATAATAGTGTGATGTGAAGAGGGGGCTTCTGTTCGTTCAGGAAGAAGTTACCAAGTCTGTACCAGGGCTCAGAGCTGAACCACTTGTAACTTACCCTAACCCTCCTCAGAGCAGTCCTTTGCAGTCCTAAGTGGTATCCTTCAAAGACAGGGAATCTGAAGCTCAGAAATGTGCCTTTCTTGCCCAGAGTCACACAGCTGGAGAGAAGCGGGCTTGGGAGCTCTTGGCTCTTCGTGACTCAGTCTGCAGAGTGGAGGGTGGGCTGAGAGCTACAGAGGCTGTTGAAAGCCCATAGGGAGCCTGGAAGTTGTCACTCTACCCTAACAACAGGAGAAAACCGAATGGACTGAAAAATCAACAACTCTTCTTGGATCCAGAAAGGAGAGGAGGACACAGGACAAACCACTGCCCCCAAGACTGGAGGGACAGACAGTCCTGGAAGAGTGACTCAGGAGTGGAAGCTGCCATGGAACCAGGGAAACCTGGACTGGAATGATGGACCCTGGAGGTTCAGGGGGGACAAGTAGAGAGTTAGAGGCTCCAGGGGACCCGTGGTCGGGGGACCCCATGATATTGTGAGTTTTACGTCCAAGAGCTGTACCAGGTCCTCACAGTGAATATCAGGGAAGAGAAATCCCCTCCTGCTCCTGTCGGGGGAGGGAAAGCATTTGACAGAAGAGAGCAACTGTGTGCTTAACCAGGCCCGCTCCCAGGGGAAACCAGGTCACCAGAGCCCAGCCTGCAGGGGGATTACCACAGCCTAACTGACCTGGGGAGGGGAAATACACTCCAGACTTCCCTCGCCTTCCGCTTGGGCGAAGGGAAGCACCCACCTCGAGCCATCCTGTCCCACTTAAGGGGGAAGCAGAAACTGAGAAACACTTGTGAAGTTCACAGTCCAGAGGGACAGGCTCACTGAGAGACCGAGACCTCATCAAGGGACTACAGAAGGCTTCTCCATCCCCAGACCTCCCACCACATCACTAAAGGCCTATTTACAGCAGTTCCTTCTACCCAGGAGATCATGTCTGGTTATCAAGAAAAATTTACAAGGCATACCAAAAGGCAAAAAACACAATTTGAAGAGACAGAGCAAAATTCAGAACCAGACATGGCTGGGATGTTGGAATTATCAGATGAGGAATTGAAAACAGCTACGATTCATAGGCTGAGGTCTCTGATGGATAAAGTAGGCATCCATTAGGTGAGCAAGGTAAGCAGAGAGAAGGAAATCCTAAGAAAGAACCAAAAAGAACACTGGAGATCAAAACACTGTAACAGGGCTTCCCTGGTGGTGCAGTGGTTGAGAGTCCACCTGCCGATGCAGGGGACACGGGTTCGTGCCCCGGTCCGGGAAGATCCCACATGCCGCGGAGCAGCTGGGCCCGTGAGCCATGGCCGCGGAGCCTGCGCGTCCGGGGCCTGTGCTCCGCAACGGGAGAGGCCCGCGTACCGCAAAAACAAAAACAAAAAACAACACACTTCTAAATAACACTTGGATCAAAGAAGGAATATCAAGAGGAATTTTCAAATATTTGAACTAAATGAAAATGAAAGCACATCAAAATTTGTGGGAAGCAGCAAAAACAGTGCTTAGAAGAAAATTGAATTGAATTGCTGCACACGGACTTTCTCTAGTTGGGGCGAGCGGGGGCTACTCCCGTTGCAGTAAACGGGCTTCTCATTACGGTGGCTTCTCTTGTTGCAGAGCATGGGCTCTAGGCATGTGGGCTTCAGTAGTTGCAGCACGCGGGCTTCAGTAGTTGTGGCTCGTGGGCTCTAGAGTGCAGGCTCAGGAGTTGTGGTGCGTGGGCTTAGTTGCTCCGTCGCATGTGGGATCTTCCTGGACCAGGGATCGAACCTGTGTCCCCTGCGTTGGCAGGTGGATCAACAAACTATTAGCAAATTGAATCCAACAATGTATAATGAGAATTATCCAGCATGACCAAGTGAGCTTTCTCTGAGGTATGCAAGACTGGTTCAAATTGCATTGAATTCATATATTAGGAAAGAAGGAAGATATAAAATCAGTAAATAATAAATAATAATAAAATCAATCTAAGTTTCCAGCCTAGAAAAATAGGAAAAGAAGAGCAAATTAAATCCAAGGTAAGCAGAAGTAAACAAATAATAAGAATTAGAGCAGAAATAAATGAAATTGAAGTCAGGAAACTAATAGAGAAAATCAATGAAACAAAAAGCTGATTCTTTGAAAATATTAATGAAGTTGATAAGCTTCTAGCCAGGCTAACTCAGAGAAAAAGAGAGAACACAAATTACTAATATCAGAAAGGGAAGAGGGACATCACTATAGATCCTATGGACATTAAAAGGATAATACTACAAAATACTATAAAAGGAATACTATGAATAACCAATTTGATAACCTAGGTGAAATGGACCAATTCGTTGAAAGACAGAACTGCCCAAACTCACACAAGAAGAAATAGACTATCTGATGGGCCTATATCTATTAAGGACATTGAATCAATAATTAATAACCTTTCAAAACAGAAAGCACCAGGCCCAGATAGGTTCACTGATGAATTCTGCCAAATATCTAAGGAAGAAATTATACTTGTCTACAAATTTCTTTCAGAGGATAGAAGCAAAAGGAATACTTCCTAACTCATTCTGTAAGGCCAGCATTACCCTAGTACCAAAACCAGTGAAAGACATTATAAGAAAACTATAGACCTGTGTTTCTTATGAACTTCGCTGAAGAAAAAACTCAACAAACGATTAGCAAATTGAATCCAACAATGTATAAAGAGAATTATGCAGCATGACCAATGAGCTTTCTCTGAGGTATGCAAGACTGGTTCAACATTCGAAAATTAGTTAATGTAATCCATCATGTCAATAGGCTAAAAAGAAAAAGTCACATGATCATATCAATAGATGCAGAAGAAAGCATTTAACAAAATCCAATACCTATTCGTGATAAAAACTCTTAGTAAACTAGGAATAGAGGGGAACTCCTCAACTTGATAAAAAATACAAAAAAACTACAGCTAATATCATACTTAATGGTGAGAAACTCAAAGCTTTTCCACTAAGATCAGGAACAAGGCATAGATGTCCCCTTTCAGCACTGCTTTTCAAAACTGTACTGAAAGTTCTAGCTAATGCACTAGGACAAGAAAGGGAGATAAACGTATACAGATTAGGAAAGAAGAAATAAAACTGTCTTTGTTTGAAGATGACATGACCATCCATGTAGAAAATCTGAAAGAACTGACCAAAAAAAAAAAAAAACTCCTGGAACTAATAAGCAATTATAACAAGGACGCAGGATACAGGTTAATATACAAAAATCAATCACTTCCTACATATTAGCAGAGAACAGGTGGAGTTTGAAATTCAGAAACACAATAGTACCATGTACACTGGCACCTTGAAATACTTAGGGATACATCTAACAAAATGTGTACAGGATCTATATGCGGAAAACTGTAAAACTGATGGATGAAATCAAAGAATGGAATAAATGGAGAGATCTTCCATGTTCAAGGATAAGAAGAATCAACATTGCCAAGATGTCCGTTCTTCACATCTTGATCTATAGATTCAATGCAATCCCAATCAAAACCTCAGAAAGTTATTTTGTGGATACTGATAAACTGATTCTAAAGTTTATATGGAGAGGCCAAAAAACCAGAATAGCCAATGCAAAATTGAAGGAGAACAAACTTGAAGGACTGATACTACCCGAATTCAAGCTTGCTAGTAAAGCTGCAGTAACAAGACAGTATGGTATTGGTGAAAGAACAGACAGATAAATCAATGAAACAGAATAGAGAGCCCAGAAATAGACCCACATAAATATGACAGTCAACTGATCTGACAACACCAAGTGCTGGCAAGGATGTGAAGAAACAGGAACTCTCATTCATTTCTGGTGAGAATACAAAATGGTACAGCTGCTTTGGAAGACAGTGGGACAGTTTCTTACAAAACTAAGCATACTCTTATTGTACCATCCAGTAGTCGTGCTCCTTATTTATCCTGATAAGTTTATATCCACACAAAAACCTGTACATGGATGTTTATAGCAGCTTTATGCAAAATTGCCAAAACATAGCAACCAAGATGTCCTTCAGTAGGTGGATTGATAAAAACTGGTACATTTACACAATGCTATTCAGCACTAAAATGAGTTATCAAGCCATGAAATTACATGCAGGAACCTTAAATGCATATTACTGAATGAAAGAAGCCAATATGAAAAGCTGCATACTGTATGATTCCAACTATATGACTTTCTGGAAAAGGCAAAACTATGGAGACAGAAGATCCGGGGTTGGGGTGGGAAGGAGGGATGAATAGGTAGAGCACAGAGGATTTTTAGGGCAGTGAAAATTCTCTGTATGATACCCTAATGATGGATACATGTCATTTATTATACATGTGTCTAAACCCATAGAATGTACACCACCAAGAGTGAATGCTACTGTAAACGATGGGCTTCAGATGATTCTGATGTGTCAGTATGGGTTCATCGGTTGTAACAAATGTTCCACTCTCGTGGGGATGTTGATGATGGGAGGCTATGCATGTGTGGACCAGAGGGTATATGGGAAACCTCTGTACCTTCCCCTCAGTTTTGCTATGAATCTTCAACTGCTCTAAAGAAATAAAGTCTTAATTTAAAAAAGAAAAAAAGCTGTGGCACCCCCCAGGAAAGTCAGTGCCTGCCTGCCAAGGGCCTGAGTGATGAGAGGGGGCCTGGGGGAGGGGTGAGCACCTGAGTGAGTCCTCAGCTCACATCCCAGTTCTGCTTCCTGCTAGGGACATGACTTTGGCATCAGTTTTCTCATCAGTAAAATGGGAGTGACAATAGCCAGTTTAAGGGGTGGGCCTGAGAACTAATGATTAGCAATAATGTTTGTGATCCCATAGTGGGGAGCCTGGCACAGCTGCCCCAAATTGGTAGCTAATGTTAGTAGCTGTGCTGGCAGTGAAAATGGAAAGAAATAGAGAAAGAAAGGAAGAAAAAAAAGAATTTGTATCCACTTCTTGTGATTTTTCAGTACTTTAAAAAAATTAGGGACTTCCCCGGTGGTGCAGTGGTTAAGAATCCGCCTGCCAATGCAGGGGACATGGGTTCGATCCCTGGTCCGGGAAGATCCCACATGCCGCAGAGCAACTAAGCCCTTGCACCACAACTACTGAGCCTGTGTTCTAGAGCCCGTGAGCCACAACTACTGAGCCTATGTGCCACGACTACTGAAGCCTGTGTGCCCTAGAGCCCACATGCCACAACTACTGAAGCCTGCGTGCTCTAGGGCCCGCGTGCCGCAACTTCTGAGCCTGTGCTGCAACTACTGAAGCCCATGCGCCTAGAGCCCATGCTCCGCAACAAGGAAAGCCACCGCAATGAGAAGCCCACACACTGCAGCAAAGAGTAGCCCCCACTCACCGCAACTAGGGAAAACCCGTGCACAGCAACAAAGACCCATCACAGCCAGAAAAAAAAAAATTAACAAATCACACAACCATTAAGATGGCTACTCTAAAAACAAAATAAGTGTTGGCAAGGATGTGAGAAATTGGAACTCTTGTGCACTGTTGGTGGGAATATAAAATGGTGTAACCACTGTAGAAAAGTCTGAAGATTCCTCAAAAAATTAAAAATAGAATTACCATATGACCCAGCAATCCCACTACTGGGCATATACCCAAAAGAATGGAAAGCAGGGTCTCAAAGAGACATTTTCACACCCGTGTTCACAGCAGCACTATTCACAATAGCCAAGACGTGGAGGCAACCCCAGTGTCCATCAACAGATGAATGGCTAAACAAGATATGGGGTGTGTGTGTGTGTGTGTGTGTGTGTGTGTGTATGTGTATGTGTGTGTGTGCGTATGTATACACATACACACACAGTGGAATATTCCACCTTAAAAAGGATGGAGGAGCTTCCCTGGTGGCGCAGTGGTTGAGAGTCTGCCTGCTGATGCAGGGCACACGGGTTCGTGCCCCGGTCCGGGAAGATCCCACATGCCGCGGAGCGCCTGGGCCCGTGAGCCATGGCCGCTGAGCCTGCGCATCCGGAGCCCGTGCTCCGCAACGGGAGAGGCCACAACAGTGAGAGGCCCGCGTACCACAAAAAAAAAAAAAAAAGGACGGAAATTCTGTTATATGCTACAACATGGATGAATCTTGAAGGCATTATGCTAAGTGAAATAAACTAGCCACAAAAAGACAAATACCATACACTTGCACTTAAGGAGAAACCTCGCAGAGCTACTCCAACTCAGAGATGAAGTTAAACGGTTGTTACCGGGGGTGGGACAGGGGCAAAGGGAATTCTTATTTAATGAGTACAGAGTTTCAGATTTCCACAATGAAAAGTTCTGGAGGCCTGTGTCACAACAGTGTGAATATCCTTCACACTACTGAACTGTACACTTAAAAATAGTCAAGATGGTAAACTTTCTGTTTTTTTAAACCACAACCAAGCAAGTTACTAAATCATTTTTATCACCTGTAGATTACATAGGCAAGCCCCAAATGCGACAGATGGGCTGTTCTCAAGAAGAGAAGTCCCTGCATGTCATGTACAGCGTCACCTGTATGCATGTACGATGTTTGTACAATTAACCTCTTTTTTCCTCCCAGTAATGCCATTGGTCCCCTGGTAGCTCTGTGGCTGATTTATGAACAAGGTGCGGTCCTACAAGAAGCAGTGACTCCCGTCTGGCTGCTGTTTTACGGAGGGGTTGGAATTTGTACAGGCCTCTGGGTTTGGGGGAGAAGAGTGATCCAGACCATGGGGAAGGACCTCACCCCCATCACGCCGTCCAGGTAAGCCGCTGGGGCGGCGCGGAGTGGGTGTGTCTGGACGTCCCAGCGCGGCTCTCTGCACAGCCGGGTCTGCAGCGGGCTCCCCGTGCGCCATCCTCACCCGTCCCTCATGCACTGCTCAGCGGTGGCACAAGATGAGGGTGGGAGTGGGAGGGATGGGAATGGAGGGAGAAGCAGGAGGGGAAGAGAAAAAGCGAATCCACCTGCAGCCACACCCGCACCCTGTTCCCCTCCCACACTCCCACTGCCCTTACCCCGCCTGAGGTCCAGAGAGCAGGCGAGGAGGGAGAAAAGGGCTCTTGGGCCTAGCTTTCCCGAAAATCCTTTGCTCACCAGCTCCACCTGCTGGCTGCAGGCAGCTGTCCCCTGCGGCCCTTCAAGGTTTACTCTGCATCCTTCCTTTGCTTCCTGGGCTAAGCCGGCAGGCGGGGTGCCCATGCCCTGGGGTGGGGTTTGGAGACTCCCACGTTGTTTCCTATGGTCCTTCTAGTGTGTATCCTCTAGAGCAGGGGTTCCCAACCCCTGGTCCGCAGACCGGCAGCGGTCCGTGGCCTGTTAGGGACCAGGCCACACAGCAAGAGGTGAGTGGCGGGCGAGGGTGAGCCAGCCAGTGAAGCTTCATCTGCCGCTCCCCGTGGCTCCCCATGGCTCCCCCTGGCTCGCATTACCGCCTGAACCATCCCCCTGTGGAAAAATTGTCTTCCACCAAACCGGACCCTGGTGCCAAAAAGGTTGGGACCACTGCTTTAGAGCTATTGGTTAAATAACAAATTCACAGGAGAACTTTCCAAATACAGATAAAACTTGGAACTACCTATTGTAAGAGATCTTTTCCCCCTTGAAAGTCATTTTAATGAATGATTCTCTTACAAGATTGATTTGAAGAAAAATTAGTGATCTGAGAAAAAATTCACTCCTTTATGATACGTACACATTTTAAAAATGAGAGCGTAGTTTTCCCTGCGCCACTTTAGACATGACAATTCACCGTCTTCGGCTCAGCAGGAATTTCTGACCCAGCTCCTACAGGGTGTGGTTTTTGGAAACATACCGGGAAAACGAGGCTCCTTAGGGCCGCAAGCAGCCTCATGCCAAGCGTTGGTGCCATGTTGCCGCCATGCCGCAGTCCCTGGTTCTGCTGATGCCGTGGGACGCAGTCCACCCAAGGAGCGTCCTGGTGAGGCCTGGGCACCCAGGGCCGGCGAGCCACCGGCGGCGCCCGTGACGCATCCCCTGTCTCCTCCGCAGCGGCTTCACCATCGAGCTGGCCTCAGCGTTCACCGTGGTCACCGCCTCCAACGTCGGGCTGCCCGTCAGCACCACGCACTGCAAGGTAGGCCGGCGCCCGCGCGTCCTGCCCGGTCACCCGGGGCCGAGGGGAGCTCGGGCAGCGCTCGGCACGCGGTCGGTGGAAGAGTCACGGCGGGGTGTCCCGGGGGCAAATCCCGGCCCTTACCGCCGGCAGCGGTTCGGATCGCCTCCCGTCCAGCAGACGTGGCCGCTCCACGCGTGCCCGGCGGGAGCGTGCCCTCCTTCCACATGCCCTGGTTCTCTCGTTGTTTCCACAGTGGGTTTTGCATTGAGGTTGTGCGTCCACGAACCGTGTTTGTAGGCCCAGAGGCCCAGGATTTGACAGGGGGACAGAAGTAGGCAGAAATCGTTTCCATGGAATCGTAAGACACGGTTGTTTCAGTTCTTTTTTCTAATATAAGGTGGTCGAAGTGACTCAATTGCCTTCGAGTGAATTCCGGATGATATTAACCACTGTCATGTGCTCTAGAAGTCAGTGGGAGAGGGAATTCCTTGTCTAGTACCTGGGCTGTTGGAGCCACAAGGAACCTTAAAGATGAAGGAAGAGGAAACAGGCCCCGCGAGTTTCAGGGAGTTACCCAAGGACCCCCGGGGTAGGCCAGGGCTGGAACCCAGGCCTTGTAACCCAGGGCTGCCCAGTACCTTGAGGAATTCTAAAATATCTCCAATGGGCCCCCTGTATACAAATATACCCACCAACAACTTCAACAAAGCAAAAGCGGCTTGCAGATTTTCCTAGGTTCATAGATTCCTGTCATTCCTGAAAAGCTTGTTTATTCCCACTCTGGGCACCAAGGGTACCGCAGTGACCAAGACAGTGATGGGCTCTCCATTTACACACAGCCTGAAAACTCCAACCAGTGTGTCTGTAAACAAGCACCGCTAAATGTGAAAGGCTTATAAAAAAAGAATGAAATCATGCCATTTGCAGCAACATGGATGGATCTAGAAATGATCATACTCAGTGAAGTAAGTCAGACAGAGAAAGACAAATGCTGTATGATATCACTTATATGTGGAATCTAAAAAATGATACAAATGATCTCATTTACAAATCAGGAACAGACTCACAGACATAAAAAACAAAC
Organism: Lagenorhynchus albirostris; assembly: GCF_949774975.1. Classification (NCBI taxonomy): domain Eukaryota; kingdom Metazoa; phylum Chordata; class Mammalia; order Artiodactyla; family Delphinidae; genus Lagenorhynchus; species Lagenorhynchus albirostris. The sequence continues at coordinate 2,255,571 of NC_083115.1, forward strand.
TTAGGGTTACCAAAGGGGTAACGGAGGAAGAGGGATAAATTAGGGGTATGGGATTAACAGATACACACTGCTATATGTAAAATAGATAAACAACGAGGACTTACTGTATAGCACAGGGAACTATACTCAGTATCTTGTAATAACCTATAATGGAAAAGAATCTGAAAAAATATATATATATGGCTGAATAATTTTACTCTACACCCGAAACTAATACAACATTGTAAATCAATTATACTTCAATTTAAAAAGTAAGTACCAATAGGACCACTAGCCCCTAGGTTTCAGTTTCTAATCTGGAAGATGAAAGGGCTACCTTAGATGACTCGTAATATCGACGCTGTCTGGTTCCCCTACTTCTCAGTAATTCTGTTGCTGTTAGTGCCTGATGATGGACTTAATCTGGAAACACACTCAACTTATTAAGAGGCAAGTCGGAACGCAGCAAAGAATACCACCTTATATCAGCAAAAGACCTCATCAGTAGTGAAGACATGGGACTCTGGGCCCCTTGTGATCCAAATAACATAACAACTAAAAACATAAGGCAAAAGCTGTTAGAACTCAGAAATTAATGTGTCTAAGTCTGTGACAAATGAAGAAGACAGAAGTACTTAGGAATATAATGGATTTGATTTATAGCAGTATAATTAATAAATATATATCAAATTTTTATGCCTTCTTGTCAAGTATCATGAAACGTTTATAAAAATTAGTCATAAATTCAGAAGACCATGATAAAAATCACAACTAAATTTATAAAATAAGAACAGATATTCTACACAATCTGTAATCCCAAATAAATTAAACTAAAAATATATGTTGAAAAAAGGAAGCATCCCCTTGGACATTTTAAAATGCTCTTTTTAAGTAACAGTTGGATCAAGGAGTTTAAAAACTATAATCATAGATTTCTTGGAAAAGAGAAAAAAACAAATTGTGTGTCCGTGTGTGTATACATAGGAAACTTATGCTCAGATAAAAATTCATATATTTACATGCTTTAATTGAGCAAAGGGAAAATAAAAGAACCAAACATTCAGATTAGTATTTTATAAAAAGTTCAGAACAATAAAAATTCTCAGGAAACAGCAAGAAGGATATTAAAGCAAAATAAATTTTAAAACAAAACTAGTGAAGGAGAAGGGGAGAGGAAGGTGTTTACTAACAAAATAACATCAAATTCTTAGAAAAGGAAGGGAGGGGAATTAAGTTAGAAAGAAGAAAGTCATCATAACAGATTTGGGAGAGAATTTTAAAATATAAAACCATATAGCTGTATGCTAAGGATTTGAAAACCTCTGTAAAATGAATTATTTTTTGCAAAAATATACATGACAAATAAATGTGATACAAAAAGTAGAAAAAAAGTGGAAACCCTGACCAGAGCAATAGGAGGAAATCAAGGAAGTTCTCCAAAAACAATTCTTCTCACCTGAAAAGGCAAAAAGGAGGAGGCCACTGCTGACTCCAGTTGTAGATGGATTCACTGGCTAATCTTTTCCATCTTAAAAGAATAGATAATTCTCACATTATATGAACTTTCCATAATGTAGGAGAAAAAAACAAAATAAAACAGGAAACTCTCCAGTTTGGTCTATAAAACATATACTGAATAACCCTAATACCGAAACCTGATTAAAAACATCACAAACAATGAAAGCTGTGTTTACATATGAATGTTGATTTTAAAACTTTAAGATGCTAGTAAATGACATCAACAATATCATGAAAGAACATTTCAGCAGGACCACATTGATCTGGATTATCAGAATGCAGGCTCCGAACAGGGCAGGGCTGGTGCCTGTGCAGGGCTGGCCCCTCACAGGGCTCAACAAATGGGTGTTTACAGACGTCTTCAATAACACACGGCGCAGCGATCCATTAGAAAACAACGTACGGTCATCTGTTGAAATACATGCCAAAAAGACATTTGAAAACCCTAGTAAAGTGAATGATGTACATGAAAAAGGCACAAAGCTTTGCTCAGAGGTAAAAGAAAACCTGAATGTGAGACACACTGTGTCATTGGGTGGGAAAGTCCTCAAACACTAGCCCAACCAAGTTTTTCTCATAACTTTCCAAAATAAGGCTAAAGTTAATTTGGTGGGTTAAATTAGCAAGAATATAAAATGATCTACAGAGAAAAGCGATGAAGAGGGAGTAGCCTCAGCAGATAGGAAGTCTGCTATAAGGAAACAGGAGGCAGGAGGGTGGGGAGAAGGAGGGCTGATGGGCAGAGAGTTTCAGTTTGGGATGACAAAAAAGTTCTGCAGATAAATGGTGGTGATGGCTGCCAAACATTGAGGATCTATATGCCACTAAATTGTATACTTAAAAATTGTTAAAATGATAAATTTTGCATTATGTATTTTACCACAATAATAAAAAATTAGACACTTGTATAAAAAAGTAGATAGACCAGAGATAGAACCTAGTATATATGAGCATATAGTTTGGGGCAGGAAAATTTTAACCAATAATTGAAGTTGAGTAACTGGCTATCACCCTAGAAAAATAAAAGTAGACCCACAGTTCTCAAAATACGTGAACATATATCTGATGGCTTGATGTTTTTAAACTATTTTAAAATTTAGAATAAAATAGAATTTTATTTTAGAAAATTTAAAATAAATGAGAATTTATCAAATATTCAAGCTAAGGATAAGTCACAGAAGAAAAGCGTAGTGTATTATATTGCATGAAATTAGAAACTTAAAAGTAAAAGCAAAATACTGGATTGAGAAGGTATTTGCATTAAATATCAGAGTTAATATTTATTTAGGGCTTCCCTGGTGGCGCAGTGGTTGAGAGTCCGCCTGCCGATGCAGGGGACACGGGTTCGTGCCCCGGTCCGGGAAGATCCCACATGCCGCGGAGCGGCTGGGCCCGTGAGCCATGGCCGCTGAGCCTGCGCGTCCCACAACGGGAGAGGCCACAACAGTGAGAGGCCCGCATACCGCAAAAAAAAAAAAAAAATTTATTTAAACACCACATAAACAAATAAGAGACACATTTAGATTCCAATATGTAAATGGGCAAAATACATGAAGAGACTTTTTTATGTTATCATGATGTTATTTTAGCTGGTGTTTATTAAATTGAATTATAGTTGACTTACAATATAGTAGTTCCAGGTGTACAACATAATAATTTAATATTTTTATAGATGATACTCCATACAAAGTTATTATAAAATATTGATTATATTCCCTGTGCTGTATATTATACCCTTATAACTTATTTATTTTATACCTAGTGGTTTGTACCTTTTCATCCCCTTCATCTCTTACCCTTCTCCCCACCCCTGTCCCTTCTGGTAACCACTAGTTTGTTCTCTGATTCTGTGAGTCTCTTTCTGTTTTGTTATATTTATTTGTCTTATTTTTTAGATTCCACATATAAGTAAAAACATACAGTATTTGTGTCTCTCTGACTTATGTCACACAGCATAATACCCTCCAGATTCATCCATGTTGTTGCACATGGCAGCGTTTCATTCCTTTTTATGGCTGAATAATATTCCCTTGTGCCACAGTACTTCTCCTTTATCCATTCATCTGTTGATGGACACTTACGTTGCTTCCATATCATGGCTCTTGTATGTAAATAATGTTGCTGTGAATATTGGGTGCACATATCTTTTCAAGTTAGTGTTTTCATTTTCTTCGGAGAAATACCCATGAATGGAATTGCTGGATTATATAGTAGTTCTATTTCCAATTTTTTAAGGAACCGCCATACTGGTTTCCATAGTAGCTGCACCAGTTTACATTTCCACCAACAGTGTACCAGGGTTCCCTTTTCTCCACATCCTTGCCAACATTTGTTATTTGTGGTCTTTTTGTTGATAGCCATTCTGACAGGTGTGAGGTGATGTCTCATTGTGGTTTTGATTTGCATTTCCCCAATGATGAGTGACGTCGAGCAGCTTTTCATGTGCCTGCTGGCCATCTATACGTCTTTTTGAAAAAATGCCTATTTAGGTCCTCTGCCCATTTTTTAATCGGGTTGTTTCTTTTTTTATATTGAGTTGTATGAATTGTTTATATATTTGGATATTCCCCCCTTATTGGACATATCATTTGCAAATATCTTCTCCCATTAAGTAGGTTGCCTTTTCATTTTGTTGATGGTTTCATTCACTGTGCAAAAGCTTTTTAGTTTGATTAGGTCCTGTTTGTTTATTTTTGCTTTTGTTTCCCTTGCCTGAGGAGACGTATCCAAAAAAATATTGCTAAGACCAATGTCAAAGACCATACTGCCTTTGTTTTCTTCTAGGAGTTTTATGGCGTCATGTCTTGCATTTAGGTCTTTAACCCATTTTGAGTTTTTGTATATGGTGTAAGAAGATGTTCTAATTTCATTATTTTACATGTAGCTGTCCAGTTTTCCCAGCACCACTTATTGAAGAGATTGTTTTTTCCCCATTGTATATTCTTGCCTCCTTTGTCATAGATTAATTGACCATAAGTGCGTGAGTTTATTTCTGGGCTCTCTCTTCTGTTCCATTGAACTGTTTGTCTGTTCTTGTGCAGTAACATACTATTTTGATTACTGTAGCTTTATAGTGTAGTCTGAAGTCAAGGCGCATGATACCTCCAGCTTTGTTCTCTTTTCTCAAGATTGCTTTGGCTATCCAGGATCTTTTGTGGTTCCACACAAAAGACTGTTTGTTCTAGTTCTAGTTCTAGTTCTAGTTCTGTGAAAAATGTCATGGGTATTTTGATAGGCTTTGTATTAAATCTGTAGATTGCTTTGGGTAGTGTTGACATTTTAACAATATTATTCTTCCAGTCCATGAACACAAGATATCTTTCCATTTATTTGTATTGTCTCCAGTTTCCTTCATCAGTGTCTTCTAGTGTTCAGAGTACAGATCTTTCACCTGCTTGGTTAAATTTACTCACAGGTATTTTATCCTTTGTGGTTTGACTATAAATGGGATTGTCTTCTTAGTTTCTCTTTCTGATAGTTCATTATTAGTGTATGGAAATCCAACAGATTTATTTATATTACTCTTGTATCTTGCAACTTTACTGAACTCATTTATTAGTTCTAACAGTTTTTTGGTGAAGTCCTTAGGGTTTTCTAAATATAGGATCATGTCATCTGTAAACAGTGACAGTTTTACTTCTTCCTTTCCAATTGGATGCCTTTTATTTCTCTCTCTTTCTCTTTTTATTTGATTGCTGTGGCTGGGATTTCCAATACGATGTTAAATAGAAGTGATGAGAGTGAACATCCTTGTCTTGTTCCTGATCTTAGAGGAAAAGCTTTCAGTTTTTCACCATTGAGTATGATGTTAGCTGTGGGTTTATCATAAATGCCTTTATTATGTTGAGATATGTTCCCTCCATACCAACTTTGTTGAGATTTTTTTATCATAGAAGGATGTGGAATTTTGTTAAATGCTTTTTCTGCATCTATTGAGGTGATCATGTGATTTTTATCCTTCATTTTGTTAATGAGGTGTATCATGTTGATTAATTTGTGGACATTAAACTATCCTTGCATCCCAGGAATAAATCCCACTTGATCATGGTGTATTATCTTTTTTATGTATTGTTGAATTCAGTTTGCTAATGTTTTGTTGAGTTTTCCATCTGTGTTTATCAAGGATATTGTCCTGTAATTTTCCTTTTTTGTAGCATCTTTGTCTGGTTTTGATACCCGGGTAATACTGGCCTCGTAAAACGGGTTTGGAAGTGTTCTCTCCTCTTCAATTTTTTGGAATAGTTTGAGAAGGACAGGTAATTATTTAAATGTTTGGTAGAATTCCTCTGTCAAGCCATCTGGTCCTGGACTTCTGTTTATTGGGAGTCTTTTGATTATGGATTCAGTTTCAAAACTAGTTATTGTTATTGTTCAGATCTTTTATTCCTGACTCAGTCTTAGAAGATTGTATGTGCCTGGGAATTTATCCATTTCTTCTAAGTTGTCCAGTTTGTTGGCATATAACTGTTTGTAGTTGTCTCTTATGCTTGTTTGATATTGGTTGCAACTTCTCTTTCATTTCTAATTTTGTTTATTTGTGCCCTCTCTCTTTTTATCATGAGTCTGGATAAAGGTTTGTCAGGTTATTTTTGGAAGAAAAACATCTCTGATTTCACTGATCTTTTCTACTTTTTTTTTTTTTTTTGTCTCTATTCCCTCTCTGATCTTTATTATTCCTTATTTCTGCTACTTTGGGCTTTGTTCTTCCTTTTCTAATTCCTTTAGATGGAAAGTTAGGTTGTTTATTTGAGATTTTTCTTGTTTCTTGAGGTAAGCCTGTATCACTATAAACTTCCCTCTTAGAACTACTTTTGCTTCATTCCACAGATTTTGGACAGTTGTGTTTTCACTTTCATTTATCTGTCAAGGTATCTCTTTATTTCCTCTTTGATTTCTTCATTGACCCATTGGTTTTTCAGTAGCAGGTTGTTTAGTCTTTTGTTGTTTTGTGTTTTTTCCATTTTTTTTTCCTGTAATTGATTTCTAGTTTCATACTGTTGTGGTTGAAAAAGATGCTTGATATAATTTTAATCTTCTTAAATTTATTGAGACTAGTTTTGTGTGATCCATCCTGGAGAAGGTTCCACGTGCACTTAAAAAGAATGTATATACTGCAGGTTTTGGATGGAATGTTCTGTAGATGATCATCTGATCTAATGTTCATTTAAGACCAGTGTTTCCTTTCTAATTTTTGTCTGGATGATCAATCTATCCATTGATGTAAGTGGGGAATTAAAGTCCCCCGCTGTTATTGTATTATTGTCAGTTTCTCCCTTTATGTCTGTTAATATTTTCTTTATATATTTAAGTGTTCCTACGTTAGGTGCATATGTCTCTAAATGTTATATCCTCTTCTTGGATTGACCCTCTTATCATTATATAATGCCCTTTGTTATCTTTTGTTATAGACTGTGTTTTAAAGTCTATTTTGTCTGATATGAGTATTGCTACCCCAGCTTTCTTTTCATTTCCATTTGCATGGAATACCTTTTTTCATCCCTTCAGTTTCAGTCTATGGGTGTCTTTAGCTCTGAAGTGAGTCTCTTGTAGGCAGCATGTAGATGGGTCTTGTTTTTTAATCTATTCAGCCGCCCTGTGTCTTTTGATTGAAGCATTTAGTCCATTTATGTTTAAAGTGATCATTGATAGGTATGTACTTATTGCCACTTCATTTGTTTTCTGGTTGTTTTTGTAGTTCATTTGTTCTTTTCTTCCTCTTTTAGTCTCTTCCCTTATAGTTTGATGCTTTTCCTTAGTGTTATGCTTGAGTTCCTTTCTCTTTGCTTTTTGTGCATCTGTTATAAGTTTGATTTGTGGTTGTCATGTAGTTCATATACATCAACCTATATCTACTTGTTTTAAACTGATAGTCATTGAAGTTCCAACACATTCTAAGAGCTCTACGTTTTTTTACTCCTCCCCCACCTCCCATGTTTTATATTTTGGTGTCATGTTTTGCATCTTTATGGAAAGGACAATTTTTATATCTAAAGACTAGAGGGAGTAAAATTGGATATATAGATAAAGTTCAGCCTTAGTAGTAACTAAAGATATGCAAATAAAAGCAACAGTAACACGTTTTGTCGATTGATTAGCAAAAAGAGAACAATTCACAGGATTGTTATAGTGTGCTGAAATTCACAGATTAGGGATGCCCTTGTACATTTACAACTGATTTGGCAGTAGGTATCAAGATCCTAAAATGCATTAGGAGAGGAAAGAGTTCTTTCTCAAAGTAACATTCCATCTGATAACATGGGAAGGGAGTTGGTAAATCACCACTTTGCAACCCCTGTAATAAAGCTTGGATTGCTAAATCTTTAGCAGAAGTTGGGGGGGTGGGCGCGGGCAGTTGGTGAGGAACAGGATATTTCAGTGGTATTAAAATGTTTCTTCATGATTGTGGCAAAATATTAAAAATTGGTGAATTTGCATAAGGGGTGTATGAGAGTTCTTACAGATTTTCTCTAAGTTTCCACATTATTTCAAGATATTTTTAAGATGCCCCCTGTAACTAATAATCCATTTCAGGGAATATTATTTTTTAAAGCCTAAATATAAGCTATATGAATGAGTATATTAATCATGAAATTATTTCTAATAGGGAAAAATTAGAGGCAAATTGGAAATGTTTAAATAAAGGTACATCCACCTATAGGGTGTACCATTTTACATGATACTCAGGAAGTCTGTGAGCACTATGGGAAGATGCTTATTTTCTTAAAGAAAGGAAATAGTAATGTACCCTATTGTTTACAAATAAAGGTATATTTATAAAAAATAGTAGAAAGGAATATATAAACATGACAATAGTGGTGTTTTGGGGCAACCCACTAGTAGTGGGTAATTGTCCACTCCTCTTACATAAACTTGCTATAATACGATTATATTACTTTTATGCTTTTTTAAGAAAAGTGTTTTAACAAAGGAAGAGGGCGTAGATAACCTTGAAACTTGAGCACGTTCTCTGTGTGTGAGCCGAGCTGAACTGCGCTGAAGAGGGACAGGCCCTGGAAGGATGGTAACAAGGAGAGTCTAATCTCGGAAACTAGTGTTAGTGGATTTGACCATATTCGAGGACCAGAAGAACCTAGCTAGTCCTTTTGCAATAGAAAAGTCTCAGTTGGCTGGCGTGTGCTAGGAACTGCTAAGCAGGATAATCAGGTTCGTGCAGTACACTGGTTATAGACAAAGGGTTTATGTAGAATGATCATTTTGATGCCCCTTCGATGGGTTGTTCGTTGCTACCTGGAGATGTATGGAATCGCTGGTTAATCACGGCTTGGGTTGTCAAAATGTCAGATTAACTGCCTTTAAATATGCTGCTGGTTTTGGTGTTCCAGTTTGCTTCCATAAACAAGTGTTGGATTTTATTTTTTCTGTTGACCCCAGAAGAGACCCCAGTTGCTCTTTGAACCTCATTGGCCCCTTCTGACTGAAGTATTTGTGGGTCAGTAGAGACGAAGCCTGTTTCCTGGACATCTTCAGGGGCCACCTCCCAGTGGCCAAGGGCACCGTCAAGGGCCTGTCTCTGAGCTTCACCAGAGCCTGAGTGAGGTGTGAGATGCTACAGGATTTGTACTTTCTTATGATTTCCATTTTTAGATACTTAAAATTGTGGGGTTTTCCCTTGTACATTTTCAACAAATCACAAAACGAACTGCGAGTGTACAGAAGAATATCTTAATCCAGGTTAACATTCTGATTTTCAAGTATCTCTATCATTTTGTGAGGCATGATTGACAGATCCAATTATATTTACGCTCCATTTAGTTAATTAATTAAATTTTTTGTGTGTGTGTGGTACGCGGGCCTCTCACTGTTGTGGCCTCTCCCGTTGCGGAGCACAGGCTCCGGATGCGCAGGCTTAGTGGCCATGGCTCACGGGCCCAGCCGCTCCACGGCATGTGGGATCTTCCCGGACCGGGGCATGAACCCGTGTCCCCTGCATCGGCAGGTGGACTCTCAACCACTGCGCCACCAGGGAAGCCCATTTAGTTAATTTTTCAATCAGCTGAAGTACAAGGACTGCAAGGCAGTTGGAGATAGTGGAGAAAACCAGTTTAAGATCACGAGGCCTCAGCTCTAGTTCTCAACCTGCCGTGATTTACAAATCTCCTCATGCCCCAAACCCTCTGGAAATGTTTTATTCTCTGCAGACTGAGCCACGGGGATTAGATGGATTAGATATTTGCAGAGGTCTCCAGCTCCAACATTTTATGATGCTGTTATTCCAGGAGAAGGATACTTTATCGCCATTTCCTTGTGTACTTATAGCAGGTTCACATACTGTAATAAGCAGTATCATGCCTGGGGAATCTTTAAAACGAGGGCGGTCATCGCTAGTTGATAAGGTGCAGGGGGAATAGAAAACATTTGGTTGGCTAAGCTTCCACTCAAATAGAGCAGAATACAGGTGGAAAAGTGCATCAGAACCTGAATTCTGAATGGAATAATCCTAAAATAATTGTACCTAAAATCTAAAAAGTATTTTTAAAAGCTTTTACCCAATTTAGGGGAAAGAATTGGGAATCCTGTGATGTAGTTTATTTCTGAAATTAGCCAGTTAACATTGGTCGAGTGTGTAGACTGTGTCTCGCCTCTGGTTTGACTCTGAAACGCCTGTGCCCCTCCAGGTCGGTTCGGTGGTGGCCGTGGGCTGGATTCGCTCGCGGAAGGCCGTGGACTGGCGCCTCTTCCGGAACATCTTTGTGGCCTGGTTCGTGACCGTGCCTGTAGCAGGGCTGTTCAGTGCTGCTGTCATGGCTGTGCTCGTGTACGGGATCCTTCCGTTCGTGTGACCGGTCCTCTTCCAGCCGGTAAACAAGGGATGGGCCGGGCTGCGTGTGGGCGCTGTGTGCTGTCTCCCGCCAGCGCCTCCACGACCCTCTGTGATGTTCCAAACCACACCGTCCACCTAGGTGTAGAGTCGTCCTCCAGAGCTAACTTGACTACTGTACATAATCATGTGCACTAAACTGGTATCGTGGTGACATAACATGGTGCGGTTACTTATATATTAAATACATATGGTATACATAGAATAATAGGTAGTGCTATTTCAGACATACTCGAAATGGGAGTGGAGACACTTGCCTAGAATTCGATATTCAACAAATCTTTGTACATACTGATTTCAGTGGCAAATTTTAAGAACCTTTGAAAAGGAAAGTGTAGATTGGAAAATGGTATTTTTTTCCCATTTAATATACTGTGAGATACAGGATGGATGATACCCATTTGGGAAGGTGTATGTGTGTCAGTGTGCTACTGAATACTGGAACAGGAGTTCACAAGTGCTTTCACTGAAGAATTTGTTCATATACTGTGTATTGATTATGTAATATATCATAATTGCTTCTGTAAATACTTAAAACTGTAATTTTTTAATGGTGTGCTTCCCTTATCCTTTTTTGATCAGAGAAGTTTGGAAAGTACCAAAGAAGCAGGGGAATAGTTTGCCAGTATTATATTTTCATACTGTTTGTCTCCCCTTCTCACTAATCCTACCATTAGCCTGGGATGCGGCAGGACCACCATGCTCTGAGCTGCCCTGGAGCAGGGTGTATGGTGAGGCACCAGCCCCCCGCGTGTGTGCACGTCCCACTTCCGGTCCCCCTCCCCGCCACCACGCTGCCACTGCTGCCCCGTGCCAGATCTTGGCCCTTCGTTGTTGTCAGTGTAGAGAAGGTACAGCGGCGAGGACGTGTGACCGAGCACTACATATCAAGCCCAGTTTGAACTTCCGCCCCCTCCTCCCCTGCAGCCTGAAGGATGGACCTCTAACCTCAGACACGGAGGCAAGTGCTCTGACATTCTGGAAGCTCGGGAGTGGGGAGGGCTGGGCTGTTAGACGATACACCGGACCTGACTTCCTTGGGCCTCTTCACTAAGTGGAGCAGCACGATGTTCTGCTGGAGCCCCACTGGCGTCTTCTTTTTCGATAGCGGGAGGAAGTGCGACTAATGCTAGAGCCTGAAACTATGGAGATGCTGCTAAAACTTTTATATTGACAAACATTTTCTCGGTACTTCATTGTGATTTTTCATTAATCAAACATATTACATTTATAATAAAAACATGCCCCTCAAAAGTTTTGCCTCTGAAGTCTTTTTCTAAATGCCTATATAATGTTTCTTACTGAGTTTCCACAAAAATAAAAGCTATAGTTTGTTTACTTCTATTTTTCAAATACCTTTTTTTCTCTTATTTTACTACGAGTACATGTCTGTGCAGAAAATACACATGAGGGAGAAAAGGAAAGAATGGCCCGCACAGCCCGGCATCCCGAAATTGCCGTGCGTTCACATACACTGAGCCTTTGGTGATGAGCCGTCCGCCAGGAGAGCTGGGCCCCCATGGGACCTTTGTTAAAGGGACTGTCACACTCTGCTCGGTCTTCCCGCTTCGCTCTTAAGTCAGTCAGACTCAGGGGAGTTGGGGCCACAGCTCACACGTCCAGAGCTGAGGACCCAGCAGGAATGCACGTCCTATCTCCCTTCTTGCTCAAGCAGCTCAAAAACCCAGCTCCGTGAAGCATCAGGAGCTTCAGAAGGAAACTCGTCCAGTCTCTGCAGCAGGAGTCCATCTCCTTCTGGAGCCGGAAAGGTAAGAGGTGAGGAGAGCTGGCCAGGTGTAAACAGTTATCCAACAAAGAAACCTGCCCACCCTGATTTTTAAATGGCATTTTAAGCCTTTCATGTCCCTGCTTTTGTTAAAACCATGCATTCAAGAAGTTCTCTTTCCTCCTAAACTTTGTAAGAAAAAGAACAGCACGACACAGTGGCAGTCTGCAAGCTGTGTCCTGGGAGAAAGGCTGCTGTCTCAGCCCCGCAGCCAGGGTGGCAGAGGCCCTGGATGTGAAGTGGGACAAAGGTCACACCCACACTGGGCCCTCAGTGACTGCCTACAAGAGAATCATTTAAGATCTAGAGACACAGACTTAAAGTGAAAGGATGGAGAAAGATATTCCATACAAATGGAAACAAAGACTGTAACAGAAGACAAGGACATTACATAATGATCAAGGGATTAATGCAAGGTCAATCCAAGAAGATATAACCATTGTAAGTATATATGCACCCAACATAGGCGCACCTAAATCCATAGTGCAAATATTAACAAACAGAAAGGGAGGAACTGACAGTAACACAATATTTGCAGGGGACTCGAACACCTAACTGACGTCAATGGAGAGATCATCCAGACGGAAAATCAGTCCAGAAACACTGGCCAGTCCATTGCTCTTTATAAAACATTCTATCCCAAAGCAGCAGAATACACACCATTTTCAAGTGCACATGTAACAGTCTCCAGGATAGATCACATGCTAGGCCACAGATCAATTCACAGTAAATTTAAGAAAATTGAAATCATATCAAGCATCTTTTCAGAACACAACACTGAGACTAGGCAATGACTAAGCTGTGTGCAGAGACAAGCCTTCCCCGCTGCCCCTCCCTGCCTGTTACGTGACTGGGATGAGGGCAGAGGAGGGATTCCCCCCGAGGGGAGGGGACGCCTGATAGTCTTTCCATTGAGTTAATCAGCCTCTTCCTCTAAAAATGCAAACAAACACTCCTCGGACAAGGGACCCTCCCGCATCCGTGGCACCTTACTGTGACTCTGTCACCAGATACTGCTCTGTGCAGAGACAGCGGCGTGCAGCTCAGGAGCGCCTGGGGACACGGCCTCCCCTTGGGGCAGAGCCTGCATGCAGCACAGGCTGCAGAAGGAGCTCGAGCTCCAGGACAAGGTTCTTGTACTTCATTCTCTGCTTTTCCAAATGAACTGACCTCCTGAGCAAATATGTAAACACATTTGTTCATTTTCCAGAAGATAATTTAAAGAATCAATCTCCCTGTCTCCTCAGAATAAGCTGCACAGTAGAGATTTAAAACCATCTCATCCCTCAGAAAATGGGAGAGTGTAAAGATCTGTGGCATCAGCGAGCTTATTCAAGTACAGAGGGAGGCAGGAAAAGGGCGCCTGAGGGAGATTACACAGGCTCTGCGGGGCCTCACAGGAGGCTGTGTGCAGGCCGCCCCGCCCACTGCCTCCAGGTTCTTCGGGGGGCACCGGGGCGCACGTTCCTCACGGGGCAATGGGACCACACGGGCCGTGAGGGTCCCTGGGACAGTGGCAGGAGAGGGGCCGCTCCGGGCCTGGCCCACAGTAGGGCTCCGTAAACAGGGGCCTGTTCTTCCACTTTTCAAGGATGATTTCCCACAGGAGTGCTCAAAGGGCAGCACTGAATTAGGTGATGAAGAAAAGGAGTAGATTGGGCTTCCCTGGTGGCGCAGTGGTTGAGAGTCCGCCTGCCGATGCAGGGGACACGGGTTCGTGCCCCGGTCCGGGAAGATCCCACATGCCGCAGAGCGGCTGGGCCCGTGAACCATGGCCACTGAGCCTGCGCGTCCGGAGCCTGTGCTCCGCAACGGGAGAGGCCACGACAGTGAGAGGCCCGCGTACCGCAAAAAAAAAAAAAGAAAGAAAAGAAAAGGAGTAGATTAATCGCGGTTAGCTGAGCGAGGCAAAACTAGAGGCTAAAGAACGTGGAGAATGGCTTCTCTGCAGGCTTGGGGACGCCGGTGGAATGTGGTTAAACTCTCACGAGGGGATGTAACTCTGTTCTCGGACTGTCACCTTCCTAAATACCTTTACAGCGCATCATCCTTTATTACTGAAAAGACAATGAAACGCCCCCGAAACGTGTTAAGAAAAAAATCACCTACACTCCGTCATCCCACCACCATTCCTTTTGAAACATTGGCCTTTGAAACCTGGAGCTGGCCAGCCACTGGGGAAACTGAGGCACGGGATGAGAAAAAGTTCAGGCAGCCCAATGGTAACAGGACAGAGCGGCCCCAGGCCTGACTGGATCGTCTCCTCCGGTTCAGCGGCTGTCAGACCGTGTCCACAAATGTGGTCTCTAGATAAAGGACGGTGCCATGGCCAAGAGAGGAAGGGTCAGAGAAGGAACACGATTAAGACCTTGGAAAGGAAGCCCAGGAAAAAGGGTGAGAGGGTTATTCTGTTTTTATAGAGAAACACGAGGAATCAAATCTGATTTTAAGTAGGGAATTTCAGACTCAGTAAGGGTGAGCAACTGCTCTCAATCTCCACTGCCTGGAACAAAATGAGACCAACAGAGCCAGAGCAGGATGGATTTGCTGCCTCTTCCCCAAGGCCTGAAATTCAGAGGTTAAACCAAACCCGAAATGTAGATTCCAAACTATGAGTTGGGACGTGTTGGGGAAGGGAGGGAGGAGGTCAAAAGAAAGGAGACAGACTGACCTCCAGGACAGAAGGCAGGGACCCCACCTCCGGGCCAAACATCTTCCATGAGCAGCGACAGCAGCGGCACCTAGTGGGGTCAGATGTAATTGCGGTCATGGCCCTCTTTCCAGAACTTTTTAAATTGCAGCAATGAAGTCACCTCATGGAATGTTCATTAGGTCATAATTCAAAGAGTTCCTAGAAATGTCAGGAATTACCTGTGCTGCTTTGATGGCAAAAGGTAACTATGAGTACCTGCCAAAGGAGGACCTCAATCCGGATGCAGAAACTCCAAACCAGGCCCACCCGCCTGACGGCTCACTTTCTTCACTCAGTAAACGACCACTGTATGCCCATCATGTGCCATGTGCTGACCTGGCCACAAGAGGCTAGGCGACGGGGTAAGAGGACAGAGGGTAAGAGGACAGAAGGCAAACAGGACAGAGGATAAGAGAACAGAGGGTAAGAGGACAGAGGGTAAGGGGACAGAGGGTAAGGGGACAGAGGGTAAGGACAGAAGGCAAACAGGACAGAGGATAAGAGAACAGAGGGTAAGGGGACATAAGGATAAGAGGACAGAGGGTAAGAGGACAGAGGGTAAGAGGACAGAGGGTAAGAGGACAGAAGGCGAAGAGGACAGAGGGTAAGAGGATAGAGGGTAAGAGGACAGAGGATAAGAGGACAGAGGGTAAGGGGACAGAAGGATAAGAAGACAGAGGGTAAGAGGACAGAGGGTAAGAGGACAGAAGGCTAAGAGGACAGAAGGATCGGTCTCTGGGAGATCATCTTCAGGGGCAGTTGGGAAAGGAAATCTGCCGTAGGGTGTGACTGCAGCCGCCGGAGGTGGGGAGTGGGGGCTGTTTCTAGAGGCTGGGGAAGGGAAGCTTTCACGGAAGAGGCAGAAATTTGGCGAAGACTCCCAGCGCAGAGTGGCAGCGAGAGCACTGGTTCTATTGGGAAATGGCACCTTTTAGATGCCGGCAGAATAGCGGAGAAGAGGCGTCTGACAGGCCGCTTGCAGGAAAGGTCGGGAGAGGCTCAGCAGTCCAGGCAGGAAGATGGGCACGGTGGGCGGTGAGGGATGAGAAGCAGCTCGAGGCCGTGGAAAGGGCACACGCCCCACTCTCCGCCAGCCGGGAGCTTGCCTGGCCATCCCTCCGGGGGAGGGCGGGTTAAAAGCGCACACTGCAGGCGTGAATATGCCGGACGTCTCCGTGTGATAGGCCACTGTCAGCATCACACTCCGGACTCTCTGTGCCCTCCTTATATTTTATACTCCCGAGGGAGTGAGTGTGTCTGATTGCTGCACTGGGGAGAAAGACCGGTCGGAGCACAAGCACCCCTCTCGCCCGTGCCACCCAGGCTGGGCAGCCCGGCCCAACACTGCTGTCACTGTCGCCCCGAGCTAGTGTCAGGTAGCACTCACAGTGGTGAGGACGAAGCCACCTTGTCCTGACCCGCAATCTGTTCACAGCCCCAGGGAGGGAGGACGGAGCTGTTGCCCTTACACTGAGGACAGGCCAGGGCATTCGAAAAAGCTCTTCACTCCAACATACCCCCAGGGCGTCGAGGTAGAGAATAACCAAGGCTGAGGGCAGAACCTGAACGTCAAGTTTAAGTGGAGGGCAAAAGAACAGGGGTCTTCTGCCCATTTTTGGATTGGGTTGTTTTTTTGATATTGAGCTGCATGAGCTGCTTGTAAATTTTGGAGATTAATCCTTTGTCAGTTGCTTCATGTGCAAATATTTTCTCCCATTCTGAGGGTTGTCTTTTGGTCTTGTTTATGGTTTCCTTTGCTGTACAAAAGCTTTGAAGTTTCATTAGGTCCCATTTGTTTATTTTTATTTCCATTTCTCTAGGAGGTGGGTCAAAAGGGATCTTGCTGTGATTTATGGCATAGAGTGTTCTGCCTATGTTTTCCTCTAAGAGTTTGATAGCTTCTGGCCTTACATTTAGGTCTTTAATCCATTTTGAGTTTACTTTTGTGTATGGTGTTAGGGAGTGTTCTAATTTCACACTTTTACATGTACCTGTCAAGTTTTCCCAGCACCACTTATTGAAGAGGCTGTCTTTTCTCCATTGTATATTCTTGTCTCCTTTATCAAAGATAAGGTGACCATATGTGCGTGGGTGTATCTCTGGGCTTTCTGTCCCGTCCCACTGACCTATAGTTCTGTTTCTGTGCCAGTACCATACTGTCTTGATCACTGTAGCTTTGTACTATAGTCTGAAGTCAGGGAGTCTGATTCCTCCAGCTCCGTTTTTCATTCTCAAGATTGCTTTGGCTATTCAGGGTCTTTTGTGTTTCCATACAAATTAAATAGACATTTCTCCAAAGAAGATATACAGATTGCCAACAAACACATGAAAGAATGCTCAAAATCGTTAATCATTAGAGAAATGCAAATCAAAACTACAATGAGATATCATCTCACACGGGTCAGAATGGCCATCATCAAAATATCTACAAACAATAAATGCTGGAGAGGGTGTGGAGAAAAGGGAACCCTCTTGCACTGTTGGTGGGAATGTAAATTGATACAGCCACTATGGAGAACAGTATGGAGGTTCCTTAAAAACTATCATATGACCCAGCAATCCCATTACTGGGCATATACCCTGAGAAAACCGTAATTCAAAAAGAGTCATGTACCACGATGTTCGTTGCAGCTCTATTTACAATAGCCCAGACATGGAAGCAACCTAAGTGTCCATCAACAGATGAATGGATAAAGAAGATGTGGCACATATATATAATGGAACATTACTCAGCCATAAAAAGAAACTAAATTGAGTTACTTGTAATGAGGTGGATGGACCTAGAGTCTGTAATACAGAGTGAAGTCAGAAAGAGAAAAACAAATACCGTATGCTAACACGTATATATGGAATCTAAGGGGAAAAAAAAAAAGGTCATGAAGAACCTAGGGGCAAGACAGGAATAAAGGCACAGACCTACTAGAGGATATGGGGAGGGGGAAGGGTAAGCTGTGACAAAGCGAGACAGAGGCATGAACATACATACACTACCAAATGTAAGGTAGATAGCTAGTGGGAAGCAGCCACACAGCACAGGGAGATCAGCTCGGTGCTCTGTGACCACCTAGAGGGGTGGGATAGGGAGGGTGGGAGGGAGGGAGACGCAAGAGGGAGGAGATATGGGGATATATGTATATGTATAGCTGATTCACTTTGTTATAAAGCAGAAACTAACACACCATTGTAAAGCAATTATACTCCAATAAAGATGTTAGAAAAAAAAGAAAAAAGAACAGGGGTGCTGTTTCTAAAGGGGAAGAGGCCGA
Organism: Lagenorhynchus albirostris; assembly: GCF_949774975.1. Lineage (NCBI taxonomy): Eukaryota > Metazoa > Chordata > Mammalia > Artiodactyla > Delphinidae > Lagenorhynchus > Lagenorhynchus albirostris. The sequence goes on from NC_083115.1 coordinate 2,273,651, forward strand.
GGGAACTGACCCAAGAGCACACAGAGCTGTGGGCTTAAAGGGAAAGGGGGCTCCACGTGCATGTGCGTGCAGAGAACACAGAGGGGGTGCCCACAAACAGCCCCGGCTCTCTCTCAGGGCTCCTTCTGTCCCAGGTTCTAGAACCTGAGCCTGGCCAAGTTGGCAGTGAGCTTCCAAGCACAGACACTTAGTAATAACTAAATGAAGCTTCAGGACATTGACTGCCCTCTGCCCTTTGAGCAGTTATGCTCAGACTATGATGATGGATTAGCAACGCACAGTCTCTTGCAGAGGGAATTAATATTTAAAATATGGTGTGTGAACTTCCACCTCTTCTTACAAAATCTAATAAAAACCTCATGCCTATGAGTTTCTCATCACGAGCAACACCAACACGTTGCTCAATGTCTCTGTCTGGGTAACTTTCCCAAGGGGAGCAAGCAGGAGCCTCTGGTGTTTCCTGCCTTCGCTGATGGCCAGCCTCGCGGACCCTGGGACCGGGGGGCGCGTCCTCTGCTGAGCCCTGAACGCACTCACCACTGCCAGATACGCTGCCTGCTGTGGCCCGCGAGGAGCCCTCTGCCTTTTTCACAATAACATTGATTAGAAGAGCTTGCCCCTGGTTACAGAAATAACAAATTCACTTTAGAAAACCAGAAAAATTGTAGTAAAACATAAAACAAATAAAAATTAGTTATGATTCCACCTTCCTGAGGTAATGAACATTAATATTCTGGAGTATTTTCTCCTATATTTGCATAAACATTTTTCTTAAATAAAACAGATTAGTTTTTTACCTCGCTTTCTCTGTGTAACATTGTGAACAATCCTCAATGATTCTTACTCCTCAAAAACATGATTTTTAATGGCTGAGTAATATTCCACTTAATGGAGAGACATACCATCATTCCCCATTCATTTCATCATCCCCATTTGAACAGTTATGAATGTCTCTATTATAAAGAACACTGCAGTTAGAAACCCTGTACATCAATCTGTGTGCATCTCTGATGATTTCCTTAAGGCAAATTCCCAGGCATGCAGCCACCGAATCAAAGAACCACCTGACATAAGATGTGTCTAAACCAGAATGTTGGTCCTCTGCTCCCAGGCTGCACTGAAGGGCAAATAAGCTACCTTGAGGGTAAGGCTCAAGAATGAGGATCCCAGCAGGGTCCTGAATGGATCCATTTTTCAAATTAAATAAGATCAAATAAATGAGCGGCCACAGGAGTTACAAGGCTGAACTGGAGAGACGGAGGCGGCAGCGGAGGGGGCAATTGCTCAGGTTCATTTTACAGGAGAGAAGAGCTAGTACTGAGAATTTCCACATGCGAAACCACAAGGAAGACCTCTGTCCCAGGACCCCTGGCATGGCTTCCACTCCCGGGCGACTGCACTCCAAGCTGTTTGTGTGAGCAGCCAGCAGATTACGTCACGTAGGTGACCAGGACAGGGCCTGGCACAGAAGCTCAAGAAATGTGCTTTCCTTTCTGCTACAATGTAATGACGAGGGTACTCAGAACACAGCCCAGCCAGCAATATGAGTCAGTAAAACTGCGGAATAAAGGCTGAACTTCACGTCCCTACGCTCATGTCTGGGTTATTGGATCAACACAAAGTATGGCTCTTTAGCTCTGTAAGAACACGTCACTTAAAAGGGAAAGCACAAGGAAGGATAAAGCACCGACCTACAGCAATCTCCTTCCCATCTAACTCAGGCCGTAAGTACAGCCAACCTCACAGGTAAGTAACGAAGCAGTTATTAGGGGAGTATCTCAGCAGCATTTCCTTGCACCTCCTCATGCCCCAGCCCCATTTCCGTCCACCGCCCCTAAACACCACCAGACTGAAGAGACACGTCCACAGCCACACCCCTCTAACCCGAGGAGCTCCCGGTGCAGCTGCCAGCCCAGCTCAGCATCCCATCCCCGTTCAGTCTGCACAGAGTTCTCCCTGTAAGATACAGGTGTCAACAACACAATGAATTTGTTGTTTACGCCCCTCACTCCCTCTTCCTTTTCTGTTATACTTAATCTCCTGTAATGGTGGCTCAACCCACAAAGACAGTGAGAAGATAAAACTGTATCATGTGGCTGGTATCACAGATATCTTCTGACATAAGAAGTGGTGGTTGGAATTTGGATTCTAGTAAAGATAGTCTTTGGTGATGGTAGGGAAATACCTTGCAGCACGGAAATTTTCCAAAAGCAATCATGTCCAGTTGTTTTTAAGATGACTCATTTGGAAGCTGAGCAAGGAACTTGAATAGGCAAATCAGAGAATTATAAATGATTAGTAAACATACGAAAACAGCTCTATCTCACTGGCCATTAGGGCGATGCAATTAAAGCAAGGTATCATTTTTCACCTCTAAAACTGGTAAAAATCTTGAAGTCTGATAACATTCAGCGTTTTTGCGGATATGGGGAAATGGGTACTCTTCACCACCACTGGTAGAAACAGATTGGCACAAAATTTCTGAAGGGCGATTTTGTACTACTTATCTAATGTGCACAACCTATGACTCAGCAATCTCACTTCCAGAAACCGATCCTGTAGACCTGCACCTCTCATACAACAGCCCCTACTGTACATGTGGCTATTCAATTTTAAAAGTAATTTAAATGAAACAGAATTAAAAACTGAGTTCTTCCACTGACCTACTTACATTTCAAGTGCTCAACAGCTTCGCGTGGCTAGTGGCTGCCGTGTGGGACAGTGCAGACATACCTCATTTTCATCATCACAGCAAGTTCTACTGGGCAGTGCTGCCATGGGAATACGCACGGAAGTGGAGAAAGATAAACGGACAGAGATACTCAAGGCAGCGCTCTCTGTAAAGCAGACTGGATATAGGAAAAAGCGGAATAAACAAATGCCACATTTATACAAAAGTGCAAAAATTAAAAATATGAGGGATATTTATACAGAGGACTCTGCTGTTAACTTTGTAAGTATGTTGCAAGACAAGATATGCATTTTAACATTTTATATAGATAGATATTTATATAATCTCTAAAGACACTGAAAAATATCGCAAGGACACATGTCAAACTATTAGTGGCAGTGGAAGGAGGAGGGACTGGAGAGAGGAATGGGAATTTTCACTTTTATTTATGTCTACATTGACTGAATCTGTAGCAACCAGCACATATTTTGTTAAAAAAAAAAAAGATTTTCAAAAGGAGCTCTACTCTTAGAAAGATGATTTACCAGTAAGCCCTGAAGACATCATAGTCTACTCATTTCTTTTCTAAACTGGTATTTCCATCCTCTGGCCATCACTCTTCTACATCTAGTCATCAAAAGCGTTGTCCTGAGGCCCGGGGGGACCATGGATGCACCCCATCCAGCTGTGGCCCCTCCCACCAGCCTCTCCCTGGCAGCATTTCCCCCAGTTGTCCTCTTTCCTTTGCCCTCTTTTCATCCACTCACACGCTCACTGTCCCTCAGCAGCTTTACAAAACTACCAACAGGATACAGTCTCTCACACTGCAACAGGTGGCAAGGACCTCGGCAGATGTGCTTCTAACCCCCAGAACAAAGCGCGCCGTCTGACAACGCGGCCTGACCGCAGAAGAGCAGCAGGAGAGCGGGGACGGGCGGCAGCACAGACGATTCAGACACACATCCCACGGGTGAGTGCTTTTCACAACAAAATCAATCACGCCAAATATAAGAAACCAGCACTGGCAAGTGAGATGACCAATTATGTTCCAAATGTGATGGGTTTATTTTATTTTACTCTGATGCAAAACGAAAGATTCCACTACCGCAGAGACCGATATATTACAAGGTCATGAAAAAGTGGTGTGGGACATGCAGGACGTGATGGACAACTGGAGGGTCGGGTCATCTCCTTTGTAACATGACACTACACTGTCGCTGAGCAACACATTGAAAATAACACTGCAGAACTGAACTGAAACGTGGCACGAACATGACAACTTCCGGGCATGCCTTCAGGCACACCTCCCTTAGGCTGGACTCGATATCTAGGCTTCTGTGTGAGGAGGATTACAATTCTTTGGAAGAATAAGAAGTTCACACCTTTGAAATCTCACAGAAGAATTTTAAGGCCAAAACATAGTGGGTTGACTTCTCTTCACCTCCAGGGACAAAGCTGATGCTCTATTCAAAAGCACATTAAGCTTCTAGTTCAAATCCCAGCCCGACCTTGTGCCCTCCTGCATTGAAGTTCTTTCCATCGATTAGAGCTGACAGGGTCAGTTTCACTCCTAGGAAGAAGCAAACACCACAATCACTTGTAACAAGCATTACAATCAGATCTGCATTTCCTAGAAACAATGGGTGGAATCAATGGCATGGGTTACAGCTGGCTATGAGATTACCTCTTACTAACTCGATGCCAGGTTATCCACAGCCACCTGATCTGCAAAGCACAGTCATGGCACACTTTATTTGGAGTTCACGGTTAAGAATGATGAGTGATCAACCAAACTCACAAGCCACAGTAACCAAGTTATTATTAGGAATACAGTAAGTCCCCTATATACAAACCTCCAAGCTGTGAACTTTCAAAGATGCGAACGTGTGTTCACACGTCCAGTCATGGAAGTTAGTTCACGTGTCTGGCAAACATGGTCACATGTGTGCATCCTCTACAAGTGGTTGTGCTTTTGTGTAGTTTACTGTACAGTACTGTATAGAATACAGTAGTATGGTATCTCTATTTCAAGCCCAGGATGTCCAGAAGCAAGCATAAAAGCAGTGGTGATGTAGCTGGTACAGTACTACCCAGACATCACTAGATCGTCTCTTCAAGAGGGTAGACAGAATTGAATCCAGCAAGGAGCCAGAACCTGTGCCATCATCGTCAGGCGTGAGTGAAACGGCAGCTTGCGCTCCGTCTCCTGTTGCTGACGACCCTTCAGCTCTGCCATCTCCCGCCTGCTCTCCCTCCTCCTGTGAGTCGCTCTCCTTGCCTGTCCCTCGATGCCAGCCCCTGCATGCCAGCTGTTGCACTGGACGACTGGCTTTTCAGGGGACTCTACTGTGAGATTGAACATGTTTTCTTTGTTGTGCTTGTTTTTTTATGTATTATTTGTGTGAAAAGTATTATAAACCTATTACAATACAGTACTATATAGCCAATTGTGTTAGCTGGGTACCTAGGCTAACTCTGTTGGACTTACGAACAAATTGGACTTACAAACGCGCTCTTGGAACGGAACTCGTTTATATGTAGGGAACTTACTGTACAAAAATATTTTTTTAAACAAAAGTGCTTAATCTGTTTTACTTTGAACAACCAAATGTTACAAAACAGTCTGAATCAACCTAAAGTGATTGCAGGTTGTCTGTAGGTTCTTTTCATTATTCCTCAATCACCTTCTACCCCAAGCCCACAGTTATTCACTCCTTTACTCACCTGGTCGAAGGGTCTGAGTATAACCCAGTCCAATCAGGCTGGCATTATTCACTTTAGCCTAAGATTAGGAGATGAAATAGAAACAGAAAACAACCAATTTCATAATATGTAAGTCCAACATAACCACTCCATGCATCAGATTTCCAAAGCTGAAACACCTTAGGACCAATCCAGAATTAGTAAAACTGAAAACTTAATTAATAAAAGATAAATCTTTTAAGAAGTCAGTAGAGGACAGAGGGGACCTTGAGAATGCATGCTTAAAGGCCTCGAGCAAAATTTTAAAACACTGTGCAGCCAAACATCCCTCCTGTGAACTGAATTCTTTTGAGTTACCAGTTTTACAGCCTCCGACACTGGTATGAGCATGAACTCTGGTGAGAGACAGATCTGGGATCAAATCTTGGCACCTGTCTCTTATTGTGTGACCTTGGGCAAGTTACCTGACCTCTCTAAGTCTCAGCTCCCTCATCTATAAAATGCAGATGAGGGTAATACTACTCATCCAATAATTAGTTGTGAGGGTTAAATGAGATAATACACATAAAGTCTTAGCATAGGACCTGAAATTTAAGAGCTCAATTAGTGTTATTAACAAGAATTACCAATGGCAACAGGAATAGTAATTGAAACCCAGGAACTTACAGATAAGAAAATTTTGAGGCCAAAGAGATAAAATGACTTTAGGTCAGACAACAAATACAGAAGGAACTAAGATTAGAACCCACAGCTCCTGACTTCAGGTATATGCTCTTTTCACTACACAATGAGTAGCTCAAAGTTAATAAAGCACATGCAAACTACAACCACATCACAGCATCCATTTACGACTTAGACGAAACCCTAAGAGCAGACCCAATCTGCAGCACATTCTTACACATAGAGAAGTTCTACAGTCCAGCTTGTACTTAGCGGCGATGCCGAAACGGGTGTTGTTACTGCCAGCCGTCCACGCGAGGTTTATTGATGTTTCAATCTTCTCGTTCACCTTCTGGTAGATCGACCCTCCAAATTCAGTGCCATCGTTCCTGTTTTCACAGCGTAAGAAAAGTCATAAATATCTAGTTTGTTACAATATGGAAACAAATTCTAAGACTAACTAAATCGGGTCTTATTTTACAGCTATAGACTTCAGCAGACTTCTAGCACAACAGACTTCCAAACAAACCGGTTATGTGATTTATAGCAACCTAATTAAAGCACAGTAACATCTGACTCATTTACTTGGCTCCTCCACAAGACATGAATTTCTTAGACACAATTCAATTATGCACAAAGGCAGACCCCTCAAGTAAGTATGATCTGTATGTCTCTGACATGTTCACAGTATTTAGAAACTTCAAAGTAGAGTTATATAAAGATTCTGCAAAAAAAAATATATAGTAGTACAAGCCAATTCTGGATTTCACTCAAAACACAATCTTAGCATTAGAAAGCACCCTCCAGACAATAGCTACAGTGCATGGCCCCAGGGAAGTACACGACGTATTGCTTCAGAGCACCTCAGCAGTCAGTCCCTGAGTTTTCATAATACTGTTTCATCAATTTCAATGCCTCTTTCTACACCACTAGCGACTTTATTTAAGTGGAACAGACTGTCTAGTGGAAAGCAATCTGTAACACTTCAAAAACACAGAGCTGATCCTTTGCTTTTCTTCCTGGGACAGCAGCAGTGCCCAGTAGGCCAAGACATAAAATACAGTTTAAAAGTTCAAATTCATGTAACCAACAGGCTGCAGCCTACAGACTTGAACCCAGGACTGCTCTGAGGACTTCTGCTACTTCTGAATACAACCCAGGTAACTGGTTCTGACCAGGGTACCTGAAAACCTCCAGAGAATTACACTGGGGATGCTCCAGGACGCTCAGATCAATTAGGGGGTTGTTTATGATCCCAACAGACCTGCTTCTAGAAACTGACAAGATGAACAGGGAACCAGAGGAAGCAGGAACGCCTCCAAAGGATCCCCTCTATCAGGAGGTGACCCCTGCCCCGGGCCCTCTCCATCCCAGTGGCTGGCGTACAGGCTCAGAGGCCAGCAACTGCCAGCAGCACAACACCAGCGCCAAGTGCACTAACTCTGCAATGCTTTGCCAACTGTGAGCGGCACAGTGTAGCTGGATGTCCACCAAGGCATGACGGCATGCCAGCACCACCCCTTCCAACCTTCTCCACATGCTAATGGCTACCATCCTCTGGGCGACTGTGCCGGCACTAAAGGAGGAACTCTGAACCGTGAATACTCACACGTGAGTGTGCAGCTGGAAGTCTGCAGCCTTGTAACCCAGGGCAAAATTATTCTGTGACAGTTTGGATTTGGCTGTATCAAAACTCATCTGATAGCCAGCAAGCCAACCTTCAATGGCCAACACAGCCCAGCCATAGATGGTTGGTCCAGAAAAATCTATATCAACATTACTGCCAAGACTGAAACAATCCCGTTTATAGGAGGCCTTCAATTTCCCACTCTTCTTTCTGTAAAAAAAACCAAATGAAAACAGCACAAGTCTTCACTGCTGTCCAGAAATTTTTAGAGTAAGATCCCTCCTCTCCCATAATGTAAATACTGTTTTGGCAGGTGGCCCATATACAGTAAAAATGTTTCAAATGACAGCTCTACAAATGTAATTTTGTTAGGATTAGAAATATATATACTATTTTTTACCTATTCCTCACTGTAAGTTCAAATGATAGGGTATTTCATGATTAATTTCATGAAAGCATAAGTATAAAAAGGTGTAAGATATTTCAGTACCAAATTAATAATCTGAATGTATATGTATACAGACATATAAGAAACCAAATTTCTTTAAATGTTTCCAAATGCTACAAAAGGTAATGCCCGACAAACTTCTAAACTATTAACCTGTCACAGAGAGAAGTGTACTTTTTTTTTTAATAAGCATATTTATTTTCCTTAGGCCAGTGTTTTCTCCCTGGACAATGTTAGATGGATGGAACAGAAGTGTACATTTTTGAAGGACAATACTGAAAACACGAAATCAGTTCTTAATAGTCCTGTGCTTGTCCTGAAGACAACACAGGTGTGTAGCAGGAAGGACACGCCTGCTGTTACAGTGGAGGAGAAATGCCACGTGGCCCCCATCGAGCACCTGTCCTTTAGAGAGAGGGCAGGTAGGAAACAACATAATCCCCATTTTTCAGATGAAAAAACTGAGTCAGAGAAGTTGGGGGATTTATAAAGGCTAAGAAATCAAGTAAGCGGAACTATTCTTTGCAGTGTTCTGGTGCCAGGAGACTACACTCTTCTCTTAAGATGTTAACTTCTCAGCAAGACATCACATCCGTGAATCTTCAGGACAGCTTAAAAAATATCTCGTCTCAGACCCCTCTAGCTCCTACGTTTTTTCTACTAGGTGCCTCTTTGAGTGTCACATAGGGAGTGTCCTCAGCGAGGGTCCCTCCCTCCCTCCTGCACACACAGGTCTCTGTGCCCCTCACCTCCAGAGCTCCTCCTGCAGTTCCCTGCCCTAGGCCCCTCTATCCCTTCAAGCCACAAGACCATTTCAGAAAATGGGGTTGGGATAATTACCCTGTGTTTGGTACAAATATGGTATCAAGAGTCAGTTTCAACCCTTCAGCCAACTGAAAAATAAAGATTTCAAATTAACAATCAGCAATTTTTGATTCTTTTCTTGACTTGAAAAACCAATTCTAAAGTTTTCTCTAACTTCCTAACAAATAAGAAAGTCATTAAAGAAAGCCAAATATTAAATGATTTAATAAATTTCCTCTTCTTCCTTCCCTGCCCCCTATCCCACTCCCCTCACCCCCAGGCTTCATCATGATTCTCTCACCCAAAAAAAGGCTAAAACATACAGGTCAAATCCTGTTATAGCCAATAATGTAAATTAGAGTACAAAACCAGAAAATCCCAATACAACAAAATAACTGTGATACTCTCTTGAAATTATTGTAACTGGACATTTAACAAGCCAACCTAAGTAATTTATTCAGCTATGTATACATATGCATTATCTATATATGGTAATGTGCAAATAAACATACTTCAAAAACTAGTGCCCTGAATGTAGCAGGCACTTGACAACTGCTGAAACATTTTCTCTTTGAAAACATTAAAGAATTTTAGAAACATTTTTCTGTGGAGTCAATTTTGCAATGATTACAAAACAAAATTAAATTAGATCACTACAAATAGCTTGGTCTACTCAGGAGAGGCTCAGCTGTGTAACAATAAGTATTATAGAACTGGTCAGAACAAAAGATATCATAATTACGTACACAGCAACAAAACCTTACTTTCTAGAAACATAAAACATACCAAAGAAGGCCACATGCAGAGAAAAAAATACGAAAACTAGACAGGGTTGCAAGATCTCAAATTATATTTGGGATTTGTTCATCATTTTATCCCCAAGATAATTTACCCTACAAATATCTTCCAACGCTCTCTTACCTTATTCTCCAAAGAGACTTCTGTCCCAAGAGTATTGTCTGTGTTCCACTTTTGGGTGAAGGTCAGTCCATAGTTACAAATCTTGTATTTGGTCTCTAGGTTGCCTGATGCTTTCCCTGTATCAGTGTAAGCATGACCAGAAGTAGAAAATTCCTGGTAAGAAAAAATAATTACTTTAAAATCAGCTTATGAGATAGAAAATATTCATTCCAGAAAGTAATGTTCAATGTAACAGAAACCAACACAACTTACTTTTTACCACAGCCCTACTCTGCAGCAACTTATTTCCTGCTTTCTTTCCTTCTTTCCAGTCTCTAAATATTTTAACCAGTCTTGCATCTTCCCATTACTCCACCTCTCTTACTGATATTTCTGTGCCATATACTCTCTTACTAAATGGGAATCTCTCTTTTAAAAGAAAAATATCTTTACTGAAAATAAATGCCTTTTCTAAAAAGACAAAAATATTGAATCTTAAATATGTACTTTCATGACACGAAAAAGACTATCAGTTCTCTATCGTACCTTGTGAACTATTAGTTAACTTTAAAGTCCTTAAAAATCCCCAAACACTAGAAGCCCTAGATTGCCCCCTTTTAATAGGGCCAGAACTTTAATGCATTAAAAAGCCTTATTTTTATTGTGGTGAAATACACTTAACATAAAATTTATCATTTTAACCATATTTATGTGTACAGTTCACTGGCATTAAGTACATTCACACTGTTATAAAAACTTTATTGCTTTTGTCCACAAAACTATCCATAAGACTATCAGCGTACACAATTTCAATAATTGAAAGTACCCATTTTTCACAAGAAAATGGAATGTTGTAACTTATCCCTCTTCCCTGTCAAATAGTTACTATGAATGCCTTAAAATATATCCTCCTCCCAGTTAGGTGTCCCTCAGTCATATGACAATAAGCAATTAGAAATAGATCTCCTTCTAGGGGAAGCAAACAGTCAACACCTGTCACTGTCAATCTATGAACTGTCAAGAAAAAACGTTTCTGATTGGCCCTGTTTTTAAAGAACATTTCTGAAATACTGCCAACAGTAAAGAAACCCTGCCAACCCTGCCCCCTAACGCTCGTTCTACAGGCTGATGAAACAACTGGGAAACTGTGATCCGTTTATCTACACCACGCAGAAAGTTTTCAAAGAGAATATCACACTGCACACTAAGGGCAAGGCCTTGGTAAAACACGATAAAATGCTAGTCACGTTTAATAGTTCACATCACTTTCTTTTAGTAGATCCAGCTACCTAGTGTTTCATTTTTCACATTTACCTTTCATAAACTTGCAAGTATAGCAAATATAAACCTTAATTTTGGTGCAAAAAATAAAGGTAAAAGAGTATTTAGTCTATATTTCTTTCTTATCATCATCATTTCTTAGTCTGAAGCTCTGTCAAAAATCTAAAATGCCAGAGGTACAAATCTCAAAGAAAAGGCTAGAATTTTCCTAAGTTGAGTTCCAGGCTCACAATTGCTTCAGTTTTTGTCTAATTTCATAATTAGCTCAAACAGTGCAAAATATAATTATAACATCTACGGTTCTGCATTAAATGCTAGTATGCAACAAAACAATCATGAAAATGTTACTGTTATAGATGGCATATCATAAAAATACCAAGATACGATCAAGAAAATTTGGAGCAGTGGATGAAATTTACCCTGAATCAGTACCAGAGAACAAAAGCAGCCATAAAAACAAGCACACAAATACACTGTTTCTCTTACCATCTGAATGAATATTCACACACAACAGCAGCATGAAAGGGAGATAAAATTTTAGTTGTTGATTTTTGCAAGACAAACCTACCTTGAGCAAATTCTGAAGTACTAATCAAAATGAGTATTAACTTTTCTAATTTAATAGGTGATATAACAAAATCCCATCCTAGTAGGGGAGTTGCATACATATTTATTCACTACTAGAAAACCCAGGGAAAGAATCTTAGTGACAAACCAGGACTATATGAAGCATAAGACAAAGTACCATAAATACTCCACATGCTTCTTGCCCTTCTAATTTAATCATTATATCCAGAAATAAAATTTGCGCTGGTTTGAATAGGTTAATACCAAACAAAAAAGATGCAGCCAATAAAGAGAAATCAGAGAATAAGGTGAGGGTAAAGTTGATCTATTTGCTGAGACTTACTTAAAGAAAGCTCTGGTTAGTGACGCTTTGATAATACACTGATATATCCTTTACCATATTCTTAACTTCCAGTAAAAAAGACTTTATGAACATTAATAAAAACTGTAGACTAATCTTCTACATGCATTTCTACATTTGTTTCAACTAATCATGAAGGGACAGAGACTAAAATTAATTTGTTTTTGTAAAAGAGCAACAAAATTTGCATGAACCCAATACAAGGGAAGCAAAGATTTTAGTGTCCATATACATATTCATGAAAGTATAAAGATATGGCATGGGTCAAAAATATATATATATATACACATACATATGTATACATATAAAGATATGGCATGGGTCAAAAAAATATATATATATACACACACATACATATGTATACATATAAAGATATGGCATGGGTCAAAAAAAATATATATATATACATACATATGTATACATATATTCTGTATCTTCTGAGAATAAGACTCAGAATACTCTTATTATGACAAACACAAAGGGTCTCCCCCCAAATTCAACCTGACTGTCCTTGGGCTCAAGTGGCTGGGCAGCTCACTGAAATCTGAGAGCAGGACAAAGCTGTAGGGAAGACAGCATAGCACCAAAAGTATGCCGTTTCAAGTAACTTGACTAAACAATGATTTTTAAACAGGTTTCTTTAACTTAATTATGCTACATCTATTAAAAATATATTAAGGGCCTTCCCTGGTGGTGCAGTGGTTGAGAATCCACCTGCCAATACAGGGGACACAGGTTTGATCCCTGGTCCAGGAAGACCCCACATGCCACAGAGCAACTAAGCCCATGCACCACAACTACTGAGCCTGCGCTCTAGAGCCCGCGAGCCACAACTACTGAAGCCCGTGCACCTAGAGCCTGTGCTCTGCAACAAGAGAAGCCACCGCAACGAGGAGCCCGTGCACCGCAACGAAGAGCAGCCCCGCTTGCCACAACTAGAGAAAGCCTGCGTGCAGCAACGAAGGCCCAACGCAGCCAAAAATATAATTAATTAATTGATTGAAAAAAAATATATATATATATATAAAGTACTTACCACTCCACTACATGACTTGGTTCTCAGATCTATTTTGACCATGCCAAATCCTAGACACACACAGAAATACACATTAATGTACAAAATGTGACATGCACTCCAGTCTTTGCAACTTAGAAATTATGAAAATAGTCCATAGTACATTCCATGGAAAGTACTCAGTATTCTTGTTAGGTGAGAGTTCCACAAGGAATTGAATTATAACAAAATAACTTAAGTTTAATTTTTAAGTTCCCTCAAAATAATAAAGACATATTTTGAAAATATAAGTTAAAAAAACAAATGGATGAAAGGAATATGTACTATTTTAAGAACCAAAATTATTAGAAATTATGCAGATATATATATACAAGCTTAAAATATATAATTAACATTACTAGTTAATAAAAAATCAAATGTGTACAGCACAAAAAATTAAAAATGCAAAGACTAAATTTTTAAAACTAAATGTCCACTTGCTTTCAAACACTGTATGTTCCTCCAAAGAAGTCAAAAGCTGTGTCTTCACCCTCGTGAAAATACTGCCATTATTTGGAGGAGGAAAGCTACACCCCCTACGTTAGCTGTCCCCAGGGCTAACCAAAGGAGGCACACATATTACAGATTTATATGATTTCACCCAACAGATAATATTAAATACGCAAATGCTATGTATGTGTTAATGTACACAACAGCTTTTAATGCCTGTGGGACTCTACCTCTAAAAACAGAAGTCTAGTAACCTGCTAATGGTGATCCCCTTAAATCTTGTAAAATAGATTAATGCTGACTTAACCTCATTCTACTAAGCACAGTCTCTCCCATATAGTAGGCATTCAGTACGAATGCTTACCCCCAGATTGGCAATTCACAATAGCATACTTACCATATCCTTTGTTGAAGACATCCTTGGCAGCCTTTCCTAGGTCACAGTAAGTCGGTGTGTTACACATATCTTATAAAGAAAAATGAGGACAAGGGAATAAAAGTAACTATTTAGTATTTATTCACTGTTCAGCTGTTTAGTTCTGTGAGAAGAGGTATATAGTTTTTTCTTCCTTTGTGTCATTAATGCTTATGCCCTAATGCAAGCCAAGTTAAGAGAAAGCATGCTGCTCCTTTAAAAAGAGCTTTCCAGAATGCTAGAGAATAAAAGGGTTTTTCATGAGATTCACAAAGGTCATCTTTCTGATTGCATTGCAAAGAAAAGAAATTTCTCCCAGGCTGAAGGAGATGCTCTGTTAAACTGGACTTTTACTTTTTAAAAAAATGCAAAAATGTACATTAGAAAAACATTTCTCGGGCTGTTATAAAGCCAAAGAGCTGTGTAAGATGTCAAGGTAAATTTTCTGAGGATCTGTAAAACAGATGCAATTAAACATCTTCAGGGTTACCCTTTTTGCCACTCTGACATTCAGTTCTTAAGAATTACCACACTAATTGAAATGTATTCACCCAGAGTATGCCCTCTCTCAAAACTCTTCTTAAAATAAAGTGCTATAATCTTACCTAGTAACCAGATATAGGACAGGGTCTACATGCAGCGGTCTGCTCCCCCAAATCAGTATACACTCTAAAGTTACAGCCTTCAAAACCCAAGGGGCTTGACTTTTCATCTTGCCTACTTAGTATTCAGCCAGCCTTTCTACTGTCAAGATGACCCTCACATCAAAATCTCAGGCCTATTGACACTGCTGAACATACCACTCCTTTGCCCTGTGCACCACGGGAAACCTCTTCCTGCAGCAGCCTCAACAGCCACATCCAACAGGTCGTAGAACCACCTCAAGCAACCCCACTGGCCCCATTACTACACCAGAAACATCCAGAGCACCAGCTAGCCCCTGAACCACCGACACAACCGAAGGTATTTATTTCTATTTGGCTGAGCTCTTAGTCTGGCCTGCTGCTAAGTTTCTGCCTATCCCACCACACCTTAACACTACACACACTTTATGATGCACTTCGTAATTGTGAATTCACTTAAAATTTGTCCCTTAACCTAAACCTGTCAAATATGACAGATATTAGGATATGTTAAGAGAACAGAGTATTAAAATATACATAAAGTTAAGAAGAAAGCGTAAAGGCGAGAGGAGATAAATGTACTGACTCATGGCCATCGTAAAGCTTCGTTGTTCTAAGCCACAAGGTTTCGTAGTTCACTCCCAGAGCAATTGATTTACAATTCAGTCCTCTGTATTCAAAGGATCAATTTTAGGCTTTTTACACATTGCCAACTGCAATCTGATATTATTCTTTATGATCACAACCGATGCCGGTATCTGTTGAAATGTTTCCCGAAACGCAGGCACTACGTATTCAAATAGAAATGTTAAGGCTTTACAGTCTGGTTTTTTCTCTACTGACAAGAGAAAAGATACACTTAAATGTTTAGAAACATCCATCCAGGGACCCATTACAGTCTTTTAGCATTTTCCTTCTTTTTCAAAACGACCTGCCAGACACTTTGCAAAAGTCGTGTAGGGGGCTGGACCTCAATTTTACCTAGTTCAAGCTTACTTTTTCAGGCCCAGGATCCTGATGGGAAGTGCACTGCTGGTATGATCAAGCAAAAACTCGAGAAGCCCCAGAGACGACACGTTCCGCACATTTCCATGACTACAAATGCACTTGTCCGTGGGCACGCACAGCGCACCGGGGTTGCAGGAGCCGCAGTCGGGGGATGGGGGTGACGGGTTAGTTATAACCCAGCTTCACACGATTACTAACGGGACCGTCAGCTCGCCTCGCCCCTTGAAGGTGCACATTCAGCATCCTCCCCTCGGCGGCAGGGAGTGGAAGAGCCCCCCTGATGGTGGACTCCAATGCCAGGGAGGAAGCCGGGGGCGGGGGTGGGTTCGGGGTTCGAGGACCCGACTTCCCTCGAAACCAACCTCCCGTCCGGCCTGACGCCCGGAGAGTCCTGGGGACCGGCCGGGCGCAAGCAGGTGGCGGCGCGGCGGTGCATCACCCGAGGGGCCGGTCCCCGCCGACCCCGCCCGCTGGCCCGCGCCCCGTTAGGCGGCCCTTCCTCCCGCAGGGCCCTGCCGGTCGCCCCGCCCCCGCCCGGCCGCCGGCCCGAGGCCCCGGCTCGCCTCACCTCCGACGGGAGGACCTGTCCGCTCAGCCAGGAGGGCGCGCCCGCTCCGCCAGGACACCGAAGAAAGTCTTCAGAGCAACGCCGTCCGCGCCTGCGCGGCCCCACGCCCGCGGCGCCTGCGCGCCCCGAGCCCCGCGTCGCGGCTGCGCCGGAGTGTCGCGCCGGGGTCGCGCGCGGCAGGCCCGAGGCGGACCTACATCTCCAACCGTCCGAGTGCGCGCGTGCGCGGCAGGGCCCGGCGCGCAGGGACGGGCGGAGGTTGACGTGGGGCGCGCAGGCCGGGCGACCGCACCTTTGTCCGCGAGGGGCCCGCTCTCGCGAGAAGGCGCGGAGACTACTAGTTACCGTTGCCAGGGGAGGGGCCGCGGCGGCGGATGCGGCGGTACCAGCCACTCCGCAGTGGATGCTGGCACAGCCGACCCCGGCGTCTTCTCTGGCGGATGCCTGGCAGATCTGTATGGGGATTTCGTGTAAGGGTGACTAAAATTCAAGAATGTGGCCCTTAGGTCATCTCGTCTTAAGGATGAGAAAAATAAGTCCCGAGGGGGTAAGTGACGTGACTTATTCAAGATGACACAGGGTAAATGATATTTCAAAGGCAGAGAGGAGATGGAGGCGGGAAAGCTCTCCTTCAGAGACGAACTGCAGCTCATAAGTGTAGAAAAAATTATAGAAATAGGAAATCACCACTTTAGAGCCACCAATAACTGATTCAAGCAAAATTCATCGATAGATGCTGGACGGTTGAGGATATTCATACAGTTCCAAAGTGTCATCCCACAGGTTACTTAGTGAAGAGAAAAGGGTACCTTCACATCAAAGAAGTCACCCTCGATCGAGTGATCAAACTTGACATCACCAGGGATGGTACAGACTGACATCACATGCTCATTCTTGCCAAAAAAGTGACTTCTCTCTATTCACAAGGAAACAATCCGATTGAGGGACAATCCAAATTGAGGGACATTCTGCAAAACAACCACCTGGTCTCTTCGAAAATGTAAATTTCATGAAATATTAAGAAAAAGGCTAGTGAACTGTTCTAGATTAAAGGAGACAAAGATAGGACTCCAAGACCAATGTGATTCTAAATTGCACCCAGGATCAAAAAACAAAAAGCATCAAAAAATAAAAACAAAAAGCATCTATTGAGGATCATTCTTGGGTCAACTGAGAAAACTTGAATGTCGACTATAGTAGTATTGTAACATGTAAAATTTTCTGAGAGTGATGATTATACCTTGATTATGCAGAAATGGCCTGGTGTTTAGGAGATACGTGCTGAAGTATTTAGGCATGAAATAGCATGTGTCTGCAACTAACTCTCAAATGGTCAAGGGAAAAAACATGCAAAATGTTAACAACTGGTGTAGCTAGGTGGAGCATATGTGGATGTTCGTTGCATTATTCTTGAAACTTCCCGATAAGTTTTAAATTTTTCAAAATAAAAAGTTGGGAAGAAAAAAACCCCACAAAGTCTTTGATATTCAGTTCCTGGTACCAGGTTGCTGCTTGAATCAAGAGGCAAAGATTATTTCCCTGCTGTGTGTAAGGCATTTCAGGCTAATAAGAGATAAGATACATGCTCCCAAAGGACTCATAATGTAAGACTTGGACAAATACCTGCTGAATGAGGCAGAAGATGATAAATGTCATCAACAAAGCAATAGAACTCAATAGGCTAAACAAAATGAGCTTTGTAGTCAAAAGAGGTTGGGTTTGTATCTCACATCTGCCAACTCTGTGGTGTTTGGCGAGCAACTTAACCTCTCTATGCCTCTGTTTCTACATCTGTGAAACAGAACTAAATAAGGTCTACTTCAGAGGATTGTAGTGAATAGTAAAGAAAATAATGTATCCAGAGCACATAACAATCTACCTGACATATGGAAAATGTTCATTAGTTAATAACACAGATGAAAATATGCTATAAGTGATTAAAAGCTGTACAGGCAAAACTACGTTTATTCACATACATATGCATATTAGAGCCACAACTTCAGCCTGTACTTTGGCACAGACCTGGACTTTGTCGGGTACAACAGGCCATTGAAGGCTGTAAAGAGCACTTTGAATGGGAATTTGGCAACATTCCTTCCTTGGGCTTCTTTATCCAAAGACCTTTCTTCTGAAGGGAACTGATAACACCAGTCCCAGGTCATGCACCAAAAGACCTCCTCTTTCTCCCAGCACCTGATGCAGGAAGGTGGTAAAAGAAATTGTTAAGGAAAACGGCGGCTGCAGAGGGAATCATTCCTTTGCTTGCTATCTCTCTGGCCCCGCCGGCTTATCAGGATCCACGTTAACCCTCAACGTCCATATCAAGCCTCTAGCCTCTGCCACCTCCAATCTACAGCCATTGCTCACCCCCGACCCACAATGGGCTCTAAGCTCTTGGGAAGCATAGAAAGGACTTTCTCAGTCCAACTTCTAATCACCTGGCATTCTTCTCCTATAAAATGTCTAGAACCAGAATTTTAGGGCAGGGAAGGGGCTTTGGACTCCTTCATTTGTGAGACATTTGCTACGTGCTTACTGCGTACAGGACACCAGGCTCAGAGCTGATGGATGAGCACACGCCCAGACACATCCATGTTGTGTGCGTCCGGAGGCCCTGGTGAGCAGGCTCCCAGCACAGGTCACCTGCTGTAGTCAAGGTAACCTGATTGTCTGCCTGTGTTACCTTTGTGAGAGAAAATCTCAGAAGGTTAGTATAGTTTTACCCTCAAAAATGAGAAAAAAAAACACCCTAAGAACAGAAACCCCACTGTGAAGATTTAGTAGCTCGATTGCCCTAAGTGTAAGGAAAATTAAGATTCTGAAGCCAGCGGTGTTATTTAATTCCCTGTTTCTTTAAAGCAAAAAGGGCCCACTTGTTTGTTTTCAAGGACTTCAGAATTCTGATGAAGGGTGAGGATCCCCTCGGCATCTTTGAAGAAGCAGAGGGACCAGCCCCATCCCTGGGCCTCCTCAAGGGGGCAGCAGAGCACAGGGACCCAGCGGTGAAAGCGCCTCACTGTGCCAGGGATGGGTCAAGTGGACAAGAGGGGCATGGCTTGCAGTGCAGAGGGACAGACATCCAAGACTGTGTTATTGTATATTGAGGGTGTATATAATACCGTGAAATTCCATGTCTGAGGACTCTTCTCAAGGAAACAGACTCGTGCAAAGGTTCATCTTGAATAGCTTGAATGAATTACAGTAGTAAGAAATTAAAAACAACTTAATGGCCAGCATTTAGAGGATTCATTAAATTATAATACACCCATCTTCTGGGATATGGTACAGCCGTGTGTTCTGATAATATTTGATGATCTGGGGAAAAGGCTCAGTTAAAAAAAGGGGGAAGGAAACAAAAGTTTAAGTACAGTGTAATTCCGTGTGTGTGTGTGTGTGTGTGTGTGTGTGTGTGTGTGTGTGTGTGTTACAGTTTTACTTTAAGAAGAAGCAGGGCAGACAGAGAGACTGGGTAGAGGGGGCCCACATGGGTAGATGTAGGCTTTAGTAATGGCTAATTCTGGACTGGTGATAGATTAATAATACATTATATATATATATATGTATGTATAATAAACAGATGCTGTATATGTGTGTGTATATGTATGTACATAGAAAAAAATCGGGAAAATGTTTCCAAAATCTTATAGTGACTATCTCTGCTGGGTCAGAGTATATGTGATTTTTATTTTCTTCACACTGTTCTGTATTTTCCAAAATTTCTAAAATTTGGAGACGTGTTTCTGTTATAATCAGAAAAGTTAAACTCACTTTCATAAGGTGGGGAAGTACCTAGGTTCATGAGAAGGGCATGCTGTTCCGTGGGCAATTTCCATCCAAAATTGGAAATGTCTCTGGGATCAGTCCCTGGAATTTATTTTGGGCTTTCTGGGAGCGCCCTTCACTCTTGGCCACAAGGCGGCGCAAGGAACCAAGGTAAAGAATAGCTAACCCTGCTGGTGGGCAGGGGGCTTGGGACTCCAGTCAGGGTGATGACCCCTGTCCTCCCCTTGCCCCCAGAGCCTCATCCAAGCTCTCCATACGGTTGTGAACACAATTATGGGGGCTTTCCTACCCAAGTTAGAGTCCAAGTTGAATGTCAAAAGGGCAGCAAATATTTACAAATTGTTTTTATGAGGAAACCAATTTTGTCAACGTTCCACATGTGGATTAGGGTACAGCCTGGCTGACACAACCTGCAAATTAGCTCTTCTTAATCACTTGCTAGTGAAGCACTATGATCACTTATACGTGAAACATAAATTAAGAAAAAAGAGGATGGCATATTCCTATGGAACCTAAAAATAGTTAATAGGCAATGTCCCCTTAGTGAATATATAGCTGTGTTTCAGGCAACTTGATGTTTTGGGGAATGGCCTTAGGTTAGTGAGCTGTATAGTGTGGTGTAGAGGGAAGAATCAACTTTGGAACCAGAAAACTTATGTTAAATCCGAGGTCTGCAACTCACCGGCTGTGTGACCTTGGGCAAGCTACTTGACCTCTCTGAGCCTTGGTGTCTTCATCTTTAAAACGGAGATCCCCAGGAGTACACCGTCCGTCCAGATGGGGCCCACCCAGCGGGTTCCACCAGATGGCTTTCTGTGGCCAAAGTTCTGAGGAGGCTTGGACCACACACCAGGGTTCACCCTGGGCCAGAGCCAGATGACGCCCGTGAGTCGCACACATCACAAGCCCCAGGATGATGGAGGAGCCAGACACAGACTCACCCTGAAGGGGTGTGGAGGGGCTGCGGGGAGGGAGTCTACAGCTAGGGGCCCCTGGAGAACAACCCAGGGAGAGGCGAGGCCTGTAGCCCCACCCCTCCAGTGGGGACTCGGGAGCTGTGTGTGCAGAGCTCAGGGCAGCCATTCACCACCCCACCTCACCTCTATGGAGATGTGATTGACATGAACCACGGTGTAAGTTTCAGGTGTACAGTGTGATGATTTGATACAAATATATATTGCAAAATATAATTACCACAGTAAGGTTGGTTAAGGGTGTCCTTTACCTCATATAATTACCATTTTTTTGTTGTTTATTACGGTGGGAACATTACAGCTCTGCTCTCACAGGAACTTTCAAGTTCACAGTACAGAATTGTTAACTATAGTTGCCAGAGCCATTCATTTAGAAAAATTTGTGTCTTCAGAATTGGGACTCCAGGCAGGTCTGGGATCTCCTAACACTATGGGATTCACCCCCTACCTTCGAGGAAAAAGAATCAGACCCCAGGTAGGGTCCAAACCCAAAGACAGCAGAACCCATCTTGTCTGCAGGCTGGAGGATTCCCCTTTGCACGCTCCTTCCCTGAAACAGGTGTCCTGGGATGTGCGGACTGCTGCAGGGGTACACTCTCTGTCCCTCAAAGTCATACGCAGTGTCGCAGGGGGGCCTTCGTTCCTTCCTCTACAGCCCTCCAGCCTCCCACTCAGAGACACCACTCCTGCTTACAGATCACACCCCCCCCCTCACCCACCCTGGCCTGGACGGCTGCCACGGGGTGATCCTCAGGTCAGGTGACCATGCCCCCAGGCTCTGAGGGCCACCAGAACACCATTGCCTAGGACTGGACACAAGGGAAAAGAGGAATAAGCGGCGTTAGTTATAGGGATGCAGAGGGAGGAGACAATAAGAAAATGAAAAAACATGAGGCAAAAGAGAAAGACTCAAATGAAGAAGAATGCGGGGGACAAAGGTGTAGAAGGAAAACGATGAAATGAAAAGAAGAATGGAGGTTGAATTCCACTCAATTTTTTTTTTTTTTTTTTTTTTTTTTTTGCGTTACGCGGGCCTCTCACTGTTGTGGCCTCTCCCGTTGCGGAGCACAGGCTCTGGACGCACAGGCTCAGCAGCCATGGCTCACGGGCCCAGCTGCTCCGCGGCACGTGGGATCTTCCTGGACCAGGACACGAACCCGTGTCCCCTGCATCGGCAGGCGGACTCTCAACCACTGCGCCACCAGGGAAGCCCTCCACTCAATTTTATAGGTTTCTGCCCTCCTCCCTGCAGTGTATTTACTATTAAATTACAGTCAGTAAAGAGAATAAAACAAACTGGACTCTATGAAAATACCTTGCTTTCCAAGTCGGTGCTCCATATGAGAGTTTCGTAGAACCAAGGGGCTGAAAGGGCCTCGTGATCTCCTCTGGAAACATAAATGTAATCCAGCTGAAAAAGAAACCACCCCAAATCGCCCACACATGGGGACTGCAGGCTGCTGGGACCCTCAGTGGCATTGGTGAAAGGACATCTGGTCCCCGAGTCAGAGTGGTGCCGACACTGTCCCAACAGGCTGACTCCTGCTGTGACCTAAGACGAGAGACGCTGTTTCCAGCAAATGTGTACTGAGATACGGCCAGCTTTTTACAAACCTTTTCTTGCCTTTTCATCGTAGCATCTGCTGTCACTACCCCCACCTCTGTGTCTTGTGTAGCACGAGTGTGTCAGGGACTGCAGGACGCAGAGGAGGAAAAGCCCTGCTGTGGCCTGAACACTTGTGTCCCCAGATTCACGCGTTGCAATCCTAACGCCCAGTGTGATGGTGTTAGGAGGGGGGCCTCCGGAGGTGCTCAGGTCATGAGGTGAGGCCCTCATGAACGGGATTCGTGCCCTTGTGCAAGAGGCCCCGCAGAGCTCCCTCTCCCCCTCCTCCACGTGAGGACACAGCAAGAAGGTGGCCGTTTACGAGCCAGGAAGCAGGCCTTCGCCTGACATAAACCTGACCACACGGGCACCCTGACCTCAGACTTCAGCTCGTATAGAAGCACCTAGTCCGTGGGATTTCTGTTAGAGAGAGGTGTGGAGCGCGCCCAGGAATGGGGTAGGGTGGACAAGGCATTCAGGATTGATGGGTCACACACAACAGCATCTAATTTTTTTAAGCAAAAAGAAGGCAGAGCACAACCTTGACAAAGGAAGCTCGGGGCCCCTGGTGCTGTTTCCAGCTGGACGCCAGGTTGGGATCAGGAGAACGGAGGCTGCCTTACGGGAAAGGCAGGTCCCAGCGCCACGTGGTTGGCTGGCCAACTCCAAAGGGAGCCGCTCACACATACGCCGGTCTGCGTGGTGCCCCTGGGGTGAGCCTCATGGTGGCTGACCCCCCAACCCCTCCTCCCCCTCCGCCCGGCATCACACACTCCCAGAAAACTGGTCTGGAGGAGCCCTGCAGGCCGCGAGGAGCTGAGGCTGAGAGGTACGTGAGCTAGCCAAGGCCACACAATTGGTGATGAGCAGGACCCAGTCTCCCAGGCTGTTTCTGGAAGCGGGCCCGCCCTGAGGGGCAAGACATCTGATAAACCCGCTTCCTGGGCCGGCAGCTACGTGCCTCCTGACCTCAGGAACCTCAGCGGCAGTGCTTACACCAGCGCTGTGATTATACAGATCCTGCAATCTTTGTCTCCCCTCATCAACCTGACCCCTCATCTTTCATTTACTGACCATTTCCCGTGAGAGCCTGCCAAAGACCCGCTTGTTTCGGCTCCTTTGATTTGCTTTTAAGAAAAGCAAAGTGTATGGAAATCACACTGGTGCCGACACAGGAGACTAACAAATAAAACTGTCCGTTCCGGAGTGAACGTAACTCACGGCGCCGCCTCTGCCGTGAGCTCCGGGAGCTACAGCAGCTGTCCCCGGAGGATGCAGGTGTCACACCCACACACCAGCCCACGCCGCACCTCCGCCCTGGCCAGGAGTCACCCGGGGGGCTGGCATCCCCCGCCGTGCTGAACCAGGAGCCCCGGGGAATTTCTTCTCGAGAATTTTCACCCGGAGGCACGAGGAGGACCGGCGCGGGCTTGCCAGGTGGCCCACAGTCCTTGCCAGGGGGCGCCCCGTGGCAGCATCCTGGCCGGAAGTGCACGGGGGGCTTCCTTCGTTGTGTGGCTAGCGGGGCCACGGCTCCCCGTGGGGTCGGTGGGCTCTGCACGTGCTCTGCTGTCTGCGTTTGGGAAATCCAGGCCCTGACTTAAGAGCAGAAAAAAAAAAACGCCTTTTAAGCAGAAACACTAATAAAGCCTTCCTCTCCCCACTGCTCCATCATCTCCAGTCCCCAGTCATTGAGCTCAGCCTTAGGGCCGTAAGGGTGCCCACAGGGCATCCTGGCTAATGAACACTGATCATTAGCGCACAAGCAGCCTCCGCCGATCTGAAACCAAAAGTCGTCTTCCAGGGAGACTTCTCATATTTAGTTCCTCAAAATTGCTCTGGCTTTTGGGAGACCTAGAAATAACAGACCACTTAGGGGAGATTTTTCTTCGGTGCGTTGGGTTGCACATACTTCTACCGAGAGCCTCCATGGGAGGGCCGTGCGTCATGCTAGGTCCTGAAGTTTACGTGAGGATGGAAAGTCCAGGCTTGGAAATGAGTGAGGGACATTGGTTTGTAGAGTTTTATGAGTACCAGTTATGGTGCCAGGCCCTCTACACGTATTCACCCATTAAACCCTCAGAATATAGTCATTATGGGGAGGTCGTGCCCACTTTACAGCTGTGTAGATACAGCCTAGAAAGTTGAAGCACCTTGTTCAAGGTCACAAAGTCACCATAAATCCATTTATCTCTGCAGCCATCCATCACATGAAACAACTTATGGAGCTTCTATTATATGCCAGGCCCTCAAAGCATGAGGATACAAAGATGAACAGCTACAGCCCTGCCCACCCAGAGCTTATCACCTCGTTGTAGAGACCAAGAAGTACCCAATCACAATAGAGTTTTATAAACACCATGGCGGGCAGCCGGATGCCTGGGAGAGTGGGGGGATCGGGGGCTATAGGGGAGGCCAGACTTGTGCTCAGATCAGGTTGGCCTGACTCCAAAGCTGCACTCTTACAAGGCCGAGAGAAAGTCAAGCAGAGACAGAGACAGAGAGGAGCCTGCTTTTCGGTTTTGTTGCCCTGTTTGTAGCCTCCTGCACCTGGTGTGTCTGCATCCTCACCCCTCTTGGTCTGTGGGAGCATCGCTCCTGGAAGACACGGGGGTTAATCTTCCATCTTCCATGTTAAGATACCCAGCAAAGCCTTGATGATTTGGATCGTGTCACCCTTCCCCCCCCAATCTGCTTTCCATCCTGAATTCCATCTTCAGTGCCATAGCCATCCACCTGTGCGTGGAATTAGAAATGTCAGGGTAACCTCAGCTCTTCTGTCTCGCTCACCCGCCACCCCCCACATCAAATGGTAGGGACTCAAGTGCCCAATCCCATCCTTGGTTGGTTCTCACGGTCACCGTGTCACTGCCTTACACTGGCCCTCCTCTGCCTCCTCGTCCTTCTCTTCATTGGCCCAGCATCCGCTTTCAATCCACTGCACCCTAGCACCACACCGCCGCCAGCACTGCTTTCCTAAAAAGCAAATTAGATCCTGCCATTTTCAAGTTCAAATATTCCCCCGATGACTTTCTACTGCATATGAAATAATACCCGGTGTCCTTTGCCTGTTATCAGGTTCCTCACAGTCTAGCCTCCTCTTGTCTCTCCACCATCTGCCCCAGCCACACAGATTCTCTAGAACCAAAATGCACCTCCCTGCCCCTGCACACACTTCACCCTCTGAGCCTGGGGTAAGACCATCCCCTACTTCTCAACCTAGGAAACTCCTACTCATCCCACAAAACCCAGCTCAAATGACCAGTCACCATCTCTGTAGAGGCATTCCTTCAGAAGGTCTAATCACACCCTCCCCTGTGATCCTTCAGCCCCACATTTCTATCTTTATCTTAGTGCTTGTTATAATATATCAAAATCATCTCTACATGTAGATCTTCTTGGACACTAACCCCTCAGGGGCAAGGACTGTGTTTTACCTTTTATTCCCAACACCTACACATAGGTTCTGTTAAGTACAAAGTACTCAGTGAACGCTTGGTTCCAGTCCTTTTTGTCTGTGTGTTTTGCCAGAGGCCTCTGGTGCCCTGGTATTCTCTCTTCTGTCAGGTAACAGGAAGCAGGGAAACCCAGCAGAGAGCGAACCCTGGGGCTCTCTCCTTTATGTTTGGCCATAATTGTCCAACTTCAAAATAAATTCTGGAACACCCCTAGTCACCAGGAGTATCCTACTATCAAAGGGTGTTTGATGCTCTCAGTTTACATGAAAACAAGTAGTACTTGCAGAAGAAATAGCTCCGTTGTGCCACACGATGGGGACAGGCATCCAACCCCAGGAAGAGAGCCAGGTAGCGGATCCTCAGGTCACCTGCCCCAGCCACTGGGCTCCAGGTGTCCCTCGAGGCTGGGAATGGTCCCCTGGCACAGAATGTCCAGGTACCTCTTGACGGACTGATGTCAGGTGTTTTGGAGGAAGACCCAGTAACACCAAGGTTACCATTGATGGCATAGATAAGGGGCACTGGTAGATTTTAAACGGCGCCTTACACCCCAGGTACGGGGATGAATTTACCCTGAGAACAAAGCAAACAATGAAGGGATTTGGGGACCCAGATCTACCCTTAAAGGACTTAGGCAGTGATAAGCACGTGTCTAAATCACTCGACTTTGCTAACAGTCTGGCTGGAAAAAAAAAATCAGAGAAAAAGGGATGAAGCATTTTTTAAAAATTCAGATTAGGAAACTTGAAAATGCATGAAATCCCATCTGAAATGAGTTACAGTCTTGAAGCCTGTTCTGCTTAAGTCACTTCAACATCATACAACACAAATTAAATCCATTGCTCATAAAATACACCTAAACTTCCTATTAAATTGTATAAAACTGTATATAAAATGGGCTTTCTGCAGTTGTCCCTATCACTAAAAAAAGGCAATTTTTATAAAATCATTATCTTCCTAATTAAATAATCCTAACTTCAAACAGTTCCATTTTCATTTTAAGGAGAATTATTTTCCAATTGACATTTAGTCGGGACAGGTGCTGTTACATTCACAGCTCTTAAGCTATTGGGATTTTTACATCTGAACACCAGAGACACGCAGGGGGCATTTTGTCTCTTTTCTATCTGTCTTCACTATCTGAGCACAGTGTAAAGTTTCTCAGTATATTTTTTGTAACTCATTAGTTTTTGGCATCCCGCAGAGCGTATTGGCTAACAGGTTTCATCCTTTCTTGGAGCACACCTAGCTGTGAAAACAGATCTTAGAGCAGACTCCCTCCACCCTCACAGGATTACTGAAGGTAGGAAATGCAGGTGATTATCAGAGTTTGCTTTTGATACAGACATCCTGCTCTTCCGCTGGCCCTTTGAACTGACTTTGATATGCAGTGATTAAGAGGGGTTCAACCCCTGGAGGAGCAGTGGCTGCAGCCCTGCCTCTGCTCCCCCTCTATTGAGTCCTCGTTTTGAAATATTGATCAAACAGATTTGAGGGGATTTGTTGGAGCCTGTGTGGGGTAAGAAGGAAGGAAAGGGAGGAGGAAGGAGGAGGAGAGAAAGGAGGGGGCACGTCTATAAACAGTTTCAGAGGGAACCCGCCGGTCAGACCTCGCTCGCCTGACTTCACACACCTTCCTCCAACGAAGATTTGCCTCTCTTTCAGAAAAAGCAATCCCAGGGCAACTTGCCGAGTTCCCATTTCGTGGGTTCAGAGCAGCCCAGCTTTGAGGAGGATGCAGGGAGGGCTG
The DNA here is from genome assembly GCF_949774975.1 of Lagenorhynchus albirostris. NCBI lineage: Eukaryota > Metazoa > Chordata > Mammalia > Artiodactyla > Delphinidae > Lagenorhynchus > Lagenorhynchus albirostris. The sequence continues at coordinate 2,301,362 of NC_083115.1, forward strand.
AGAAGGTCCAGGATGGTGGTGTTGGTCCTGCTGCGGCTTGGCTGGCTGTGCGCCCCCCTGGGAGCCCTGGTTCTGGATGTCAACAGCAAGAGCTCTGTGGATGCGCAAGGAGCCCGGAAGGTAACGCTCGGTAGAGGAGGAGGGCTGGGCGCTGGGCTCGAGTGAAGCCATCACGCAGATGAGCATCTGAAGTAGCTCATCTAGACGGTGGGCCGGATGGAGGCTGTGGAAGGCACCCTGGAAGAATCTAGTCGCTTTAGCATTAACTCACCAGATGAGCCAAGTGGCTTTTCAGGGCATTGAATTTCAGGGCTATCAATTCACCTATAAATCAGGGAGTAAGCTAACATTTAGAAAGCTATACACCACGTGCCAGGCCTTTTATACATACTATCTCATCTCCTCTTCCTCAGAGCTTGAGACAGCTATCACATCTCCTAATGACAGATGGCAGAAATGGGCTCAGAGACGCTGAGGAATTTAACCAAGGCCACACAGCCAGGGAATATCGGAGTCAGAAGTTACATGCTGCGTGCCAACCCTCTCACTTCACAGAATTGTTTTATAGGAAATGTTTCATATACATATGAAAAACCATCAACCGAAGATGAGAGAAATCAGTCTTCGGTATCTGTTTCTCTGCAAATGAGGCATCACTAGAAACCAAAGGATGGTTGGGTTGGCCCACTGAGGGGCCTACTTGGTGACTGATGTGATTCACTGGAGTAAAACGGTCAAATAGGGATGCCACAAACACCAACATTTCTTTAAACTATCGCACAGCATCTAGAGCTTCTAGATACATATCAAAAATCTCATAACCGTCTCTAAGACACACGTGGGAAAACATTTTCTTCCATTTTCACAGAGAGCATAAAAGATGAAATTCTATGTTTAAAAGTAGGACAATTTTTCAGACACAAATAACGTTTGCAGCACATAGGTCTCTTCGTTGGTGATTTGCTCTCCCCTTTGTGAAAGAAAACCAATTCTAGTGAAAAGTCAAGATGCTGCTTGAGGTTTGCCTCAGTGTTTAAAGTGCCTCTCTTTTTGGCTTTCTCCATCTCCTGCCTGGAATAAAAACTCTTCACATCTCGCCGGATTCCCTAGCCCTGTGACAACAGCTTCTCTTTACAGGGTTCACAGTGCATGTCTGACAAAGACTGCAACACTAGAAAATTCTGCCTCAAACCCCAGGATGAGAAGCCATCCTGTGCTACCTGTCGTGGATTACGGAGGTGGTGCCAGTGGGCTGCCGTATGCTGCCCAGGGACGCTCTGCGTGAACGGTGAGTCAGCACGAAGACTTGCAGGACTGCAGCGCTCCCAAAGAGCAGACACAGCATCCGGGTCTCTTAGACTAGGGTATTCCACGACAGGCACTCTCTAAAGGCTCCAAAGTGGTTCTCCGCAGCTGCCTCTTCCCGATGCAGCAAAATAGTTTCTTTCCCGGCAACAACTCTTGCCAGCAACTTGGAGATGATTTTAAAGCAAGGGTTCAAGTTGGAATCTTCCAAGTTCTTCTGTTTTCACTTAGATTCCATTAATTACTTAAGCACCTGCTTTGCCATATGTGAGATGTAAATATTTAGTGCCTGTGTCCCGGAAATCTAGAAAGTTATACAGAAACTGAAGGCGGAAGTACTGCCAAACCCTGTGACAGTCTGATAATGAGCCTGTCTGTGGTTCTCATCCTCTAACTCCACCTGCTTGTCTCTCAGATGTTTGCACTGCAGTGGAAGATGCAACCCCAATACTGGAGAGGCAGATCGATGACCAAGACGACACAGATACACAAGGAACAAATGAGCACCCAATTCAGGAAAACAAACCCAAGAGGAAGCCAAATATTAAAAAATCACAAGGCAGTAAGGGTAACAGCAGCATTCTAAGCATATATATATATATACATTTTTTTTTTTTTAAGAAAAATATTTTCCCCTCCTAGGCTCTTAAGGATAGGCTGAAACTGACTTATGCCTCTCCACCCTGGAAACACCTAGGGAGCATGTCCTATTTCCAATCTCTTTCCATAAACAGCTATGGAGATCATGGGGGTAAGAGCACAAGGTAGTTGGCAGGCCAAGAGGACAGGGAATAGCTATAATAACGGGCTGATTAGCAAGAAAGCCTTTAATTGTTTAATTAAATTTTATATGCACATCTTTTATAGCCTATAATTTAACAAATAGAAATTTCCCTTTCTAGATCCTCAGAATACAAAATAAAAGAGAGATGAACATAGATGCAATAACGTTTCATTCTCGGACAAAATACAAACTTCACTAAGATGCTTTTTACAAAATTGCAGTCTCAAATTCCAGTCTCTGACGTAAAGCAGCTAGGATTTTGAAGGTGGTGAATTGGCCATTCTTGTTTGTTGAAGGCGGCTAATTGCCCCCTGGGTAAGTAGTGGTCTCTCTTTGGGTCAGTACAAATCCCATTTAATAAAACACTGATGAGTGATACTTATTTCATGTCTCAAGACTGGAAATCCCATCTTTCTTTAATAAATGTTTTAACTTTATAAAGTAGTAAATTGTGTTTGGGAAGACAGAGATGTCCACTCCATTGTTGCTTTCAGCCCAGGAGCCAGGCATGCTGTTGCTCTATCTTTACTTTGCGACCTTATCCTACACCCCACGCCCTAACCCAGTCATGCCCTCACAAGCCACCATTCCCCCTGCTTATTACTAAAGCCCGTATCAATCTCGTTACAGGACAAGAGGGAGAAAGCTGTCTTAGAACTTTCGACTGTGGACCTGGACTTTGCTGTGCTCGTCATTTTTGGACTAAAATTTGTAAACCGGTCCCATTGGAGGGACAGGTCTGCTCTAGGAGAGCGCACAAAGATACCGCGCAAGCTCCAGAAATCTTCCAGCGCTGTGACTGTGGTCCTGGACTATCATGTCGAAGTCAGGCAACTGGAAATCAACGAAACTCACGGTTAAGAGTGTGGCCAGAAAATCTAAACAGCTGCACGTCTTCCAGCAGAAGTCTCAGACAAGAACTTAAGAATCTTCCCATACAAATAACTCTTAAAATCAAATCTTGTAGTAAGTGAAACAGACTGAGCTGGAGAAACTGCCTTGTGATGAATGGAAACTAGTTTGGGCTTGTTGTCTATTTCTGCAGAAAAGTGATGTGATTCTATAACAAATTTAACTTTGATCTAGTGATTCAGTTAGTTCAAATAAATCTTTACGTAATTTCTGGTGACAGTAGTAGGCAGGGAAAATTATCACAGCAAATACTTTATTTTTCCTTAAAACCCCCATTGTTTATAATCACTTATTTCTTGGAAGGGAAATACCGTTTTGCTACAAAATAACTTGGTTAATAAAGAAGTAAGATTCAAAAGGTAGTATCTTATGTTTGTGTAGCCCACTGCAAGTTACAAAGCATTTTTACGTTATTTTGTTTTCAATAGCTTTACTTACCATTTGAGAACTTCCTATATTTTGTATTTAAATAATTTCTATATTTCAAAGCTAGGGCTTTCAAGGAGTGCTTTTACTTATACATTTTGACCATCTGAACTTAAAAGTTACACTGGAAGAAAACTAGGGCAAAAAAAAGTAAAATCTTTGTTCAAAGTATAAGAGACCGTATATTATACATATGGGTACATATTAAAAGTGGTTTTAATTAGGGAAGCTCTTTCTGATGGATTACAATCAACTGTTACAGATTTCATTTAAGAGATAAACCACACACCTGTTCTTGGAATTAGGTTATAAGTATATGTTACAAAATCGCATATGGGCCAAGCATAGAAAAAAGTCTCTAAAAAACATTGAACCTTCTTCCAAAGGCTTGCCTAATTGACTAATTTACAATCAGTAAATAGGAGGAAAGGTAATGAGGTAATGTGGTTTATAGCATAAGGGCAGAAAATGAAAAAACAAAAATTCCCATTTAAGATTTGTTATCATCTCATCTCTTACTCCTCTCCACTGACCCTTAGTAAAGTGTCATCATGAACAGAATATATAAATTTAAACGTATTTGCTAATAAAATAAGCACAAGATCATCTGATAATAGTACAAGAGGTTTTATTGACTAACGCAAGCTACAGCATGAAGAAACAATTATTTAAAAACACCACAGACCCTTATGTAGCAAAGGTTAAGAAATAAATTAAGACCTATTGGGCTGTGCCGGGGAGGATGGGCCTCATTCACTTCGATCCTTGGGTTCTCGGTATTTCCACTGGATGTAGTCAAAGATGTCCTTCTCACTATCCACGGGCAGCGGCTCTCCAGCAACTCCTGCAAGGAGGGAGAACAGAACCTTCCTCATGAACCAGTTCTGGAGTTTAGAGGTTTCAGGACTGAGAGCTACATAGGACTCACTTTCAGAAGAAAAAGAAAATAGTCCCCAAGCCACTCAAAAAAAGCCCTCCCCCTCCCCCGTGAGCTTGTGTCTGTGCTTTGCCACACATATTACCGGCGCTACACAAAGAACCTCAGTACCCCAACTCTGGCCAGCTGAAGTGGCCCTAATCCATGATTTTTCTGTCTGCTGGATCGCCACCGTATTAGAGAAAATACTCTAGTGAGTTCCTTTGCAACTCAAAATACGGCCCCCAGACTAGCAGTACTGGCTCCACCTGGCAGCTTACTGGCAATGCAGAAGGCCACCGAGTTAAAATCTGCACTTAACGAGGTCCTCACATGGTTTGTACACACAGTGACATGTGAGAAGCACAGCCCTCATCTACCAGGGATGAAAAACACTTTTAGGACAAAAAGACAAAATCTTCATCTTCCTAGAAGAGAATAGTAAACCACACAGTATATTGTGAAATGTTAACAAGATCTATAAAACAGAAATCAAGCAATTTTTACTCTTTAAACTTTAAAAGCTTGGGGCCAAAGCTACCAAGTTTGGCCTGGCACTAACAAAAATACCTGGGTTCTTTGGAAGTCTTGGAGATACATTTAAGAAAACAAAAACACTTTAGATCAATAAGATTATTTACTGACCACCAGAGGTAGAAAGAATTTAATCCATTCTAATAGAGCTGGAAATAAACGAATCTTGTCATCACGGGCCTTCAACTGAGGGCCTGGGAGCACCTATGGATTAAAGCTTTTTTTGTTGCCTGAGGGACTAACAATACCAAAGAAGCTGCAATTAACTGGCACAGTTACTGAAAGGCTTTTTAGAAAAACCAAAGTTGCTAAACCAAAATATCCAGAGGACTAGGATTATCTCTAATGCAGACAAAAATACTCACCAGTGACTCCCAAGGGACGGATTGTATATTCGTTGATTGTGAAGCCTTTTTCTAGGGCATGAGCTCTCATATTCTTATTGAAAATATCACTCCCAGTGAAATAGAGGACACCACAGTAATACTGATCCTTGGGTATCAACCTACAACCAATAAACAATTCACCAATCTTTTACTACATATTTCCAATTTAGCAAAAATGGTACTCTTAAAATCATTAAGGCACAAAACAAGTCTGTGTGGTCCAATAACTGAAGAGGACACCATCATTAGGTAGACCATTCAAATGACCTCAACTTTGCAGTTAGCTGAGGTTTCAGTAAACTATGCTCTGCAAGAGGTGTGGACAAATGCAAAGCAGTATCACTTGTTACAACCAACTCTCCCCAGGCAGGATCTACTTTGAGCTGCAGAAGACACCATGGTGAACCTAGAGATAATAAAGTAGATTCTGCAGACAGGCATTATTCTTTACATACTTTCAGGCTAAACATTGTCTATTGCAGGGACACATGGCACTTTGGAATGAAAAGGGGTCTTAGACATTTATGCAAATTCCAAGACATACAGAGGGAGGGGGAAAAGGGGAAAAGAAGGGAAAAGTTAATAAGTCAGCAACAAATTTTGAGTAATACCTGATATCAATTCTCCTGTGTGGATATTCCTTTTCATCATTTTTACTGGGAAGCTGGCAAACACCCTAAAACGTATATTTAAAAATAATGTTTAAAGATTTTTTTAAACTTAAGGCTTAATTCTAATCAAATACTGTTAACTGTGAAGTTATTTTTGCTTTAAATGGAGGCAGTTTTAGAATTGTGAGCGCTTGTAACTTAGTAGCTTTTCTATGCACTATATATTATCCCTGCCTTCCTACTGTGCTTCATGATAACTAGAGAACCACATGAAACAGCAGGCAAGGGTTCCGGTTATGAGGGTCTGGCTTTTGTGTGACTCTAAACAAGAGAAGCTAATCAAGGAAAGCGTGAAAGGCAGAGACCAAAACAAACAAAAAAAAGCAACTTGGAAGAAACAATGATTATTCAAGGAGAAGAAAACAGACACAAAAGCTATCAGTAATAGTCTCAGATCACAGATTTTTATCCATGAAATAAGGACAGAATTCTACAGAAAAAGAAAACACAAGGAAAAGATTTAAATCAAAATTTAAAATATGATAGAAGTAGAAGAAGTTGAAGTTGAGGAAATCTCCCAGAAATCAGAAAAGACAGAGAGAGGAAAATTAAGAAAAATTTAAAAGATAAGAAAATTAGAGGATCGTTTTCTTCCTTCTCTACAGGTGAGTTTTCATTATACTTCTGCAGTTTTCTTTTTTAATACTTCTGCAGTTTTTAAACAATAATTATCAAGGTGTATTTTGTTATCTTTTCCTTTTCCAGGAAAATGGGGACAGTTTATGGACTGGGCAGCAACGCATAAATATGTAAAAAGAAATACAAACATCACCAAGTTTCAAATCTAAAGCTTCAAATGCCACATTCTAAGAAAACTACACAAGTGACAGGTTTCTGGTCCTAAAGAGCAGTCGAGTTGGTACACACGTCACTAAAAGACATACTTTTCACTCAGCAACATAGAAAAATCAAAATCTAAAATCTAAAATGGGTATTTTCTTTAGCAACTCCTATTCCTGAGAGATTAATGAAACCTGTTTATCTTCAAATATGAAACCTACCTTCTTAGGCACTAACAAGTTCCAACTCAACCTTCAAATGGAATTACCATGAGGCATTACCTTGCAGAGCTGGATGTCTGAACCCACAGGCAATGATCTTTCTGTTTGTCACATCAGTAATAGGATTCCATCTAATGGCTTTGTTCCTGTCCTCAAGGCTAATTTTATTTCCCGAACTTTTTCTGAAGTGCTAATGTTAAAGAATTTCTCTGTATTACTGTAAATTCTTTATTCAATTGAGTGGATTAGTTTTGTTTGGCATTTCAGTTAGGTCACTTCATGCTGACTGTCTGAAATAAAGCCTCTTTCATTTCCCCAAGTGTAGCCAAGGTATCTTCTATTGTCCTGTGAATCCTCGCTGTAGACATTTCACAGAAAATCATCCTCCGAGGTCAAACCTGCACGAAACGCTAAAATTTGAGTGGTACTCACCATATATAAAGTAAAAAGGCATCTAAATGCAGAGGAAATTGGTTTTTCTTCCAAATGTCATTATATTCACGGGAAGAATAGTTCAATTAACTAAAGGCCCTGAGTTTACAAGAAGAGCTGGAATAACCCTGGCTTTCCTAAGCTTTGATTACTATTAGTTTAAGAGAATTCATGTTTTGAAGATAACTTAAAAAACACACAGATGGTCATATCTTTAAAACTATTTAGTCAGTGCTTATAGCAACAAGATGTTCTGAAAACAAGTGGATCGATATGGAGTGGAGTTTACTCCACTTCATAAGCTGAATTCATTTTGCAGCCAATTTCCTTTCAGAAACCTAGAGACCTTAACTCCTTTGGTGATCTCTGCTCATGTTCACGTGCTCAGGGTCACTGCCCTGACTCCTGCCTGCCTCTCTCTCCCCGCAGAGACCTGCCTGCCTAACTTCCTTACTTCAAGTCTTTCCCCAGGTCTCATCTTCTCAATAAGGCCGGACTCTTTAATACCGTCTCCTGCACTCCCTTTCTTTTTAAAAAATAATATTATCTTAACGTTTTACCTACTTAATATGTTCATTGTTAAGTAGCAGTCCCTTCCCATACCCTCAAATAAAAGTTCTACTTAGGGCTTCACTGGTGGTGCAGTGGTTGAGAGTCCGCCGGCCGATGCAGGGGACACGGGTTCGTGCCCCGGTCCAGGAAGATCCCACATGCCGTGGAGTTGCTGGGCCCGTGAGCCATGGCCGCTAAGCCTGCGCGTCCAGAGCCTGTGCTCCGCAACGGGAGAGGCCACAACAGTGAAAGGCCCACGTACCGCAAAAAAAAAAAAAAAAAAAAGTTCTACTTAAATTCACTAATCTATCCCATTCTCCTAGAGCAGAGCCTGGAATGTAGTAGATGCTAAGTATGTATTTGGTGAATTGACTGAATACACCTTCTCATTCCTACTGACACTCATTCTCCCCGCTTTGTTCTTTCATAGCACCATCTTCTCTTTTTCTATCCCTTTTTCTGTTCCCCAATTTAATTCTTTCCAGGTTACTACCTTCTTCCAACTGATCTATTTCCAAATAGAAATATATTATCTTTTATATTATTATTATGTATTATACTAGTATAACACTGCACAACTCTTTGAAGATACAGTATCTTCAAAAGATATTTGTACAAACCCTTCAACGTTTCCACATATATTACTTAATCTGATCTGCATAACAGTCCTTTGACAGAGGGCAAGGATATCATTTTATAAATAAGAAAATTAAGGCCTTAGAGAAGTAAAGCAACTTGTCAATGTCACACAACAAATTGGTAATGGAACCAAAAGATCTTAAAGCCTCCGTATCCAAATCTCCTTTCCTACAATGCAACATACCAACACCCACCGTGTTTGCAACAAGACACAAATCACTTCTTATTGCCTCCAAAATAAAATGATTTGAAAGTTGACCTGGAGTGCTTCTCATCCTAACAAATACTAATTATACATGTCAAAACAGCAGGCTCAAACACGGCATTTTCTAAGCGTCAGTGAATACATGAACTACGTGTACAGTATACAAACTTTATACACAGACCATCCACTAAGATGGATTCCTATGTCACAACATAAAGGCCTTGGTCTCTTATTGTGGTCTAAGTCTTCTATACTTTGAAAACAAACAAAAAGCCTGCTTTCTTATTTTCTAACCTGTTTTCTTCTGGAAAGAGGTTTGGAGGATTCCCTTTCTGGCAATACCTGTACATGTGCTGCCAGGTATGACCGAGAGAACGGAAGGCTAGGTAGAGCCAAGACTTCCACAACCCCAGCCCGTATCCGAGGATGGGTGAGCGGTCCTAGTCTTTCACACACCACATGTACTGTGAGGTCTGAACCGGCCGACTCTGCAGCATCACTGGGATTTGGCTGCCTCTGACCTTCCTAGACAAAGGACTTCCCTTCTTTGAGCAGCTACTAGGATAACCCAATTCCACTATGTCAGCAACTCTTTATGTTCACATACTTGGCTACCCACCTTCCTTTGCAGGTTACACCCAGCCCACCAGCTTGTAATTTTTCCTTGTATTCTTGCTAGCTGGATTACTACAGCCTCTGTAGGTCTTTCCTCTGGATCTCTTTGGGCACAGAAGAATACTGTTCAGACTGTAAAAAAATGCTTCTGCTTTTTTATTGTGTAAACACCTTCCTGGTGGCTAACTCTGAAAACAGCTGCTACACTTCCCCAGGAGACAGTCCAGTGCTTTCACAGAGATGACTACTGAAGGAAGAGAGGCCAGAAGGGGTCCCTGGTGGCATACCAGGACACTTTCCTACTATTTAAAAAAAAACAACCCAACTTGTCTAGCACATGATTTTTAGAATTTTATCTGATTGAATGTTCTTTAAATGTAAGATTTATGCACATTCATTTTGAGTGATTTAAAGTCAATCTAAACTTAAAAGGATGTTCATATGGCATATACAAATCCTATTTTTATTAATATCTCATGTGTGCATATATTTTTGAGCATAGAGTAAGAGCTCAAAACCTGACAGACTAGGGAGAACAGATCATAAATGTAATTCTCAAAAACTGACTAGAATTTTTATTTTTACCTTTCCCAAAGTTCTTTTGAAAATACTGATAAAGTGTGACAACTTAGTTAATATACTTTCATAGCCCATTAAAATCACCATGCTGAATCAAATGACATGTTTTTTGCATATATGATTAAATACACATAACATAAAATATACCACTTTAACCCTTTTTAAGTGTGCAGTTCAGTGGCATTAAGTACATCCACACTGTTATGCAACCATCACCACCATCCGTCTTCAGAACTTTTTCATCTTCCCCAACTGACATTCTGTCCCCATAAACACTCACTCCCCATCTCCCTGCTGCCCCGCCCATGCCCTGGCAACCACCGTTCCATTTTCTGAATGACATGGTAATTCAATTATCTATCTCAACCATCTTCTTCTACTTTTGGCTAAGACTGTCAAATCTACACAGTGAGACTCTTGCTAATTTTAGCATGTCCATGCTCCAAAAGCATAGTCTCTGACTTAGGAAAAGGGGGGCATGGAGAAAAGAGCGCCCAAATGCTGTATTTAAGTGAGCAGCAGATAAATGTAAGCCTTTATTACATTAGCCCTAGATTTCTGTTTGCCTTCGGTTTTTATACAGGACCATTTATTAATGTTTTTAATCCATTTGCTATTCGTCTTGAATCCTCAAGTCTTAATCCCCTAGGAAGAACACAGGACTTTGACAGTCCATCACAGTGTGTTTCACTGGGACGACTCCACAGGTGCCCCCTCTATGAGCCCCCTTCATACAGCATGGTTCTTCCCCTGGACGTTCTATCACGTACCCTGATGCCTTCTTTCTTTGGTCTTGTAACAGATTAATACTCTTCAGACAATTCTAATCTCACTTATTAATATATTCTGAGTCAAAGAGTATTTGCTATTTTAGGGAAAAAATATAATGTATTAAAGTCATTATGGATATTTTAAAAATAGCAGATTATGCATAATTACCTATTCCAATGGCACAGATTATTTACAAGTGGGGAATTTAGAACAAAACTCTTTACTGGGACTTCCCTAGTGGCACAGTGGTTAAGACTCCACGCTCCCAATGCAGGGTTTGATCCTTGGTCCGGGAACTAGATCCCACATGCATGCTGCAACAAAGAGTTCACATGCCACAACTAAGGAGCCCTTGAGCTGCAACTAAGGAGTGCACCTGCAGCAACTAAGACCTGATGCAACCAAATAAATTAAAACAAAAACAAAAACAACAAAAAAACCCTCTTTACTAAAATATTCTCAGATTAGAGAATATATCTCCTCTAAGGTCTAGGATGTCCTATTTACTGACCGTGACACTAAGCTACAGTGAGGTCACACTCAGAATGGTTACTGGACAGTCTCCACAGTTTTTTTTTAAATGTGTTAATTCAAGTGAGTACTTACCATGAACTTTGTTTCCCCTTTTGACAGAGTGTCTGTAATAAAATGAACCTTTTGTAACTGCTCCACAACACGATGTAACAGCTTTGGCTATAGAATCATAATTAGGGAATAAGAAAAAAAGCAATTACTCTGTTACAGCAAGAGAGCATTTTTAAAATGAGTTTTCTGATGCTCTATGCAGAAATGCCTAGTTTTCCTATGTTCTGAGTACCTTTTCTTCTAACAGAAAATTCATCTTATCAAATGAAACCACCACTTTTCACCAATATCATGATACCCCCAAATAGACATCATTTGTCTTTATCTGTTTCATTAAACAAAAAGTTACCTGCTTCATCTTTAAAAGGTACATATTCCAAAATCAAAAGCATTTTGCCTTCATGGGTCTTCTAACAGAGCTTAAGTTTCTTGATAGACAATAAATAATTCTGGAAGTATTTTACTAAATTTCATCTCTTCCAAATGCTAGACTGTCCTCCTGCCAATTATTTGTGGACAAACAATGCGTATCCCTTCCAACAACTTACTTTGCCTCTCAAAGAATTCAGTCAGTACAAAACACTTCAACTGACTTTCAGAAAGATTAAAACAAAAACTCATTCTGAAAATATCCAACTATCATTTAGAAAATTATATTCATTGCTGTGTAAGACCAATCACATTTGCTTATAAATTCTGAGGTACCTGTTTGGTTGACTCAGAGGTAAAGCTTGGATGGGTCAGAAGAACATCCATGTCGCCACTGGACTCTGCCCCTATGATAGCAAAAAATATGTATGGAATTCTCCTTGTAAATTTATCAATTAGGCAAACACAGAACCAAGGTGATGACACACATAGAAGATTCTTACTTCTTACAGCCTAACTTTCTATTTCACTGTGCTTCATATTCAGAATTAGTTAAAAGAGTTCAATTTTCTGTCCAACTATTCAGGTATATTAATGTAAACAGCAGAATCTGGGATAACAACCGTAATTGATGTTAGATATATGTTGCATACAATTGGTTAAATATTATTAAAAATGTACCTAAGTAACTACTCAATACTGAATAAAAATAACATTTAAATATACCTTTAAAATATATCTATGAACACTAAATATTTAAAAATCTCAAATTAAACAATATGCTCTAACTCTGCAAAGGTTAATCAGAAAATTCATTTCAATTCTTCTGAATGAATTCACTTAATGAGTACTGGTAACAATTACTATTATGGCATCATAGATAAGAATGCTAGATTCTTGGGGCTTCCCTGGTGGCGCAGTGGTTGAGAGTCTGCCTGCCGATGCAGGGGACACGGGTTCGTGCCCTGGTCCGGGAAGATCCCACATGCCGCGGTGCGGCTGGGCCCGTGAGCCATGACCGCTGATCCTGCGCGTCCAGAGCCTGTGCTCCGCAACGGGAGAGGCCACAATAGTGAGAGGCCCGCGTACCGCAAAAAAAAAAAAGAGAATGCTAGATTCTTATAGCAGCTACCCAGAGAATTTCTGATAGCCTATTACCACTTCCTAAGCAAAACTCCAGAGGTGGCCAGAGATTCAGTCAGACATCTATTTCAAGGTTTTAAATAAAGTTCTATTTCAATTTTTTAAGATAATATTTTAAAATTTAGGTTACCCTTCCAAAATTTTGAGCCAGTAAGAGACCAGGATTGTGTGGTTCTCACTTTGTTCACATTCACATAGTAAATTAAGATCTTCTGAAGAACCTGGTTGTTTTGAGAACTGGTTCTGAGCTGATGTCTCTGAGACATTAAACTTAGATCCATTAGAGAAAACTTAGAAAATTAAATAAAGTAAAACAACAAACAGAAAAACTACTCATGGCTTCACTATCATCTAGCCAGATAACCACTATTAGCATTTAATATACCTAAAATTATTTTATAATAATTTTATTAGAACTAGTCATCAAAAAAACCCATCTTATAATAAAATCAGGATGAATTTCCTCTAATTTATACTCCCATTTATAAACAAATAAATTTAGCTAATACTACTAGATATTAGTAAATCTATAAAGTAACACAAATTACATCTTTTTAATCCATGTTTTTCATATACATTAGGCAATTTTAACATCAAGGCATGAATAACCTAAGCTTAGGAAGTATGTTACCTCTTCTGAAACTGCCACAGACTGTAGCAATGTATTCAGAATCCACTTTTTCAACTTCACTTAGTACAATATCCTAATAGAAGAAAACTTAAGTCAGTATTCTAAAAATGGCTTTTCACCAATTGACATTCTCAATTCTAATCAAAGAATACAATTCAGCACACTCTTACTTGCATTTGTAACATCTCTTCACGAGGAATTCTTTTCTCAAAGTCCTCAAAATATCTATAAAGACAGAATAAGTAGACAAAAGATTTTTTGTGAAATTTGAATCTTAGAAATTAAACTGCCTACTTTATCAAGTGTCCTTATACAAGCAGATCTTTCAAAAATCAAGACTAAAATTCATTACGACAAGAGTAAAATTGGGGGGGTGGGGAGAGGTTTATTCCTTAACTTGGATCAAAATCCTTAAGTGTCATGCTTTGTGATATTCCAGATATTCCATCCAAACTTATTTTAAATAAACTTCGCATTCACATACCAAGAGTAAATAAATATATTTAATACGGTTCCAAGTTAGACTGCTCCCTACTGGCAAATCCAGGGATTACAGTTTATTGCTCTTAAATCCTGAAAAATACTTGTATTTTAAAATATTATCCTACAATATGGATAAACCGAGACAACATTATGCGAAGTGAAAGAAGTCAGTCACAAAAGACCATATATTATGATTTCATTTACATGAAATATCCAGAATAGACAAATCTATAGAGACAGAAAGTAGAATAGTGGTTGCCAGGGGCTGGGGGAGGGAAGGGCAGTTGGGAAGAAATGAGGAGTGATGGCTAATGGGTTTGGGCTTTTTTGGGGATAACAAAAATGTTCTAAAATTGACTATAGTCATGGTTGCACAACTCTGGGAATATAAAAAAAACACTGAATTGCACACTTTTAAGTGGGTGAATTACTTGGTATATGAAATGATATTTCAATAAGGTTATTAAAAATACTATCTTAGGGGACTTCCCTGGTGGCGCAGTGGTTGAGAGTCCGCCTGCCGATGCAGGGGACACGGGTTTGTGCCCCGGTCCGGGAGGATCCCACACGCCGCGGAGCGGCTGGGCCCGTGGGCCATGGCCGCTGAGCCTGCACGTCCACAACGGGAGAGGCCACAACAGTAAGAAGCCAGCGTACCGCAAAAAAAAAAAAAAAAAAAAAAATACTATCTTAGTATTAAATAACATCTAAGAATGATAAAGTGCCTGTTCAAAACCAATTCTCACAACAAGCAAGTTCTTCAGAAGATCTCCATCTACTATGTAACTATGTAAATGCAAGGAGAGTGAGAACTACACCATCCTGATCTTTTACTGATTCAGAGTTTTGGAAAGGCAGTGTAAGTTTTAAAATATTGTGGTAAGGCATCAACAGGGAAGTTCAGAAGGTTATTAGGACTGAATGGCCAACAAGACAACCTAAGACCAGAGGAGATACGTGCTTATGCATGTACACTACGTGCTGTAAATAATCAGTCAGAAGGGGGGGTCTGTATCTTGCACTTGACAAAGTAATTACCCATGCTGACAGACGACACGTCTACTAGTTATTCCTATTCTGGTATTTAGGTGTCTGGGTTTTCTTCCTTTTCCTTTTTAAAAAATTTAGTGTTTCATGGTCATGTCCCGTCTTCTCAAGTAGACTCTGAACTTCTTAAGAGCTACACAGAACCTGTTTATATCCTAACCTCAGAGGCAGTGCTTCCTACAATGTAAGCATGAAATAAATACCCTGACTAACTGAGGCCCTCAGTTCTATGTATTTTAAGGGGAAGTTCCCAGCTAAAGTCAAGGTAATGTGGGATATACTCAAAACAAGCAAACAAACTAGAAGGCAGTAAAAAAACACGTGTGAATACAGGCTTATTCTCTACAGGAGTCTGCAACAAATCTTAGCATTTCTGATTAGTAAAATGGCTGTGTTTAGCTAAGTCTGAAGACTTATGGTGTACGGAAGAATGACTATAAAAAATTTTACTTTTACATTTCAAGTGTCAAAAGGAAATCTACTATCTTACTTTAGCCCAATTCGCTGATGATGGTTCAATTTATCTTCATTTTTTCTGAGATCTGTATAGAAGATAAATAAAGTTGAGATGCTGATTTAAACATTTTTGAAAAAAAATGCTAATTTCAGTGATCCTTTTTTTCAAAGAACTACCTGGAAAACACACTGAAATGACTTTGAAAAACAAATGAAAAAACTTTCAGATAGTAAGAACTAGATAAAAGTGATTCTTCAAGTCAATAGTAAAACCCAACAGTGACTGCATAATCATTTTTATTTACTGAATCAAAATTTCAATTATAGCTACATAGAACAGTAGATAAAACATACCAGGATCATACCAAACTTCACTGAGTATAGCAAAACGCACCTTCTAAGAACCTATATTGCTTAATTTACGGTTAATAGCAGCATGAGAAGTTCATTCATACTGTTCATTTGTTCATTCACTCCTTCACTGGATTAATATTTATTGAGTATCGATTTGTGCAGGCACTATGCTAAAAATCCCATTGAAAGGAGAGGTAGTATTATCATTTTTTTAATCAAGAAAACTGTAATATCTTAAACTGAAAGTGACCGAGTCCCATCTGGGTGGTCCTTTAGTGGGTACAGGCACAGGAGTGAGCCTTGTTAAAGAAACGGCAAGATACGTATGCTTCAAAAGCAATTCCTATGGTCACCCTTATATTCACAAACATAAATTCTCTCTGGAGACATAAAATGGAGAAAAATAAGCACCTTCATTATTAAAAATAAGCATGTAATGTTTCTCATAATTGTGTGCACACAGAAAACACTAAGGTATATGACCGAAAATGCCACAGAAATATTGAGTTTGTTATATATGGAGAGAGGGATATCGACAGCTATTACATTACATATCTGTGAATGGTGAAATAATGTAAAACCACCACAGTAGATCCTTGACACCCCAAGGGATGCAACGAATACCTTTGAGAAACGAACTCCTGACCTCTTTAACCAATATTTCACTCAGGTAAATTATATACGCCACATGCAGAAAAGCACAAACCCTCTCTGAGATGCATATATAGAACAATTCATTCTCTACCTATGTGATTCACACAAATTCTCAAGTTAATAATATTACTAATTAATCATGCCTTTTAAGAGTCAGTTACTATTTTTAAGTACTTACTAGGTACCAAGCACTCTGCTAAGTCTTTTACATACATTATTGCATTAAATCATATGAGAGAGATATTATGATACCATTTTGTAGCTGAGAGACTGAAGTATCACAGTCAACTTTTTTTTTTTTTTTGCGGTTCGCGGCCCTCTCACTGCTGTGGCCTCTCCCGTTGCGGAGCACAGGCTCCAGACGCGCAGGCTCAGCGGCCATGGCTCACGGGTCCAGCTGCTCCGCAGCATGTGGGATCTTCCCAGACCGGGGCACAAACCCGTGTCCCCTGCATCGGCAGGCGGACTCTCAACCACTGCGCCACCAGGGAAGCCCCCACAGTCAACTATTTTAATAAAGGGGTGGAGACTGGATTCAAATCCAAGTCAGTCTCCAAAATCTGTCCACCTGACCATCTGGGTTGCTTATAAATTAGTTGAGCCCACAAATATTAATCCCCAAGTGCCACAGATGTGCTGTAATGAATCCATATAGTATATACCCTTGAAAGCATGAAGAGATAAATTATATTTAAAAGATGGCTATATTAGGTTTAAGGAAAATGTTTTATAATTACTTGACTTTTATTTTTATCACTTCTTTGGAAGCAAAAATCCCTTCAATAAGCATTGCAAGCCTCTTAACAGAATTTTTCTCAATATACATAACTTGGCTTTTAGGCTGAATGTATAGGACTTTATGGTCTAGAATTTTATTAAAGAAACAAAAGCAATTTAAAAATCGTCTAAAAATCTACAAATGAATCATTGCCTTTAAACCAAGAAGCCACTTCTTGTTCTTCTTGATTTTTTTCTAAATTATAGACCAAAACATGTGTAAAATGGGAATATAAGCTATACTTTATATCTGTTCTCTACTGTAGAGTTAAAAAGAAAATCTTACCATTCGTTTCTACTAATTGAGAAAGGGTTTTTCAAATTCCAGTTTGTTAGAGCATGGTCCTTCAGCACTATATCTGACCTGAAATTAGTGACCCACTGTACAGACTCACCTTCTAATGTCTTAATTCCTTCATCTACAAACTTCCTTGCAGCAGAAGGACTACAAAGAAAGAAAAGCATCTCAGTGTCAAGTGAAACTCAGGATCCTTGTAACAAATAACCAGTTATGCCTCCTCTTGTCAAACATAAAAGCTACCTTTGAGCTAAAAAAAACACCTGCTAAACTACTGTGTGGTTACTTTGGTAATGTTCAAATTATTGAAGCCTTAATCTAGGAAGACAGTCATAAATTTAGATATGAAAAAGACATCCAAGCAGCTAGGTGGCATAATGCCCATGGACATTATTCATACACCAGACATACAGGCACTTGAAAACCATTCATTCAAATGAGATTTAATGAGGGCCTATTATGTGTCAGATATTCTTCTAGGTGCTGAAAATACAGCAGGAATAAGACAAATAAGGGCCCTGGTCTTACCTATTTATATATTCCAGTGGTTAGAGAGAGACAATAAACAGATATATAAACAAAGAAAAATATCTGGTAGATGAATTAAAATAGGGTAATATGACAGAGTGGCTGGGTCTTCTTTAGATTGGGTGGTGAGGGAAGGCCTCTCAGATGATACTTAAACTGAGATTTTAATGACAAAGAGCCTTGGTACAGAAACTGACATTCATATCAGGAAGGCAATGTGGCATGGAAATAATAGATCTGGACTGGGAGTCGGGAGACCCAGGTTCTGATTCTGGCCCTGCCACAGCTATCTCACTTTCTGCATTCAGTTTTCTTGCCTGGAAAATGAGAATAATGTAACAGACGCTCTCTAAAACAAATATTAACATTTTATAATTGTCTTGGGTCCCCAAGGAGTCATGCTCCTTTTCAGTATACTAGGTTTAGGAATTTAATATATTTTAAAATAACATTCATCAAATGGTTGCCATTAAGGAACAATCATCATATACCTAAAAGAATGGCCTCATTCCATCAAGAAGAGAGTTAAGTAAAGCACTGCAGCCCTAATACTTCAGTGTTAACCTTTACTCTCTCCAGTGTCAAAGAAGCCTCTGCTAGCTCAACTTTAAGATAGAGATGCCTTCATTAGGAAATACTTGAGTGCTTGTTCCAAGCTCATATGCCAGGTACTACAGAAAAAGCTTAAATGTTTAAGATAAATACCACGCTCAGAGAGGCAAAAGAGCCACAATGTGGAGGGAGTGATAATAAGTCCACAGAGCAAGTGCTAATGGAGCTTAGAGGAAGGAGAGATTATTTCTGGCTGGGGACTCAAACTGGATTCACGTGCCTTGAATGGGGCTTTTAAAGTCGCGGCAGCCTCTGAAGAACCAGCCTGAGACGTGTAAAATATGGGTGAGTGAACTGCATGGGCAAAGGCACAGAGGTGAAAAGGTACAGGCCTTGAAGAGAAAGAGCATGTACTTTAGTTTGGCTGACATAAAAAAATTAAACAACCCTACTACTGTGTCTGCTTAAAAAATAATTCTTACCCAATGCCACTAACTCGAGTCAGGAAGTTGATGGATGAACTCGTATCATCCTGCCGAATCTTTAAGGAAAAAAAAAAAGTCTAACAATGATTTAGGAATGCCTTGAGGACTCAAATGATCTTATTAGAAATACACTAGGCTGCTAAGAGACTTGAAGAGCCTTTTACACTGCCTGGATAACCCATGCAGAAGGATTCATGTAAAACCCCAGTGGTTACAGGTGAGTAAGAAAGCAGATGAAGATGGCTCTTCGCTAATTTATCCAATACTTTAAAAAGGCTTATTCATAAAAAGACCAGAAGTGATATAATGACTATCATCAGGGTGAAATAAAACCATAAAAATGCTTGTGAGAGTTTAAGCATAGAAATTCTAAAAGATAACAATCATTTAGTCAAAGTTTATAATCTCCCTTCTAAATGGTACTGAAAATAAAGAAGTAATTCTATCACAGATGCTAATAGTCTCTTAAATGCAACATAAAATAAGTGAACAGTTTATAAGAACAATATTCAAAATCTAAAATATAGGACACTTACAAAGCCATAAACTGCTCCTCCCTTTTCTCACTGAATCTAACAGAGGGTGGATGACATCACCCACCCTGCAATGGTGCTACATGATAGCTGCCATAAAGGCAGACACTATAAGCAAACAAGTAAGTTAGCATTTTACCTTTTCCAGTTTACGCAATTTTCCAGTAGCTAAAAACTCATCAATCTTTTCAGCAATTTTTGTTCCTACTCCAGGCTACATAGAAAATAAAAAAAATAAAAGTCACATAAATATTATGCTTACCAAATCACTAAAAGATAAAGGAAAAAATGAGAAATGAAAAAACAGTGATCGTCACATGACCAGTTTTCAAACAAAGGACACAGAAAATTGAGCACCAGTAAAAATATATTCTCCCAAAGACAAAATGTTTAAATGATTGGCAAAAAAGGAGCCCTAATGAGACAATTCTAAATGACGTTGCTTTTTCAAAATTAACTTTTGTTGTAGAAAAATTAGAAAATATAAAATTGCATAAAGAAAATATTAGAATCACTTGTTAATTTCATCACCCTGAAAATTAAAATAACCTGTAACCTTGCCACTTAACATCTGCTATGTACTGACTTCTTTTTTGCTCATATATATATGCAGTTACGTGTGTGTATATATGTGTGTGTGTGTGTGTGTGTCTGTGTGTATACATACGGCTACTTTTTTCTTACAAAAATAGAATCATACTGCTTTGTAAAGTGCTTTAACTTAAAAATGAATCATGAACAAATTTCTGTATCGATAAATAAACTACAACATTTTTAATGACCGCATAGTGTATTATTGTAGGAATGTATCTTAATTTACTTTAAGACTACCGTACAGGAGAACATTTAGATGTTTTCCAATTTTTGAAATTATAACAATGCTGTCATGGACTTGCTCTAGAACAGAAGTTCTCAGGCTTCTACATACACCTGCATCACGTGAGGGATGTGTTGGAACAGAGAATGCCAAGTCCCCCCCCGAGAGTGACACTATTAGCATACAGGGCTTCACGGAAATTACAGAGAACAGGGCTAAATGCCATAACATGCAAAGGGGCTTAATCGTGTGCTTATTAGTAGGTAAGATCTCCTTGGGAACACTAACTCACATAAGTTCCTCTACCTGGGGATCAGAAAGAACAGCTAGCGAGCAGACATGGGAGTACCGCTCTGTTACCACACGCTCCTTGAGGAGTAACCCTCAAGCTGAAATTCAGCATGAGAATGAGTACACATATACGTGGCAAAGTAGAGAAAGAAAACTGTAATTACATATGTTAAAAAAAATCTTAAATCCACCCCCTCCCCCAATAAAAACACTCCAAGCTTGAAAAAGTATGCTTGAAACACATTAATATTATTCCAAGAAAGCAGTGAAATCTGCCCGTGTGGGTCAAGGCAGCTTCGGAGGCAAATTTCATCTTGTGGGAACCCATCAGATGGGTACATGTGTGAGCTCTTCGATCAACTTGCTCCCTAAACTTACCAGTTTCTTAGCTTCTGCTCCACTCTTTATTTTGTGTGGGTACTTTGCTATCACAGATGCTGCTTTTCTACAAGTAAAAAGAACAAAAAAAAGGAAAACCAATTGGAAAGCCAGCAAAGTATTAGTTTTTCTTAAACTGGAATATACATACAAACAAATATGCAGCTTAAACTTTCACCAAGGTGAACTTATCTTCCACATCCGTGTAAAACTTTAAAACTCAATGAGCTAACAGATCACCTGCATCTCTAACTTGTAAAAGTATCCTGAAAACCCTCGCATTTGAGAATAACACAGTTTCAACCGTATATGTAAAACTAGGGAGATCCAGGAAACCAGTAGGCTTTCCTTTCTGGGATTAAGTGGAAAATATCATTGAGCTTTTTTTTTAATAGCTAGTTTTTAGAAATTGTTCATAACTCTCCTTTCATAAAAAATGTGCCACCTAGAAGTATTCAAACTACTACGTACCAAACTGGCTTATGGATGGTTATTTTTAAATTCATGGCTTAAAACTGTATTCCCCTATGTCCTTGTACCAGTTCTTTTTTTTCATTGCTCTCATTTCGGTTCCACGTAAAGCAGTGACCTGTATCCTTGCCATCTCCACACATACCTAGCTCAGTAGTCTGGTGACAGATTGGGTCCACCCTGGGAGCTCACTGATGGTATCCTGTCTATAATTTCAATGCTAAACGTAGTTTTTGGATAGTCTTTGAAGCCTTAGTTTTTCACTCTGTTCTAGCACATATAACCTTCAGATTTGGATTTCGACTTCTGTATTAGCATGTTACTGATGATGAGTCTGGAAAGGTAGGCTGAGGGCAATTTGTGGAGGAAATTGTTTCAGCAAAGACAAGCAGTTCCACATAATTGGCACTATGGCACAAAGCCTGAAAGGGAAGAAGAATTAAATCAGGAAAGACCTTTTGTATGCAGATGCTTTGGGGTTTTATCAAGGTAAAGAGGAAATATTTAATTCAAGAGAATACTTTGGTCACATCAAGAGAAAACTTTGGTCACATCAAGAGAAATGTATATGGGGACTGGGGGTTGGGGAGGAGCCTGCAGGGGTGGTAGGGCATCACCTGCTTTTCCAGACTTATTGCCCACTCAGACTATACCCCTTATGCAAACTGAATTACTGACTTCCTAGAAAATGCAATACCCCTTCGTGTCTCAGTGCCTTGGCTCATTTTGTTTCCTTTCTCTAGATTGTTCCTCCTCTCCCTTATCTCCTGATGGGCTCCTTGAAGACTAAACACCTCCTCTCTGAAGCCACCTGAGACTCAAGTAGAATACGGGGTTGAATCGCTCTCTGATTTTGAGATCATCAAATGTGTGGACAACCGTACAAATATTTTACAGAGGAATTCACAGGAGGTAAAGAAAGGGAGTGTAATCAGTTTTTAGTTATGGTGAGTGAGAAGCAAAGATGGGAGTTGAGTTTAGTTTTGAAAGGGTAGAGACAAAGTTAACATAGGCTTGAAAATCTGGAGAAAAGCTCAGTGAATACAGATCTGGAGTCACTGACTGGTATTCAAAGCCAAGAATGGTAAGATTGCCAAGGAAAGTATAAAAGTGAGAAAAGAGGGCTCAGGGCAGACCTCTGGGAACTACCAACATTAAAAGGTAAGATACAAGAGGAGAAAGAACAGAAGATTGTGCCATCATGGAAGTCAAGATGATGCCACTGAGAGTCCAGTAAGATGAGATATGGGTGAGAACCTTTTCAGAGGAATGGCAGGATGGAAATTACACTGCAATGAGATAAAGAATGACTGGGGATGAGGAAATCCAGGCAAGGAATACAGATTATTCAAGGTTAACTGTAAAGTGGAGGAAAGAAAAAGGTGCTAGCTAGAGGGCAGAGGGAGGTGAAGAAGACTGCTTTGTTTTTGCTCTTAAGAGCTGAGGGACTTGGACATGTTTACAGATTAAAGGGGCGGAAGCAGGCGGATATGGCATTAACGGCTAGGATAACGGCCCTGGTGAAATGGACAAGGATGAGATTCAAAAGGTGACAGGTCAGCCACACACCAACCAGATGGAAAGATTCCCCTGAACCACATCTACTTTACAGCACAGACCTCACCCACTGTCTTTCATTATGACTTAAAATCAAACTGCATTTTCAGTAATTCACGTTCAATGATGGGAAAAATATGTATTAGCCTATTTTCAATCAGAATTGGCAACTAATCAAAACTGATCCTACAGAACTCTGCCCAAATTCTCCCAGAAATATCGCAGTAAAGTGCCACCAGAGTCAATACCCTCAGTTCTTGCTTTTTATCCCCTCCTACAGACGGTCCTAATATCCACTGGACCCTCAGCCCTGTTAACTGCCACACATCCGAGAACGCATGCTAACAGAGAATGCCCCCCCGTCCCACCTGTAGGCATTGTACTTGTGGATAGCCTGGTTCACGTTCTTCTCGAAGTTTGCGAGTTCTGAAAAGGCAACAAGAGGCTCGGTGAACAAGAACCACGAGTAAACAAACGAGAACTGAGTTTCCTGGAAGGAGGCGTAACGACCTCTTAAGGGACAGGGACCTCCCCGCTTGTACACCGGCCAGGCTAAGGGCAGCCCAAGCGTGACTCAAGGGTCTCCAGCAGGACTGACAATCTGCCACCGGCGCCGGAGGAAGATCCGCACGGAAGACTCCGGGCTGCTAGGGGCCGGACATCCTTGGGCTGTCGGGACTCGAGAGAAGGAAGGGAAAGCAGCGGGGAGGGAGGAGTGGAGAAAGGCAGCGGCGCCGGGCCGGGCTAACCTGTGAGCATGTCGGTGATGCCCCCGTTGAGCGTCTCCTGCGGCGCCTTCCGTTTGCTCATGGTGGCCTGCACCCGAGGACCGCAGAGAGCTCACAGCCAGGGATGGTCCCCTTGCCCAGCTTTCGGGAGGGGCTGCGACCTGGAGAGGACGCAGGATCAGCCCAACGCGGCGAAACCAGCGCGACTGGCTGAACAATGAGGGCTTCTGACTGGGGGGGGCGGGGCGCGGCGCACGAGTGACGTCCCAGGGAGGGGCGGGGCCGGTGGGGGCCCAAGGCCAGGGGGCGGAGCCGGGGAGGGGCCTCAACGGCGAGAGAGAAAAAGGATCCTGGAGCCAGCAGGACCGGGAGAAGGATGTTGGACCCGAGCTTAGATTTGGCGGAAGGGAAATGGGAGCCTCAGGATTACAACCCAGTGGGGTTCCTATGGGAAGACTTGGACTCCTAACCTAAGGCGTTGTACCTGTCTTCCCAGGCATAACGTTTTCTTCAGTCCTCTCCGTAGAAGGGAAGTCTGGTTTTGACTCTGAAGTCAAAACTTCAGATGGTGGGGTATGTAAGATGATGGGGTATGTAAGATGATGGGGTGCGAGTAGAGTACATAGACCGCAATGCAGTCCCCGCTGCAGAGGAGTCCTGTAAGGCTGCGGCAGGAGTCTGGAATGAAATCTGCCGATCACAGGAATGCCTCCCATACTAAACTTTTTAGCAGATATGCCAACCAGTGTCAAAAGATATTTTATGTTTTATTCCCCTCCTTTTGCGGCAGGGGCCAAAGTGAAAAAAACACTAAGAAGCCCTTAACCTAGATAATGAGCAATGCAACTGTCATTACAACATGATGACCTATAACTGAAAAATTTATAGTTCTGCTTAAGAAATGGAAATGTGACATCAGCAATATGTTACTTACAAGAGTAACTCCTGGGGTTCGTACTCAACTGCCAATTCCAGGCAATTGCTTTGTGTATAAATAAATTAAAAGCTTAACAAAATGATACATGGTTGTTGCTGTAGAAAAATCTAAGAAATAGATAAAAGGAGAATAGAAAAGTAACATAAATGATTATCTCACCATCCAGTTTAACCACTATCAATATTTTGGGACATATACTTCCAGTCTTCTAATCCAGTCCTTTCTAAATCCTTTTCAATAATGGAATAATTATTTAGATAAAATAAGTTTTTGTGATTAGGCTGTGTGGGTTTTTTTTGTTGTTGTTGTTCTTATTTACACTGTCAGTGTACATCTTAAGTTATGCTTCTTGGACATTTGTATTTCTTCTTTTCTGAATTTCCTATTTATAGCCTTTGTTCATTTTTCTTATTTATTTATTTATTTATTTTTGGCTGCGTTGGGTCTTCGTTGCTGCACTCTTGGTGCACGGGCTTCAGTAGTTGTGGCACACAGGTTCAGTAGCTGTGGTGCATGGACTTAGTTACTCCATGGCATGTGGGGTCTTCCTGGACCAGCGATTGAACCCATGTCCCCTGCATTGGCAGGTGGATTCTTAACCACTGTGCCACCAGTTCATTTTTCTAATGGGGTAGTTGTCTGTTATGAACTTGTTAGATTTTTAAAATATTACTACTAACACTTTTTTGTATATTTTACTTGTAAAGTTTTTGTAAGTATTTGCACTATCCTCTTGTCCCTTGCCTTTTAACTTTATTCTAAAGCTTCTTGCCACCTTGATTCCCACCTTCATTTAGATATTCTCTGTTCTCCTTTTCTCCTATGCAATCTCTATTCCAGGTTATGTTCATATTATTTGGTTCCGAAGAATGATCATTTCTCATTTTAAAAAAAAGTTTTTATTCACCTCTGGATAATGAAAGTTACAACTTTAGGGAACTGTGGGATCCCTATATGAGTTATGTCAACTTTTAAAAGATCAGTGCCAGAAAATCCAAGGAAAATGATCAATTCTCTGTGCTCATCTTCTTGGATAAACCAGTAACATTTGATCCACTCATTCACTGTCTTCTGGAAACAATTTGTTTTCACTTGGCTTCTAAGTTAGCCCGTGCTCTGGGTTTCCCTTCTTCCTCAATCTTCCTTACTAGCCACCCCTTCTCAGGTGTTGGTTTGTTTGTGTGTGTGCTGGTTCCCAGCTCCTCCTCCACTCTCCAGCCTTGTGGGAAAGTGCCTCAGGCCTTGAGCCTTTAACCAGCTTTTCCACTCTGTCCAGCTTCGCCCTTTTAAATGCGAAGTTAGCTTGAAGACTCCTTTTATATTTCTAGCCCTGATCTCCCTTGAACTCTAGTCTCATATACCATCTCAAAGACAAAATGTCCTACAAACTCTTGCTTCTTGCCCCTCTAGCTTCTCCTTAACTTTTCCCCATCTCCATTAATGACATTTAATCACCCTGCCATCAGGCCAAACTCCTAGGAGTCATTCTTAATTGCTCTCTTCACACCCCACATCCAATCTGCCAGCAAGTCTTGTCTGGTCTGTCTCCAGAATATTTATTCTGAATTGGACCACCTCTCACCGCTTCTGCTGCCACCACCCTAGCCCAGTCTACCATGATTTTGCTTCCCAATTACTACCACAGCCTCCTAGTGGCCTCCCCACTTCTGCTCTTATCCCCTAAAGCAGCGGTCCCCAACCTTTTTGGCACCAGGGACCGGTTTCGTGGAAGACAATTTTTCCATGGACCGGGGTCGGGGGGTGATGGTTGTGGGATGATTCAAGCGCTTTACATTTATTGTGCACTTTATTTCTATTATTATTACATTGTAGTATATAATGAAATAATTATACAACTCCCCAGAATGTAGAATCAGTGGGAGCCCTGAGCTTGTTTTCACTTGCCACTCACTGATAGGGTTTTGATATGAGTCTGCAAGCAATTGATTTATGATGGTCTCTGTGCAGTCAAACCTCTCTGCTAATGATAATCTGTACTTAGAGCCGCTCCCCAGCGCTAGCGTCACTGCCTCAGCTCCACCTCAGATCATCAGGCATTAGATTCTCATAAGGAACGTGCAGCCTAGCCTTCACATGCACAATTCACAGTACGGTTTGTGCTCCAATGAGAATCTAATGCCGCCGCTGATCTGACAGGAGGCGGAGCTCAGGCGGTAACGCGAGCGATGGGGAGTGGCTGTAAATACAGATGGAGCTTCGCTCATTCTCCCGCCGCTCACCTCCTGCTGTGCTGTGCAGCCTGGTTCCTAACAGGTACCAGCCCGTGGCCTGGGGGTTGGGGATGTCTACCCTAAAGGCCACGCTCCAAATAGGACAAGAGTGATTTTTTTAAAACATGTATCAGCATATGTCATTCATTTGCTTAAATACCTTCTCACTGCACTTAGAATAAAATCCAAGCTCCTTTCCATGGCCTTCAAGGCCTCATGTGTCCGCCTGCTACCAACTCCCCTGCTTCACTTCTTGCCACTTTCCCCTTTGTCTAGGACACAGGTGTGCACACAGGTACCTGCTTTAGGGCTCATGTCCCATTGTTCCGGCCACTGCCTGACTGCTTTCTGCTCATCATTTGAGTGACAGTCCTGAACAACCTTCAGGCACGCTCTGTTCCATTACCGCCTTTTATTTTCTTCTTAGTATGAACACTATTTGAAACATGTTAGTTGCCTATTACCTGCTCCCTGCCCGACCCTCCCTCCCACCAACATGGATTGTAAGCTCCATGGGAGAAGGGGCTTCATCGTTGTTCGCCACATAGAGGTGCTCAATAAAACTTGGATGAATATCCTAAATTATAATCTTGCTGAAGTGAAGTGTCAAATATTTCAAATTACACAGGATACTGACCGATTATGATGTGGGATGGCTGATCATCTCAGGTTGGCAGGGACTGAGAGGTTTACTAAGATACAAGTGGTTTATTAAAGAAGAGGTTTACTAAGATACAACTTTCAAGGCTAAAACCAGGAAAATTCTGGGCAAACCGAGACAAGTGGGTCATCCTAAGTTTTGTCACCATTTTAACAAATCGTGACACTAACAAAACCTAATTTGGAATATAACAGCCCCTGTCTCTCGTTTTAGGATTCCCAAAGCCTGAACCCTTTAAAGAGAGCGTGCTCTGTACTTCTGAGATAAATGTGATTGAGGGAGTATCTCTGGGGTAAAAATTGCTCATTCAATCAAAAAACACTTATTGAATACCTACTAAGAGGCAGGCACTGCTCTGGAGTCTGGGTATACAGCAATGAACAGACCGAGTTCCATCTTGCAGAGGTTTTTTTTAAATTGAAGTATAGTTGATTTACAATATTGTGTTAGTTTCAGGTGTACAGCAAAGTGATTTGGTTATATATATATATATATATATATACACATATATATTTTTGACCAAATATATATATATATTCTTTTAAAATATATATATAACCAAATATATATACATTCTGTTAAAATATATATACATTTAAGATATATATACATTTTTTTTGAAATCTTTTCCATTATAGGTTATTACAAGATATTGAATATAGTTCCCTGTGCTATACAGTAAATCCTTGTTGCTTATCTATTTTGTATATGGTAGTGTGTATCTGTTAATCCCATGCTTTGTGGATCTTTTTAGTGGGGGTGTGGAGGGACAAATAAATATATCAGATGGTGATAAGTGGCATAAAAACAAAGAAGCCCGGACTTCCCTGGTGGTGCAGTGGTTAAGAATCCTCCTGCCAATGCAGGGCACATGGGTTTGAGCCCTGGTCTGGGAAGACCCCACATGCTACGGAGCAACTAAGCCCATGCGCCACAACTACTGAGCCTGTGCTCTAGAGCCCATGAGCCACAACTACTGAGCCCACGAGCCACAACTACTGAAGCCCACGCGCCTAGAGTCCGTGCTCTGCAACAAGAGAAGCCACCGCAATGAGAAGCCCGCGCACGGCAATGAAAAGTAGCTCCCACTCGCCGCAACTAGAGAAAGCCTGCATGCAGCAATGAAGACCCAACACAGCCAAAAAAAACTATATATATATATAAAGCTTAAAAAAAAAAACCCAAAGAAGTCAAGACAACAGAGTTACAGGGCAGTGCCTGGGAGGTGGGGAAGGGGATGGGTACCAGGATAGAGAGGATGACCAGGAGAGGCCTCTCTGATGAGGCCATGGATGAACAGAGATGTAGGTGAAGAGGAAGGGACACAGGAGGATATCTGGGGAGAAAGTGATCCAGGCACTTAACAAATGGTGATACTGATGAGACCAAATTTGGAACGAAATCTTTTTCTTTTATTCGAGGACCAGCAAGGAGGATAGTGTGGGTGGTGCAGAGTGAGCGAGGATGAGGGGAACAGATGACGAGGTCAGAGGTGTGTTCAGAGGAGGATGCAGCCAGCCCAAGGCCAGGGAGGTGGCCAGAGCACAGCATCAGAGGGAGGGTAGGAGGTGAGGTCAGAGAACAGCAGGGCCAGATCCTACAGGGCCACTGTGAGAACTTCTGGCTTTACTAAGAGTAGGGTGGGAACCCTTTCAGGGTTGTGAGCAGAGGAGTGACTGGATCTGAGTTGGTTTTAAGACATATTCTGGCTGATGTAGGGGAGCGAGGACATAACAGGAGGATAACAGTTAGGAGGATAATGCAATAATGCATTAGGACATAACAGTTAGGAGGATAATGCAATAATACAGGCAAGAAGTGATGATGCCTTGGGCCAGGTGAGGCTGAAGGAGATGGTAAGAAGTACTCATATTCCAGCTCTAGGCTGAAGGTTGAGCCAACAGGATTCACTGATGGATGGGTGGTGGGATGTGAGCTAGAGAGAGAGAGGTCAGGGATGACTCCATGGTTCCGTGACTGAGCTACTGGAAGAGAAGAGCTGCCATGTAAGGAGATGGGAGACCATGGAGCGCACAATGGAAGGGAGAAATCGGGAGCTGGCTTTGGAATGTGAGATGCCTGTTCCACATCCACTCAGCAATGCTGAAGGGTCAGTCGGGTACATTATTCTGGAGTTCAGGGTTGAGGTGAATGAATCAGCATAGTGTGGGATTTAAAGCCATGAAGCAGGATTAAATCACCTTGGGAGTAAAGATAGATTACATAAGAGAACTCCTGGTGGGATGTGGGGAGGGCAACTAGTTTAGAGGTCAGGGAGAGGTCATGGAATCAACCAAGAAAACAGGAAGAGCCACCAATAAGCATGAAAAGGATTAGATTAGGTGATGCATGTGAAAAACCTTCCATAAAGAAGAAACAATTGGTGTATACAGAGGAATGTGAAGTCAGGAACCAAGATGAATGCAAATGAACTTATTTACAAAACAGAAAGAGACTCACAGACATAGAAAACAAACTTATGGTTATTGAAGGGGAAGCGGGCGGGGGGGGGGGGGGGGGGGAGATAAATTAGAAGTGTGGGATTAACAGATTCACACTACTATATATAAAATAGATAAACAAGGACCTACTGTGTAGCACAGGGAACTATACTCAATATCTTGTAATAACCCACAATGGAAAAGAATCTGAAAAAGAATATATACATAACTGAGTCACTTTGCTGTACACCTGAAATACTATACTTCAATTAAAAAATTCTAATTATAAGATTGAAAAAAAAAAGAAACCAAGATGGGATCATGTATGCCAGAATGTGGAGACTAGACTTTAATATTTAGGTGCTGTAGGGTCACTGGAAGATTTCACATAGCCAAGTGACATTTTTCAATTTTCCTTTAGTAAAATCACTCTAGCAGCACTACAAAGAATGAATTTTTGTTTTGTGGGAGGTGTTAGAAAGTGGGCTGAAAGCAGGGAGACTATTTTAAAAATTAAGGCAAGACGGGCTTCCCTGGTGGCGCAGTGGTTGAGAGTCCGCCTGCCGATGCAGGGGACACGGGTTCGTGCCCCGGTCCGGGACGATCTCACATGCCGCGGAGCGGCTGGGCCCGTGAGCCATGGCCGCTGAGCCTGCGCGTCCGGAGCCTGTGCTCCGCAACGGGAGAGACCACAGCAGTGAGAGGCCCGCGTACCGCAAAAAAAAAAAAAATTAAAATGTAGAAAATAGGGAGGGAGTGAAGAAGATGCAGGGGTCCAGCACAATCACTAACCTCCAGTTCATAGGACTTAGTGGAAGGCAATGCTAATACTTGAAATCAAAAATATACAAGTAACAGGTTTGGGGGAGGGGAGATAATAAAGTCAGTGTTTCTGAGGTAATGGGATATGTTTACCACAGGTAGATATACAAATTTGAAATTTAGGGATAAAAATGTAGATTTATGAGCCAGCCACATAAAGATGACAGTCCATGTACATCAACCATGAGAAAAAAAAAAGAATTTCCCTTCAATTTCATAAAATATACATTCTACTTTGAGTGCCCATGGAAAAAGTATAGGCCCATTTCAGATATTAAAATAATATAAAAATATCAAATAAAATATTAGCTGATTTTCAGAACAAAAAATTATATGGCAGTGAAACTACTCTGTACAATACTATAATGGTGGATACACGTTATTATACATTTGTCCAAACTTACAGAATGTACAACACCTAGGGGGAAGCCTGATGTAACCTATGGCCTCTGGATGATAATGATGTGCAATGTAGGATCATCAGTTGTAACAAGTGTACCGTCTGGTGGGGATGTTGGTGGTGGGGGAGGTGACACACGTGTGGGGGCAGGGGGTCTCTGGGACATCTCTGCACCTTCTGCCCAACTTTTCTGTGAGCCCAAAACTGCTTTAAAAAGTAAAGTCTATTTTTAAAAATCTTGAGCAAGTAGAGTTTATCCTAGCAATACCAGAACAGCTTAACACCGGAAAAATCTAACAGTGCAATTTCTCACTATAATGGGATAAAGGAAAAAATACATCACATGATAATCTCAATATATAAATAAAAAGCATTTGATAAAGTTCAAACCAATTTATGGTTTTAAAAGGACTCAGAAAACTGAACAGTAGAAAATATTCTTCACTTGACAAAGACTCTCTGATAAAAGCCTAGGGTAAACGCTCTTTTTGACAGGGAAACTTTAGTCTCAGAAGAGGGCAGAGATGTCCACTATCATCACAACTGTACAAACAGTACTGGAGATCCTAGCCAATGCAGTAAGACAGGAGAAAGAAATAAAAGGCATCAGGATTAGAAG
This sequence comes from Lagenorhynchus albirostris, assembly GCF_949774975.1. NCBI lineage: Eukaryota > Metazoa > Chordata > Mammalia > Artiodactyla > Delphinidae > Lagenorhynchus > Lagenorhynchus albirostris. The sequence goes on from NC_083115.1 coordinate 2,333,338, forward strand.
GGAAAAGACAAAGCCATAATTATTTGCAACTAAAAATAACTTTTATACAGATAACACAATAGAGTCAAGATAAACTATTATAACTCATAAAAGTCCAGTAAGGTTCTCAGATACACAATTGACTTATAAACATTAATTAATACTTTCCCATGAGTAACAGCCAGTAAAAAAAAAAAAAAATTGTAGAAGTAAAATATATTGGAAAAAATGACATAAGTTAGGGGCTTCCCTGGTGGTGCAGCGGTTGAGAATCTGTCTGCCAACGCAGGGGACACGGGTTCGAGCCCTGGTCTGGGAAGATCCCACATGCCGCAGAGCAACTAGGCCTGTGAGCCACAACTACTGAGCCTGCGCATCTGGAGCTTGTGCTCCGCAACAAGAGAGGCCGTGACAGTGAGAGGCCCGCGCGCCGTGATGAAGGGTGGCCCCCGCTCACTGCAACTAGAGAAAGCCCACACGCAGAAATGAAGACCCAACACAGCCAAAATTAAATAAATAATTTTTTAAAAAATGACCTAAGTTACAATAGAACAAAACAACAAACTGTCTAGAAATTTTTTTAATGCACAACATCTACATGGGGAAAATATTTAAGTTATTTAAAAGCTTTACAGAAGACCTGAATAAATGGACAGATACAATACAGGGATGAATCTCACAGCCATATGTTGAGGGAAAGAAGTCAGACACCAAAGAGTATATACTATGTGACTACATTTATATGAAGTGCAAATAGGCAAAACTAATCTACAGTGAGAGAAGTCAGAATACTGGTTCCCTCAAAAGGATCAGAGCAGAAATAAATGAAATAGAAATGAAGAAAACAATAGCAAAGATCAATAAAACTAAAAGCTGGTTTTTTGAGAAGATAAACAAAACTGATAAACCTTTAGCCAGACTCATCAAGAAAAAAAAGGAGAGGACGCAAATCAATAAAATTAGAAACGAAAAAGGAGAAATCACAACTGACACCACAGAAATACAAAAGATTATAAGAGACTACCACAAACAAAAATATGCCAATAAAATGGACAACCACACAGAAATGGACAAATTATTGGAAAGGTACAATTTTCCAACAGTGAACCAGGAAGAATTAGAAAATATAAACAGACCTATCACAAGTAATGAAATTGAAACTGTAATTAAAAATCTTCTAACAAACAAAAGTCCAGGACCAGATGGCTTTACAGGTGAATTCTATCAAACATTTACAGAAGGGCTAACACCCATCCTTCTCAAACTCTTCCAAAAAACTGCAGAGAGAGGAACACTCCCAAATTTGTTCTACAAGGCCACTATCACCCTGATACCAAAACTAGACAAAGATATCACAAAAAAAGAAAATTACAGACCAATATCACTGATGAATATACAGGCAAAAATCCTCAACAAAATACTAGCAAACAGAATCCAACAACACATTAAAAGGATCATGCACCATGATCAAGTGGGATTTATCCCAGGAATGCAAGGATTCTTCAATATATGCAAATCAATCAATGTGATACACCATATTAACAAATTAAGGAATAAAATCTATATGATCATCTTGATAGAGGCAGAAAAAGCTTTTGATAAAATTCAACACTGATTTATGATAAAACCTCTCCAGAAAATGGGCATAGAGGGAAACTGCCTCAACGTAATAAAGGCCATATATGACAAAATCCACAGCAAACATCATGCTCAATGATGAAAAACTGAAAGCATTTCCACTAAGATCAGGAACAAGATGAGGAGGTCCACTCTTGCCACTCTTACTCAACATAGTTTTGGAAGTCCTAGCCATGGCAATCAGAGAAGAAAAAGAAATAAAAGGAATACAAATTGGAAAAGAAGAAGTAAAACTGTCACTGTTTGCCAATGACATGATACTATACATAGAAAATCCTAAAGATGCCCCCAGAAAACTACTAGAACTAATCAATGAATTTGGTAAAGTTGCAGGATACAAAATTAATGCACAGAAATCTCTTGCATTCCTATACATTAACAAGGAAAAATCAGAAAGAGAAATTAAGGAAACAATCTCATTTACCATCGTAACAAAAAGAATAAAATACCTAGGAATAAACCTACCTAAGGAGGCAAAAGACCTATACTCAGAAAACTATAAAACACTGATGAAAGAAATCAAAGATGACATAAACAGATGGAGAAATACACCATGTTCTTGGACAGGAAGAATCAATATTGTGAAAATGACTATACTACCCAAAGCAATCTACAGATTCAATGAAATCCTTATCAAATAGCCAATGGCATTCTTCACAGAATTATAACAAAAAATTTTACAATTTGTATAGAAACAGAAAAGACCCCAAATAGCCAAAGCAATCTTGAGAAAGAAAAACGGAGCTGGAGGAATAAGGATCCCTGACTTCAAACTATACTACAAAGCTACAGTAATCAAGACAGTATGGTATTGGCACAAAACCAGAAATATAGATCAATGGTACAGGATAGAAAGTCCAGAGATAAACCCACGCACCTATGTTCATCTAATTTATGACAAAGGAGGCAAGAACATAAAATGGAGAAAAGACAGCCTCTTCAATAAGTGGTGCTGGGAAAACTGGACAGCTACATGTAAAAGAATGAAATTAGAACACTTCCTAACACCACACACAAAAATAAACTCAAAATGGATTAAAGACCTAAATGTAAGGCCAGACACTATAAAACTCTTAGAGGAGGGCTTCCCTGGTGGCGCAGTGGTTGAGAGTCCACCTGCTGATGCAGGGGACATGGGTTCGTGCCCCTGTCCAGGAAGATCCCACATGCCACAGAATGGCTGGGCCCGTGAGCCATGGCCACTGAGCCTGCACGTCCGGAGCCTGTGCTCCGCAATGTGAGAGGCCATAGCAGTGAGAGGCCCGCGCACTGAAAATAAAAAAAGAAAAGAAAAAAAAACTCTTAGAGGAAAACATAGGAAAAACACTCTTTGACATAAACCACAGCAAGATCTTTTTTGACCCACCTCCTAGAGTAATGAAAATAAAAACAAAAATAAACAAATGGAACCTACTTAAACTTCAAAGCTTTTGCACAGCAAAGGAAACCATAAACAAGACGAAAAGACAACCCACAGAATGGGAGAAAATATTTGCAAACGAAGCAACAGACAAAGGATTAATCTCCAAAGTATATAAACAACTCATGTAGCTCAATTTCAAAAAAAAACCAAACAACCCAATTAATAAATGGGCGGAAGACCTAAGTAGACACTTCACCAAAGAAGACATACAGACGGCCAAGAGGCGCATAATAAGCTGCTCAACATCACTAATTATTAAAGAAATGTGAATCAAAAGTACAATGCGTTATCATCTCACACCAGTCAGAATGGCCATCATCAAAAAATCTACAAACAATAAACGCTGGAGAGGGTGTGGAGAAAAGGGAACCCTCATGCATTGTTGGTGGGAATGTAAATTGATACAGCCACTGTGGAGAACAGTATGGAGGTTCCTTATAAAACTAAATAGAACTACCATATGACACAGCAATCCCACTACTGGGCATATACCCTGAGAAAACCATAATTTAAAAGGACACATGTACCTCAATGCTCATTGCAGCACTATTTACAATAGCCAGGACATGAAAACAACCTAAATGCCCAATGACAGATGAATGGATAAAGATGATACATATATACAATGGAATATTACTCAGCCATAAAAAGGAACGAGATTGGGTCATTTGTAGTGAGGTGGATGGATCTAGAGTCTGTCATACAGAGTGAAGTAAGTCATAAAGAGGAAAACAGTTATTGTATATTAAGGCATATATATGGAATCTAGAAAAATGGTACAGATGAACCTATTTGCAGGGCAGGAATAGAGACGTAGATAGAGTGAAGGGACATGTGGACACAGGGTGGGAAGGGGAGGGTGGGACGAATTGGGAGATTAGGATTGACAAATATGCACTACCATGCATAAAATAGATAGCTAGTGGGAACCTGCTATAAAGCACAGGAAGCTCAGCTCAGTGCTCTGTGATGACCTAGAGGGGTGGGATGGGGTGGGGGTGGGAGGGAGGTCCAAGAGGAGGGGATATAGGTATACTTATAGCTGATTCACTTAATTGTACAGGAGAAACTAACACAACATGGTAAAGCAATTATACTCCAATAAAAAATAATAGGGCTTCCCTGGTGGCGCAGTGGTTGACAGTCCGCCTGCCGATGCAGGGGACGCGGGTTCATGCCCCGGTCCGGGAAGATCTCACAGGCCGCGGAGCGGCTGGTCCCGTGAGCCATGGCCGCTGAGTCTGCGCGTCCGAAGCCTGTGCTCCGCAACGGGAGAGGCCACAGCGGTGAGAGGCCCGCGTACCGCAAAAACAACAACAACAAAATAATAATAATAATTAAAAGAAAAAAAGAAGAAGCACCAGAGTCAAGCTCAAGGAAAAGCTCTCCAGAGAAGTGCCCCTTGAGCTGAGCTTTGAGGAAGGAGTTGAAAGGGGGGCAGTTGGGCAAGGTGGCAGTAGAGGAGGAGGACGGAGGAGGAAGGAAGGATAGGCCTCCAAAGGACATGTCTGAAGGCCCAAGGCTAGAAATAGCTTCCTTTAGAGAAGTTCAAGTAATTCCTATTTTTTTTTTTTTAATTCATAGCCAATTATTTTAAGCACTGATTTTTGGTTTTTTGGCTGTGTTGGGTCTTTGTTGCTGCGTGTGGGCTTTCTCTAGGTGCGGCAAGCGGGGGCTACTCTTAATTGCGGTGCGTGGGCTTCTCATTGCAGTGGCTTCTCTTGTTGCGGAGCACGGGCTCTAGAGCGCAGGCTCAGTAGTTGTGGTGCACGGGTTCAGTTGCTCCGCGGCATGTGGAATCTGCTTGGACCAGGGCTCAAACCCGTGTCCCTGCATTGGCAGGCAGATTCTTAACCACCGCACCACCAGGGAAGTCCCAAGTAATTCTTTAAAGCAGATACAAAGGGTAAAGTTGAAAAATAAATAGTGGGAAATACAGCTTAAGAATCAGGAAGAAGTTATATCTTGAAGGGCCTTGTGTGCTGAATTTGAACTTTGTCCTGAAAGCTACGGGAAGCTCTTGAAAGATTTTAAGTAGGAAATAGATGATACAATTTGCTTTTCAGAAAGATCATTTTATCAGTAATGTTGAGGACACATAGGAGGGTTGAGTAGATTGTAGGGAAACCAGTTAGAAGACTACTGCAGTAGTGCCTGATAGAGGTGATGAGAGTCTGAATTTAGGCAGTGAGAGTGGCTGTAGAAATGAAATTGAGGGAGGACAGGGAGAGAGGGAGGGATTGACACAAGAGGTAATAAAAAGAGACTTGGGAGAACCTGAAGACTAACTGAGTGTGAGGGATGAGTGAGAATGAGAATAGAGAAAGATTCCCAGGCTTCTAGGTTAGGTATCTGGCGATTTGACGATGCCACTTACTGAGACAGAAGCCAGAATTGGAACAGAAAGACGATGTGTTTGGTTTGAGGCATATTTAATTTGGTGTGTCTATGAGACATCCAAGTGGAGATGTCAGATAAATGGATATCTGGGTCTGGAGTTCAGCAGTGATCAGGGCTGAAGATAAAGACTTAGAAGTCACCAGAATAAAAATGGTGGCTGAAACCCTGGGTTAAGGAGAGTGCTTAGTTAAAAAACAAATTAGGGAACACCGATTTAGCAGGTCATCAGAAGAAGAGGAAGCCTTGAAAGATATTAAGAAGAAATGTCCAGAAAGGCAGAAGGAAAACATAATGATAAGCACCATTTTGGGGGATACCTATTGCCTTCTAGTGAATGGCCTGGGACCTTTATATACATCATTTCACTGAATTCTTATGGCAACCCTAGAAGGTACATGTTTTCAAACAGAAAAACTTAAGTTCTGAAAAGTTAAGTAATTTGACAAGTGTATGTTTGGCCTCTGGAGTCAGATGAGACCTAGATTGAAAACCGACCTCCCAGTAGCTATGGGATGTGTGCAGATTTGTAATCTCTCTGAGTCTCGATTTCCTCGTCCACATAGGATACAAATAGAACCTACCTCTGGGATTGTTGTGAGGATTAGATGAGATAGCATATGTAAATTGCCTGGCACTGAGTGGGTACTCGATACCTGATAGCTTTATCCTTATTAATAACTATAACCACATATAACTATGTTAACAAGTTACTGTCTCTTCTTTAGCTTCAAATTCTCACCTAAGGTCCTTAGTGTACAACTGAGAGCTGAGCCGGGCGAAACTATTATAAGGCTTTGCTAAAGACTTAGGCATAGCTAGATGGGAATGAACACAGAGAGCAACGTAATGCTTGAAAATCTGAAAGTGTATCACTTCATCTTAGGATCCCCTGCAGGGCAGTACTGCCTTCCTGACTAGTCCTTGGGAGAAGCCATTTTTCCATACCACCAGGGAGCATCATCAAATAGTCAGTACACCTAAAAGCCCAGCAAGAGTGTGGTCCCACAGGAAGTCAGGAGTTCTCACCCAAGTCTAAGACCCACCTTCCAAGATCTTGACATCTGTCTGAGGAACTGCCCTTTCCAGATGATTGATGCAGGGATGCTCACTTTCTCCAGAGAAAATCATGTCTACCTCTACGAGGATGGTCTTACACTATGGCCTCAACAGTAGAGCCTTATTAGAACACAACAGAATAAGCCCAATGAGGGTTATACCCTTTTCGTAATTCCTAGAAAAGATGAGATTCCTTATACAAACTCTTCTTAATCTTTCAAAACCCTGCTACGCAAAGTCACTCTGAAAAGTGAGTTTGGATAAAGCCAGAAACTGACTATAGTCCAAGTACAACAACAAGACATATAGCAAAAGGGACCTACCAGATTGAAAGTAAGAAAAATATTTTGTCAGTATAATCGAGAAAGAACCATAAATGTATGTCTTAAAAATTAAAAGATGTAAGTAGATACAGAAATGAATAAATTATTGGTTAGTGTTCAAAAATTTGTAGAAATAAAATATATTGGAAAAAATGGCCTAAGTTACAATAGATCAAAACAACAAAGTGTCTAGAAAATTTTTTAATGCACAACATCTACATGGGGAAAATATTTAAGTTATTTAAAGCTTTATGGAAGACACGAATAAATGGACAGATACAATACGTGGATGAATCTCACAGCCATATGTTGAGGGAAAGAAGTCAGACACCAAAGAGTATATACTATGTGACCACATTTATGTGAAGTGCAAATAGGCAAAACTAATCTACAGTGAGAGAGGTCAGAACGCTGGTTCTTTTTGGTGGTGGTGGTGGGGGTAATTGCATGGGAGGGAAGGTCCAGAGGGTGTAAGTTGCAGGAGTGGGTGGCTCAGACCCCTTCAACACTAACTGATGCTGCTTCCTCTTCCTCTTTCTCAATCCATGCCTATGGCCTCTTGGGGGTGCTCTTTATGGCCAGTGGACTAAAGAAGAAAATACTGAAGGCTGGTTTGTGGATGGCTCTGCATGACATGCTGATGCCACCTGGAAGTAAATAGCTGCAGCACTGCAGCCCCACTCGGGTAGCTCGGAAACACAGAAGTGAAGGCCAAGCCTCTCAGTGAGCATTACAATTCTTGTCCACTTTGTCTGGAATAAGAAATGGCCAGAAGTATGGATCTACTCTGATTCCTGGGCTGTCACTCATGGGTGGCTGGATGATAAGGGACATGGAAGGAGTGGGCAAGGAAGTTTGGAGGAGAGGCACGTCCCAGAATGGGCAGAGACTGAAGATACTTGTGTCTCCTGTCAATGCCCACAGAGGAGAGCCACTGCAGGGAGCCTGTTAATAACAAGGCGGGCAAAATTACATGGTAAGTGGATGCTGGTCAGTTTCTCTGCTCGGCCACCACACTGTTTGTTCAATAGTATGACCTTCCTCTGACCAAGGCAGAGATGGATAATGCTGCTGTTAACCAGCCAGCAGAGACACCCATGAGCCCCCAGCGTGGCACTGTTCCCAGGGAGACAAGCCAGCCAAATGACGGCAGCTTGATTATAGTGGAAGAGGCAGAGATTCATCCTGGGCATCATTCCACTGGAACAGCTCCGCATTCGGGATATGGACTTGCTCTCCCCATCTGCCTCTGTCAGCACCACTGTCTGCAGACCCATAGAACCACACTCCCTCCAGCACTGCTTCTGATGAAGGAGCTCATTTCACAGCAGAGGAAGTGCAACCGCATACTCTATCGTCCGGAAGTGGCTGGGAAAACAGAAATTGGAGTGGCTTAATGAAGACACAGTTACAGTACCAGTTGGGACACAACATCCTGAAAGGATGGGATTCTGCCTTATTATGATGCAGTCTACACATTGAATCAAAGGACATTATATGGTGTTATCTCTGCCACAGTGAGAATGCATGGGTCTGGGATTGAAAGGGTGAAAGAAGAGACTTTGCTCACTATATATACAAAAAAAAGCCTTGCAGAATTTTTGCTTCCCACACTGACAGTCTTGAGCTCTGCTGGTCTGGAGGTCTTAGTGCCCAAGGAGGGAACACTTCAACCAGAAGCGTTCCGTTTAATTGGAGCATGAGACTGCCACCTGCCCCTTCTGGGCTCCTGATGCCACTGAGCCAACAGGCCAGGAGAGTGTTTACTCTACTGATTAGAATGATTGATCCTGATTTCCAGGAAGAAATTGAGTTGCTGCTGTACAATCGGGGCAGTGAGAACTGTGTCTAGAACCCAGGGGATTCTCTGGAGCGTCTCTTGGCACTTTTATGTGCAATAGTTAAGATTAATGTAAAATTACAGCAAAAAAAAAAAAGGCTGTATGATTTTGGATTTGGATTTTTTAGGAATGAAGATTTGGATCACAGCACCTGGCAAAGAATCCCGACCAGCTGAGGCTCTGGCTGAGGGCAGGGGAAACATGGAATGCGTAGTGGGGAAAGCAAGCCATCTGATCAATTCCAGCCTCACGGAAGACAAAGGTGTCAGGTACAGAAACAAGGACGCAGGGGCTGTGTGCAGTTTCTCTTTGCTTGTTACGTGTGTGCTTACTTGTACATGCAATCCATTTCCTTCTCTCTCCTTCTTCCTAATATTATTTCATATACAGGTTGTTGGAGATAAAACTTTATAATTTAGTGCGACTTTATTTGGGGAGTCATTCATACAGCTGGTGATGGATACAGTGACTGTATCTCTTGATTTGGGGGAAGGGTGAGAACATTTTCATTTCTGTGCAGGATGCTCATATCTTGTTAGGTGGAAACGGAGTTGCTTTGTTGTTGGAAGGAAGTCTAAGTGTATGTGGGAGGACAGATACGGAAGCTGACGGTCAAAGGGCTGGGCTCTGCGCATCACCGGCTTATTGCCTGTTCATCCCAAATCCACCCTTCATGGTCCTGTTTTTGATGCTGGAACATCTCCGCCTTGCCGGCTGGCCCGGTTATCAGCTTTGTCACTGGGAACACTGGAGGGACACAGAGGAGGAGGGGCTCTTCCTGCTGCTCGGATGTGCTCCTATTGGGGGCCCACGCCCGGAGGCAGTTTCTCAGTGAGTTGTGTGCAGTGACCCATGCAGGGAGGCCACATCCTGTGAGAGCCAGCATCATCCCAACAAACTGGGAGACAGTTTGTGATGGGAAAAATCTGACTGCTGCCCTCACCCCACAGCCAGCTCTTCCTGGAGAGGGAGAGCCACTTCTGAGAGACCTCCTGGGCCCCATGAGAAGATCACATTTAATTTAAGCTGATTACAGCCCTAGTTTCCTCGTGGATAATTGTGAGGGCTACCAAAGGCTGTATCTCAACAACCTAAACCCACTGAATTGTAAGAAACACCATGATTTCATGTACCAGTAAGAAAAAAATGCCCGCAACTGCCCTTTGGCGCCACGTCTTAGCAGTAATCGCCATGACAAAGGAACGAGTCACACCAGCCTCTTGTTGCTTTAAGGTTTTCAGCCACCCTGAGGGACCTGGCAGTTCCTCTTGCCTTCCACTGCATTGCTTGGCATGCGAGATAGACCTTTGTCCTTTGGCTTGTGTTTCAGTGACAGACAGGCTCGCCTTTTTGTAGGTATATTCTGTTCTTATGACCCATTAGAATTTGGTAGAATTATGGTCATATCTCCACATGAAATATTTATTTGACCAATATCAGATTTATGCTCACTGCTGTTTCTATGCGTTTCTGCGTACACAATACATTTGTGTCAAGTTGAATCAAAGGGTAATCTTTCTGGGACTTCCTGGCGGTCCAGTGGTTAGGACTCCGTGCTTCCACTGCAGGGGGCACGGGTTCGATCCACGGTTGAGGAACTAAGATCCTGCGTGTCATGTGGCGAGGCCAAAGGAAAAAAAAAAAAAGAAAAAGGGTAATCTTTCTGAAGAGATTTTTAAAGGCAATTAGATTCAACGTGGGTAGTACCAAGTGTACATGGCTCAACTGAATGACAGATATGACCAAGTTCACATACGCAAATGACAACTGTAAGTCAATAACCACAACTGTGACATGACATTGATTCAAAAACATGTCCCACGTTGAAAAAATTACACCCTTTTTATCGCTGATGAAACATGTATTTCAAGTAAAGTTAGTCCAGTGCCCGGCACATTGCAACCAATCTACACATGCTGGTCCTGCTCCAGATACATCTTTCAAAGACAGTGTTTTCCTTCTAGAATGCACTATCCAATAGAGTAGTCACCTGCCACACATGGCTATTCACATTGAAAATGCAATTAAATAACAAGTAAGATGAAAAATCTAGTTCCTCAGTTGCACTCACCACATTTCAAGTCTCAGCTGCCCCCTTACTGGACAGTGCAGATTGGATGGCTCTTGTTGCCACACGAAGTTCTATTGAGGAGCACTTTTCTAGAAACTTCTATTAATAAGACATATATGTATATATTTTTGGATAAAATTGAAACTTTATTCTTCATAACATATGCAGATATTAAATTAAATACTCAACATAGAAAGCTTCTAAAAGTAAATGTAGATTATGAAAATATCTTCAGCAACTTGGAATAGGCAAAAATCCATATCTTTGTTTTTAACAATTTTTAATCTGAGATTGGCGTCAAGATGACACGGGGTGAGGAGGGTAAAGAGGATGCTACCTATTATTTATTAATCAGAATGCGTATAGAAGAAAAGGATAAGATAAAACCAGCATCGCTAATTAGAAAACAGATTGTCAATTTGTACCGAGCACTTCTTTTTTTTGAAGTATAGTTGACTTACAATATTATATTAGTTTCAAGTGGACAACATAGTGATTCACAATTTTTAAAGATTAAACTCCATTTAAAGTAATTACAAATCACAGCCATATTTTCCTGTGCTGTGCAATAGATCCTTGTAGCTTATTTTATACATAATAGTTTGTACCTTTTAATCCCCTACCCCCATCACATCCCTCCCCCGTCCCTCTCCCCTCCCCCCCCCAACCATTGGGTTGTTCTCTATATCTGTGAGTCTGTTTCTGTTTTGTTATGTACCTTCATTTGTTTTGTTTTTAGATTCCACATATAAGTGATAACACAGAGTGTTTGTCTTTCTCTGTCTGACTTATTTTACTAAGCATAATGCCCTCCCGGTCCATCCCTGTTGCTGCAATAGACATACACTTCTTATATACACAGAATATATTACTAAGTGTCCATGTCACTCCCATTCTTTCCATTTCTACCATTACCGTCTCTGCCCACACCTTCCTCTTCTCCCCAAGCCCCAGCCCAACACCCATCCACAAAAATGGGCTTCTACCTCCAGGGATTTTTTGCTCTTTTTTTAAAAAACTATTAATTTTAAAATAACTATAGATTCACAAGAAGTTCCAAACAATTACAGATTTACAAGAAGTTGCAAATACTCTATAGAGAGGTCCCACACACCTTGCACCTAGTTTTTCTCAATGGTCACATCTTACAAAAACCAGGTAACTGACACTGATTCAATGTGTGCGTATAGCTCTGTATCATCACGTGCAGATTTGTGCAACCACCGGCAGAATCAAGATACAGAACCATTCTATTACCAGAAATACCTCCCTTGGGTTATGCCTTAAACACCCCCCCTCCACCCCTCCAACGTTACTAATTCCAGGAAATCACTAATTTCCCTTTATTCTCCATCTCATAACACAGTCATTTTGAGAACATTGTATAAATGGAACTACACAGTATGTGACCCTTTGAGACTGGCTTTTTTTTTTTCACTCAGCATAACGTCCTTGAGGTCTATCCAAATTGTCGCATGTGTCAATAGTTTGTGTCTTTTTATCACTGAGTAGTACTCCACGTTATGATGTATCACAGTCTGTTTAACTATTCACCTGTTGTGGGAAATGTTGCTTCCAGTTTTTGGCTCTTAAAAATAAAGCTGCAATGAACACCTTCCTGTGTGGACGTAAGATTTCATTTCTCTAGGATAAATGCCAGGAATGTGATTGTTGAGTCATATGGTATCTATTTAGTTCTTTTAAGAAACTGCCAAACGATTCCAGGGCACCACTTTATACACCATGAGCAACGTCTGAGTGATTCAGCTCCCCACAGGTTCACTAACACTTGATATTGTCACCATTTTAAAATTTACTTGCTTTGTAAGTGATAATGATATTGTATCACTAATTGTTTTAATTTGAATTTCTATTGAACATCTCTTTACATGATTGCCACCTGTGCATCCTTTTTTTTCGTGAAATATCTCTCCATGGCTTTTGTCCATTTTCTAATCAGATTGTCAGTAAAAAAAAAAAAAAAAAGTGAAGTTTTGAGAATGCTTTATATATTCTAGATGAATCCTTTGTGAGATACATGGTTTGCAAATATTTTCTCCAAATCTATAGCTTGTCTTTTCATTCTCTTAAGTATCTTTCACAGGGCAAAAGTTTTCAATTTTGATGACGTCTACTTTATTGAGTTTTAAAATTTTATGGGCCATGATTTTGATATGTCTGAAAACTTCACCAAGCTCTACATCCTGAAAATTTTCTGTATTTTTCCTAAAAGTTTTGTAGTTTTACACTTAAATCTATGATCCATTTTGAGATATTTTTTATATAAAGTGTGAGACAGGTCAAATTTTTAATTTTTGCTAATGGATATCCAACCATTTGTTGAAAAGACTAATCTTCCTCCATTGAATTACTTTTGCACCTTTGTCAAAAATCTGTTGGTTGTACTTGTATGGGTCTATTTCCGGTTCCTCTTTTCTGTTCAGTTGATCTGTGTGTCTACTTTTCTAACCACTAGAATCTCTTGAAACTGGTAGAGTCATTAATCCAGTTCACACTTCTCTTTCAGAATTATTTTAGCTATTTAGCTCCTTTGTCTCTCCATATAAATATAAGAATAATCTTGCCTATATCTACCAAAAGTATTGCTTGGATTCTGATAAAAATTGTATTAAACCTATCAACTTGGGGAGAACTGGTACTTTAAAATGTTGAGTCATCCAATCCACAACATGGTATTTCTCTCCATTTATTTAGTTCTTTGGATTCTTTCATCAGCATTTTATAGTTTTCAGCATACAGGTCCTATACATGTTTTGTTAGGTTTACACCTAAGTATCTTTTTTTTTTTTTTTGCCTTCGGATCCATTTTTATTTTATGATTTTCAAATTTCTTATTATTCTCATTTTTTTATACAATTTTAAAGGTTACACTTCATTTACAGTTATTACAAAGTATTGGCTCTATTCCCTGTGTTGCACACACACCCTTGTAGCCTGTCTTACCCCCAATAGTTTGTACCTCCCACTCCCCCTCCCCTACAATGCCCCTCCCCACTGCCCCCCTCCCTGGTAACCACCAGTTTGTTCTCTACGTCTGTGAGTTTGCTTCATTTTTGTTATATTCACTAGTTTGTTGTATTTTTAGATTCCACATATAAGTGATATTATACAGTATTTGTCTTTCTCTGTCTGACTTCTTTTACTAAGCATAATGCCCTCCAAGTCCATCCATGTTGCTGCCAATGGCAACATTTCATTCTTTTTTATGGCTGAGTAGTATTCCATTGTATAGATGTACCACATCTTCTTTATCCACTCATCTGTTGATGGACACTTAGGTTGCTTCCATATCTTGGCTATTGTAAATAATGCTGCTACAAACAGTGGAGTGTATGTATCTTTTCAAATTAGTGTTTTTGTTTCCTTCAGATGAACACACAGGAGTGGAATTGCTGGATCATATGGTAATTCTATTTTTAGGTTTTTGATGAATCTCTATATTGTTTTCCACAGCAGTTGCACCAATTTACATTCCCACCGACAGTGTGCAAGTGTTCCCTTTTCTCCACATCCTTGCCAACATTTGTTATTTATGTTCTTTTTGATGATAGCCATCCTGACAGGTGTGAGGTAGTATCTCATTGTGGTTCTGATTTGCATTTCCCTGATGATTAGCAATGTCAAGCATCTTTTCATGTGCCTGTTGGCCAACTGCATTTCCTCTTTGGAAAAATTGTCTATTCAGTTCTTCTGCCCATTTTTTAATCAGGTGGTTGTTTTTTTTTACATTGAGTTGTATGAGCTGTTTATATATGTTGGATATTAATACACCTAAGTATTAATTTGGTTTTGAGTAATTATAAATGCTAGTGTATTTTTAATTTGGGGTTTCATGTGCTCATCTAGTATAGAATTTTGAACGTTTATCTTTGTATTCTGTGACTTTGCTTAAGTCACTTTTTAGCTTTAGGAGAGCTTTTGTAGATTCTTCGGGATTTCTACATAAACCATCATGTCATCTGCAAATAGGGACAGTTTTATCTCTTCATTTCCCATCCCTATGCCTTTTATTTCCTTTTCTTGCCTTATTGTGCTAACACTCCTACTACTATGTTGAACAGCAGGGGTGAGAGAGGACATCCCTGCTTTATTTGAAATGTAAGGGGAAAGCACTCAGTCTTTCACCATTAAGTAAAGTGGTTGCTGCTGGGTTTTTGTAGATTGTAGATGACTATTTATTCAGTTGAGGAAGTTTCCTTCTATTTCCATTTTTCTAAGCCTTTTATCTTGAATGGGTGTTAAATGCTGTCCAGAGTTTTTCTGCATCAACTGATATGATCGTGTGATTTTTCTTCTTTAGCCTCTTAATATGTGATTACACTGATGGATTTCCAAATACTGAACCAGCTTTGTATCCATGGAAAAAAAATCACACTTGGTCATGGGTTACAACACTGTTGAATTTTCATTAATATTCTGTTAAGGATTTTTGCATCTATATTCATGAGGATGTGTTAACTTTCATTTTCTGTACTGTTTTTGTCTAGTTTGGTACAATGTTAATAGTGCCTTCACAAAATGAATTGGGAAGTATTTCCTCCTATTCTGTTTTCTGCAAGAGATAGTGTAGCATGTGTTAATTCTTTCATTGTTTGGTAGAACTTTCCAATGTAACCATCTGGGCCTGGAGATCTCTTTTTCAGGGATTTTTAAATTACAAATTCAATTTCCTTCATGGCTATAAGGCTATTCAAATTATTTCATATTTGATGAGTTGTGGTAGCTTGTGCTTTTCAAGGAATTGGTTCACCTAATCTAAGCTGTCACATTTATTGCATAGAGTTGTTCACAGTATTCCTTTCCTATTCTTTTGATACCTGCAACATTGATAATATCATCTTGTTTTATTCCTGATATTGATAATTTGTGTCTTCTCTCTTTGATCTTAACAGAGAAGCAGCTCATTGTTTTATTGATTTTGTTTTCCTTTTTGTCAATGCCTTTGACTTCTGGTCTTATCTTTCTTGTTTTGTTCCTTCTGCTTGCTTTTGATTATTTTGCTCTTCTTTTTTTTAAGTCCTTGAGGTCATTTGGTGTTATAAATTTCTCTTTCAATTGGTTTAGCCGTATCCCACAAATTTTGATATGTTGTATTTTTATTTTCATTCAGTTCAATGTAGTCTTAAAATTTCCTGTGAGACTTCCTCTTTGGTCCATGAGCTATATAGAAGCATTTTTTTTTTAGTTTGCGTGTGTTTGGGATTTTCCTGCTATATTTCTGTTACTCATTCCTGGCGTGATTCCACTGTGGTCAGAGAACACACTCTGTATATAAATTTTTGTAAGTTTTTTGAGGTTTGTCTTATGAGCCAGGATTTGGTCTATCTTAGTATATGTTCCATGGGTGCTTGAAAGGAATATGTATTCTGTTGTTGTTGGGGGAAGGCTCTATAAATGTTGATGAGATTCTGTCGGGTGATGGTGCTGTTGAGTTCTTCTATATCCTTTATATATTGCTGATTTTATATAGTTGTTCTATGAATTGTTAACATCCCCAACTATACTTGTGGACTTGTCTTTTCCACCTTGCAGCTCTATCAGTTTTGCTTCATATATTTTGCATCTCTGTTGTTTGGTGCATATAGATTTAGGGTTGCTATGTCTTTCCATGGACTGCTGCAATTTATTACTATGATGTTCTTCCCTGTCACTGGTAATTTTCTTAGCTCTGAAGTATAATTTATCTGATATTAATATAGTCACTCCTGCATTTTTTGATTAATGTTTGCATGGCATATCTCTTCCATCCTTTTACTTTCAACTTGCTTTGATCATTATATTTGAAATGAGATTCTTGTAGACAGCATATATTGGGGTCTCTTTCAGATCTGCTCTCCAATATCTATCTTTTAATTGCTGCATTTCAGTCTATTTACATTAAATATAATTATTGATGTGTTAAGGCTCAAGTCTCCCATTTCATTTTAGGTTGCTTTGTTTTTTCTCTGTGCTTCTAGCTTCTCTTTTTCTTTTTCCTCCTCTTCTATAAGTTTCTTGAACATTTTTTAGGATTCCATTTCAATTTATTTATGGTGTTTTTGAGTGTACCTCTTTGTATACCTTTTTCAGGTTGCTCTAGGTATTCTATTATATATGCATATCTTATCACAGTTTGATACCTGAGCCTAAAGTGTCAATTTATGAATTCCCTCTGAATTCAAGTGAAGTATAGGAACCTTGCCTCTTTGTATCTTTTACTCTATCCCATTTATAGTAAAATTGCCTTAAATACTTCCTGTACATACACTGAGAACCATATCAAACCATGT
The DNA here is from genome assembly GCF_949774975.1 of Lagenorhynchus albirostris. Lineage (NCBI taxonomy): Eukaryota > Metazoa > Chordata > Mammalia > Artiodactyla > Delphinidae > Lagenorhynchus > Lagenorhynchus albirostris. The sequence continues at coordinate 2,350,359 of NC_083115.1, forward strand.
TATAATTTCTGCTTCAACCACCAACATAACTTAGAAAACTCCAGAAAAGAAAGTCTATTATATTTATCCATATTTTTAGTCTTTCTCTTATTCTTTCTAACTTACTGAAGTTCCAAGAATGCTTCTTTTATCCTTTTCACTCTGCTTAGAGAGCTTCCTTTAGCCATTCTTTTAGGGTGTGTCTACTGGCTACAAATTCTCTTCATTTTCTTTGATTTGAGAATGTTGTGACTTCCCCCTTCATTCAGAAGGCATTCCTGAATATACCTCTAGTAAATTTTAGCTGGACACAGGATTTTGGGTTGACAGTTCTTTTCTACCAGAACCTGAAAAATGTGCCACTTCTTCTGACTTCCATGGTTTCTGATGAGAAATCTGCTATCATTCAAATAGTTTCCCGCCTCCCATAACTAAGGTGTATCTCTTGTAGTTTTACACATTTTTTTCCCTTTATCTTTAGTTTTTAGGGGTTTGACTGTATGTGTCTTCATATACACTTCTTTCTTTGTGAGAGTTTACCCTGTTTGGGGTTTGCTCAGCTTGTTGAATATACAGGTTTATATTTTTTGCCAAATTTGAAGGATTTACAGGTATTCGTTCTTTGAATACTTTTCAGCTACACCTCTTTTCTGCTCTCCTTTTTGGGACTTAGATGACATAAATATTAGCTCTTTTGTTATAGCCCCACAGGGCTTTGAGGCTCTGCTGTTGTTTTTTCCCAATGTTTTCTTTCTATCGTTCTGTTTTCAAGTTCACTGATTTGTTCCCCTCCATTCTGCTGCTGAGGCTATCCATTGGTATTTTTTACTTCATTTATTTTACTTCATGTATTTTTCAGTCCTAAAATTTCTACTTGGTTCTTCTTTACATCTTCTGTTTCTTTGCTGAGACTTTCTATTTTTGTTTGTTTGTTTCAAGCTAGTTCATAATTATTGTTTGAAGCATGTTTAAATGATGGCTGCTTTGAAATCCTTTTCAGATAATTCTAAATCTCTGCCATTGGGTGTCTGTGTCTGTTGGGTTACCTTTTCTCAGTTGAGGTTTCCTAACTCTTGGTATGACGAGTGATTTTGGAATAAGACCTGGACATCTGAGTCTCAGGTTATGAGACTCTGGCTTTCATTTAATTCCTGTCTTAGCAGGCCTCCTCTGATATCCAGTGGGGGAAGCAGGGTGCTATCTCATCACCACCAAGTGGGAGTGGAAGTCCAGGCTTCCCGAGTGGGAAGAGCTCTTCCTCACTGTTGGTTGGCAATAGGAGTCCTGGCTCCCCAGTAGGTCTGCTGTCACCTGGGGGCAGGAACGCCTCATTCCTGCTGGGCATTCCCCACGTGGTCTCCCCTGATACCAGCAGGAGAGGCCTTGTTACTGTCCAGCATCAATGAAAGTCCCAGTTCCTCACCCCATCACTCCAGTGGGGCACTTAATTATGGCCTGATGTGTGTGGAAGTTTAAGTTTCCCCCTTGGTCTTTGCAAGCAGGGGTGGGGCAGTATGTTTTGTGATGTTTGGCTGCCATACAGTGGTTATCGTTTACATTTCTCCTGTTTTGTGAGGCTGCCCCGTCCTGACCCTTCACCTGATGTCATGAGTTGGGTGCACACCCACAAAGGCATGCCCATGTCCTCGTTCCCAGAACCTGTGAACATTACCTTATACGGCAAAATATGTGATTCAGTTAAGGACTTTGAAAGGAACTCACCCTAGGTTATCTGGATTGGCTCTAAGTCTAATGACAAGTGTCCCTGTAAGAGATGCACAGGGGAGATTTGACAGATAGAAGAGAAGGCAATATGATCACATTGGCAGAAACTGAATAGATGTAGCCACAAGCCAAGGACCACCTGGAGCCGCCAGAAGCTGGAAAAGGAAAGGAACGTATCTCCCCTACAACTTCTGGAGGGAGCACAGTCCTGCCAGCATCCTGATTTCAGAGTTCTGGCCTCCAGAACTGTGAGAGAACACGTATCTGTTGTTTTAAGCCACCCAGTTTGTGGCAACTTGTTATAGTTTGGTACTGTAAAGTGAGGTGCTACTGTTAAAAAACTCAAACTGTGGAAATGGCTTTCAAATTATATAATGGTTAGATGCTAGAAGAATTCTGAGATGCATGAGAGGAAAAGCCTAAGTTGTCTTAAACAGACTATTGGTATAAATGAGTGTTAAAGAAATTGATGATGAGGGCTCAGAAAGTGAGAAGCATGGTAGAAAAAGTTTCTAATATCTCAGAGGATACATACATCGTCATGAACAGAATGTCAGTAGATGTGAATGTTACTTGGCTCTGCCATTGTGTTCTACCATTATGTGGACAGCGGAACTTGTAAGCAATGAACTTGAGTATTTTATTGCAGAGATTTCCAAGCAAAGTGTTGAAGGTGCGGTGTGATTTCTCCTTGCTGCTTACAGTAAAATGCAAGACAAAAGAAATAAATTGAAGAAAGAACTGTTAAGAAGAAAAGCAGCAGCATTTGATGATTTAGGAGATTCTCCATCTATCCATATTGCAAAGGATGCTAAAATTAAAAAACTCACTGTTGGAGAGAAGTCCAAGGGTGCAGCTGGACATCCTTTTGTTGAAGAGATTATTTGTGTGACTCACAGACCCACTCACTCATCTCAGCAGAAGCCAGGAATAGAAGTGGAGTTATCCAAGAAAGACCTGTGGATCTTTTGTTAACTGTGTGGACTCCCATGACATACACAGGAGACCCACAAGATTATTAAGAATGTTGTATCAGCAGAAACAAGCTTGGTCTGAAAAGAACAGAGAGAGGATGGCATAAGTCTACTGGACTTCTAAAACTCAAGAGCCAGGAAATGGTTGACAGAGTTACCTGGTTGTAAACATGTGGTAGCTGTCAAGACAAAGGAGGAATGACTCTGAGGGCAGAGCCATGGGTGCAAAGGAAGAGACTGGAAGAGCAGTTACAGAGGCAGTGGGTGCAGAGGCAGAGGCCTATGAAGCTGCCTTGGGTTCAGTGGACAGAGCCTCAAGTGACAGAAAATCATTCTCAGGACTTGGAACCTAATGGAATTTACCCTGGTAGATTTCAAACTTGCTTCGGGCTAGTGACTCCTTTATTCCTTCCAATTTCTCCCCTTTGGAATGGGAATGTCTATCTCGCCATTGTATTTTGGAAGCAGACAAACTGTCTTCTAGTTTCACAGGTCCACAGATGGAGGGATTTTGTCACAGGACGGATCACGCCCAGAGCCTGCCAAACCTGATGCAGATGATGAGATTCAAGACTTCTGAGCTGATGATATTTAGATTTTGGTCTTAGTGTTGATTCTGTAGTGGGTTGAGACTTTTCGGGATGGGGTGAATATATTTTGCATGTGACGAATGTGAATTCTGGGAGGCTAGACGGTGGACTGTAGTGGGTTCAATGGTGGCTCCCCAGGAAGAAATGTCCACATCCTAATCCCCAGAATCTATAAATATCGCCTTATATTGTAAAACATGAGATCAAATTAAGGGTCTTGATCAAATTATGTGCCTCTTAGGCACTTATCTTGGATTATCCAGATCAGCCCTAAATTCAATCATGAGGGTTTTTTATGAAAGGTACACAGGGGAGATTTGACAGATATAAAAAGAGGTGGCAATGTGACCACAGGGGCAGAGATGCAGCCACCAAGTCAAGGATCTCCTGGACCCACCAGAAGCTGGAAGAAGCAAAAAACAGAATCTCCCCTAGGGACTTTGGAGGACTTGATCTCCGACTTTGGCCTCCAGACCTGTGAGAATAAATGTCTGTTCTAAGCCATATAGTTTGTGGTGACTTGTTACAGCAGACCTAGGAATCTAACAGAGTTGGAGAGCAGCTTGTTTGTTTGTGCCATTGGTCGGCATCTCCAGCCTCCGTCAGGGACACAGGAGGCAAGAGGAAAACCCAGGGAACTCACCACCACATGACCGCTCAGGGCCAAGGTCCCTAGCTGGTCTGCCTCCTTCTCACTGCCTTTTGGGGTCTTCTTATCTTTGTTTATAAATAATGTCCAAGGATCTCAGCTGTACTAGCTGGAGGAATAGGAAAAAAGTACAACTGCTCCATGTTTTGGAAGTGGAAGTCCTACCTCCAGAATTTTCACTTTTTCAACCAACTAGCATATTCCAGTTACATCACTCGTTTTAAACATTAGCTTTGGTAATGTCCTTCCTTGCTCAAAATTCTTCAGTGGCTCCCAACTGCCTATAAAATCAGCCCCTGACTCTCAACTCCACATTCATTCCCTCCCTAATCTGACCCCGTCCCAGCCTACCTTTCTGGTATAATGTCCCACTGTGTTCCTCACCAGTGTTTCCAAAATCACGCTTTATCAAACTCAGTTCTTTGGGACGTTAATCAATGTTACATGCACATGGGAGAAAAAAAAAGGCTCTACTGTCAAATGAGTTGGGTAAACAGTGGATTTAGGCAGATTTAAGCCAGTTTATTATTATAGATCTTTCAGATTCTTTAATAAACCAGTGCACAAGGTGAATCTCCAAGAGGCAGTTAAAGCATGAAGCGTTTCCCCAACTTCCCTGACACGGAACCCACTGTACCGCCTCCATGGAAGGCACTCTGTGAAACTCTTCTCGTCCCACTTTCTTCTCCAACCAGACTTGCCTGTTTGTTATCATCTGAACTCACTCTGCTTTCCTGCTGTTATAGGAAGGAGCAACTTTTGTGAAACGTCCAAGAGGCCTTGCTGGTGCTCTGGTACTGTTTGGTCAGGCGCCACTCAATTTCATAAAGCTTTCCATTAAAGCTGGACTTTGAGTTCAGAAGTCCCAACCAGAGGTATTATAAAAATAGACTGTGGGACTTGTATCATGTTACAAAATAGAGACTCTGTTTTTTAAATATAAATCCACTTAATAATACCGCTGGATGACACGAGGGATGGGAACTGCCCCGTCCACCCTGCCGCACCCAGGGGCAGGGGGTGTGGGCACAGGGGTCAGCAAGCTGGTGGTTGACAGACATCTTCCTCTTCTTTCCTTCTTCTCCATGGCAGCTTGCTCCTGGGGACTCTTTGGGACCCACAGGAAGGGAGACACTCTCCCCTCCTGGCACTAGCGACTCACTCTGGCTGGAGAGACTCTGGACGGGGAAAGCAGCACTCACCCAACCTGGCCCAAGGTCGCAGGCAGAAGGAAAACGTTAGCAGCCGTGAAGTCAGAAGAGGAGGGAGGACCGGGCTGGGCCGAATCCACGGTTTCAAGAGAAGCCAGATCCAGATGAAACCTTAGCTGTGAAGACAGGTGGATGAGGCCTCTGGAGATCAGGAGGGGTCAGGAGAGGACAGCTAGCACCAAGTGCCATTCATACTTCGTCCTAAAAGTCAGTCTGACGTGTGGCTGGTGGTCTGTGGAGCCACTGTACTCGGAGCACTTCTCTCTGCGCAGAGGCAGTGGCTGCCGTGGCTCCACCTCCCCAGACGCCGCGCTCGGCATCCTCGTCTGCCGGGCCCCTGTGGCGGAGGACGTCCAGCGTGCAGATAAGCTGCTGGCACTGCCACGGAGGGCTGCACCCTCGGTCCACGGTGATGGTCATGGCTGCTGGGGAAGCGAGATCTCCACCTGGGTGCCGAGGACACCGGACGCGACGCGGCGGGGCCCCGGGGGCCTCGGGCCAGGCAGCCCGGCAGGGTCAGGGCCGCCCACCATCAGGAGGCCCGCTCCAGGCTGTGCTTCTCCTCCTCCCCCGACTGCAACCAGCTCCAGTCTAGAGACTGAAAGTCAACGGGCACGTTAAAGACACCGTGGCCACCTAGACACTGCCTTCTTCGGGAGGCAACCAGCACAGTTTAGAGGGAAATTGAATTCCTCTCGTTAAGACAGTCTTGTTTCTGCAGGGTACCCCTGAGGTAGAGCTACGTCTGCAAAACCATGCCGGAGCTTTTCTTCAGATGGGCTTGGAGCCCTGAGATTCCGGGAAGGTGATTTAAGTATTATTACTGCAGCTCACAGCACTGACTCACGCTCACTGTGGGCAGCTGGTACCCTGGGCTAATCTCAGCTCTCGACCTCCAACCTCACCAGGTGAAATGGCCTGGTCACACTTCCTTTTCATCTGGCAGAAGTGCAAACGGGCAGTGAAAGGATCCAAGTATACACAGCTCGGAGGAGGAAGAACAGCAAGAAGAGACACAGAAAGCCCCAAACCAGAAAAGGACACTTGAATAAATAAGAAGTGGTTACAATGAGCAGTATCCCCTCTGATTCTTCCCCCAAATCAGAAGTTGCAGAGACGCCAGCATGTGACTGTATCGGCAGGAAAAGGCCAGAGAGCCAAGCGGATGATTAAGCGGATGATTTAGCGGATGATTTAGCATCCTCTCCGCAATTTCAGCTTTGTCTCAACGTACCTGCATCTGGACTCGTTTTTCTTTAGGTCAGCTTCCCTATAACTAGGACTGCTAAGCCCCGAGTCCCTGAGAGGCGGGGTGGTGATGGGCTCTTGCTTTGTTCCCGGAGCCCAGCACTGCACCCCACACACAGATGCCCGGCAATTGTGCAGAAGGTGCAGCAGGGGAGAGGCCTTCTCACAGTGATGCTACCTTCTTCGTAAGCAGCGAGTGTAGCAAGGATGAAATGAGATAATGCGCACTAAGTACCTGCACACGCTCAACAGGCATCAGCATTGTTATCATGGGGAATAAGAAGCATGTACTAGGAAATCCTAAGTGTACCCTGCGATCGAGGAGCACGGCATCGCCTTTCGATCTGCTTTTTCTCGTTTGCTGTAGAAAGAAAGGGCGTGGGGCGGCGGGGCTTCCCACGGGCCATTACCCTTAAGCTCTGGTCCTGGTCCTTCATGGTGTCCTGTAGGGCGTTTTCCAGCTGGGTGCACAGAGTGTGTGCTTCAGCCACAAGGTCTTCGCTAAAAAAAAGATTGAATTATTAGAACGTGGTCAATGTTAACTTTTCAAAGGTGCTTACAAATACGCTAAAGAGCTTCTGGAAAGATTTTTAAAATTAAATAATTATTCTGAGGCTGAGTGTCTTAAAACACCATGTTATTGCCTAAGTGATTTCATCTGTCTAGTTAAGTGCTGTTACAGAAGCTCGAATCCAGCTACGAGCATCACTGTTCACCATGTGAAAAAGCAGCGATCCGGCTTAATAACAAAGCTCTTTCTGACTTAACTAGATTCTCTCCAAACTGCCATAATCTGAAGATCTCTCCCAAACCACCTGTTTTCCACTTTTTGAAATGGACAAAAATATACACACCATGCAATGTCCCCAGATGTCCCCAGCTTGCTGAGATCTGGGGGAAGCAAGTTCTGGGAACTGATTTGTTTACGGTGCTCTCTCCTTCTCTCTGATGAGAAATGCACGTGTCCCCCTGAGAACCCGCCACGGTAAGAAAGAGGAGAGCAGAGCGAGCCATCTGTCCTTTCTAACCTTGGCTCAAGGGCGTGGAGACACAGACAGCAGCCTGTGCCCCCGGGACGACTTCTCCAGAGCTTTGAGGATATCATGGAAAGAGAGTGACAAATCCAGGAGGAAGGGCCCTCGATCCCCTCCTCTCACCGTGAAGGGGGCACTGATGGAAGGAACAGAGCACAGCGCTGCCCAGACTCATCCATGGACTACTAACCAGGCTCCAGGCTCCGGGCCAGCCCCAGAGGCCCCGTGAGAGGCGCAGGACCTGGTTACCATCCTCAAGGAGCTAACGGTAAATTGGGGAGAGAATTAAGAATCCAAAACAGGGACTTCCCTGACAGTCCAGTGGTTAGGACTCTGCGCTTTCACTGCTGAGGACCCGGGTTCAATCCCTGGTCAGGGAACTAAGACCCCGCCAGCCAAACGGCAAAAAAAAAATAAAAAATTTAAAAAAATTAAAAATAAAAAATCCCAAACAGTAGAGGCTACAAACCCCCTAAGTACAGGAACAGGATTTTTAAAAACAGCTGTATTGAGATAAATTTACAAATCCTAAAGTTCACCCATTTAAGGTGCACAATTCCATAGCTCGAGTACATTTATGGAGCTGTGCAACCATCCTGGTGATCCAGTTTGGAATGTTTTCATCACCCAGAAAGAAACCTTGTACCTGTCAGTCACTCCCCATTCCTGCCCCGCCCCCTGCCCTCGGCAATCATTAATGTATTTTCCATTCTATAGATCTGCCCACAGGAACCGATTTTAACTGTCTCCAGTGCCTGGGGCCCAGCAAAGAGAAGGTGCTGAATAAATGTGAGACTGAACCAGAAACAAAAAAAACCCATAGGTGGTCCAGGAGGAGAAGGATCCCTGTGCTCGTGTGCCAGGGCCGTGGAGGAGGTGGGAGCAGAGGTAGGAAGGCTCCGGGGAAAGGCGTCAGCGGAGCCGAGGTTCTGGAACTTCAGGTTGCAGGAGGGTCAGCCAGGGCTGGTTAAACAGGACTGCTCCGCCCCACCCCGAGTTCCTGATCCCAAATCTGCATTTCTGGCAAGTACCCAGAACCCGCCAATGCTGCTGGTCTGGACCAGACTTTAAGACCCCTGACGGCAGAGCCAGGAATCTGCCCCGGAGCAGTGGGTCAGACTGCGGAGGTGGCTTGAAGGCCTGAGAAGGCTCAGGCTTGGACCCTGAGGCAGCAGGAAGCCATGGCTGGTCCCTAAATAACTTGAGGAATAACTCGATCTAAATGGTCTCCTGTGAAGGCTGATTTGACCAGAGGGGCCTGGAGGCAGCACTGGGGGGGAAGCAGGGAGGGAAAAGTTCGCTGGAAGGGCTCTGGGGCTCTGCTCCCAGCTCTGCAGCAGGGGTGCAGGTGATGAGTGGGGCAGGGAGAGGCCACGGGAGGGACCAATGACACGCGACTCAGGCGTGGCGGCCAGGGCACGCCCGCAGGGACCTGGTTCTACGAGCAGACCGCGACAGGTGGACTAGAGGACAGCAGGGACTGGCCAGCACTTCCAGGTTCCCATCCAGCAACGAGCAACGCGACCTCAGACAAGGAAACCTTAGTCAGCAAGCCAGGAGGAGCTCTGAGAGCAAAACACCACATCTGTCCCCACAGCGCCCGGCAAAGGGAACAAACATGGAGGAACACGCACAGAACTGCCGACGGTGACCGACACGCCCCTGACTCCTGCACTGGGCATGGCGAAGGGGGACGCACCTCCTCTTGATGGCCTCGGGTAAGCTGTCAGGGGCTGGGCAAGGCTGCGACAGCAGCTGGCTGGGGTGACTCAGGCGGGACGTGTTCATGCTGTCTGGGCTTCCGCTGACGGGACCTCGGACCTTGCTCTAGATGACAAAACCAGGAAGAGAGTCAGCAGTTTTGGAGCAAACAGATGTTTCAAATTTTGCATTCACACCAGGGTATTTTCTTTTTTTCAAGTTTTTTTTTTTTTCTATGTAGACCCTTCCTAAAGTCTATATTGAATTTGTTACAATATTGCTTCTGTTTTTTATGTTTTGGTGTTTTGGCTGAGAGGCACGTGGGATTTTAGCTCCCTGACCAGGGATCGAACCTGCACCCCCTGCATTGGAAGGTGAAGTCTTTAACTACTGGACTGCCGGGGAAGTCCCAGGCACCACACCAGGGTATTTTCTCGTGAGACAACTGGCCACGAGACACAGGCTCTTCCTGGAGAAATAGGTCAACATCGCTATTTGATGGTTTGCATTTCAGTTTAGAAACTGTTTCTGTATCTATAGGTGTGCTTTTTGGTAAAAGTTTCTAGGGGCTTACCTGGTGGCGCAGTGGTTAAGAATCTGTCTGCCAATGCAGGGGACACAGGTTTGACCCCTGGTCCGGGAAGATCCCACATGCCACAGGGCAACTAAGCCCGTGCGCCACAACTACTGAGCCTGCGCTCTAGAGCCCGCAAGCCACAACTACTGAGCTCACGTGCCACAACTACTGAAGCCTGTGCACCTAGAGCCTGTGCACCGCAACAAAGAGGAGCCCCTGCTTGCTGCAACTAGAGAAAGCCTGCGTGCAGCAACGAAGATCCAACGCAGCCAAAAATAAATAAACAAATAAATAAATCTATTAAAAAAACCAGATTCTAACTACAGAGAGATCTGAGGGCTCTATTTCATTAGTTGGGTCGCTTAACGAACGAACTCCTACAAGGAAATTAGAAGGAAGGTGTGTTTACTCTTTCCAAGTAGAAGACAGACACACAAAGGTCCTAAGTGACTTTCTGTGACTCGCACCATCCGCGGGACAGAAGGAGACTAAGGTGTTCTGACGCCCCAGGCTGCAGTGGCCACTCCACCTTATGCAGCCGTGCTCCCCTGATCTGTGACCAAGTCGCTCTGCTGTCACCTCCTCAACTTCCCTGCAGCCCACACGACAGCGTGGTCTGTCCCACCAGCTCGCTTCCATGACACAGCTTTTACCCGGCTCTTCTCCCTTCTCTGTCCTGGGCTCTCTTTTGTGCTGAGGGTTCTCTCTGAGCAACACTCAGTGGGATCACAGCTACGCTGAGACGGCGGGCACAGAAAGTGTGGGCTGAGTGCTGCACGGCACAGGCACAGCTCAGGACCCACCAGGCCACACGGGCACGTGCTGCTGGGGCTGCATGCAGATCTCCAGGAACCTGGGCATGTGATCTCGTCTGGAAAAAGGATCTTTGCAGGTGTAGCTAAGGAGCCTGTGATGAGATCACCCTGGACTATCTGGGTGGGACCTGAATCCAGCGACAAGTGTTTTTACAAGAGATACTCAGAAAAGAGACACAGAGAAGAGGGTCACGTGGAGACAGAGGCAGAGACTGGAGGGATGCTGCCACAAGGCAAGGAGCACCGAGAGCCACGGAAATGGAAGAAGAGGTGAGGAAGGAGGAGTGATTCTCCCCTCCAGCCTCCAGAGGGAGCCTGGCCCCGCGACACCCGGATGGCGGCCTTCTGGCCTCCAGGACCGTGAGAATAACTGTGATAATTTATCACAGCCGCCACCCGCACAATAACACAAGGACACAGGCGCCCACCCCGGCCCTCCGCACTCACACCAAGTCACGGAGCAGAGAAGTGGAAAGGGAGGGGCAGCAGCGGAGCGCTGGTGGTGGCCCTGCGGTCCCCACGCCGGGTGCGTGGGCTGGGGACGGCAGCACAGGGCCCCGCCGAGGGTCACTCACACAAGCAATCTTCAGGAGGTTCCAGAGCTCCTTCTGCCGCTTCTCCTGCAGCCGAACCACAGTCTTCTCGTCCTCGCTCATTAAGCTCACCACCTCCTCCACCTTGGGCAGCAGCTCCAGAGCCTTCTGCTTGCAGACCACAGTCTTGCTGTGAAGAACAAACATGACAACCTCCAGCGGCACGTGGGTCGGAGGAGGCAGGACGCAGCCCCGGCAGTTAAGGCTCCGCTCGGCGCTGCAGGTGGAGGTCCCGGGGCTCAGGCGAGTGGGCGAGGCCTCGCACACAGCCCGCCGGAGGAAGGCGGCCTGATACCTGAGCTGCGTGTAGATCACTCGCACTTTCTTCTCGAAGCCTTGGATGGCCTGCAGGAGCAGCCGCACCATTTCCTGACTGTCGCCATCCGTTCGCTGGTCTGCAAAGAGGGACGGGGTCGCACGGTCCACGGGGGGCTGGCCTGGTGCCCGGGTAGCGAGGGACCCGGGAGGTGGCCCACTCACCTCGGGGCTTCTCCCTCAGCCTCCGGTAAAGCTCCCGCGCCTGCTCTTCTCTGAAACACACGAGACAGCAGCTCTGTCAGCATCGAGCAGAGGTCAACAAGCTCACCTGAAGCGCCGAGGCCAACTCCTGCCGGCAGGACTACTCGTTTCTAGAAGCCAGACGGGCAGACGGGCAGCAAATGATCCATCCCGACTGGAGCAAATGATCGTTCCTGGTGATGTTACAGGTGAAACCCATGACAAGGGAAGGCTCGCCTCATTACCAAAACTCAAACACCTCCAAGGTCTAGTGAGAATCTTCAGGACAGGAGTCTCCTCTGAATTCCCTGCCCACCCGGCTCCTGCCATCGGGACTCTGGGTGCAGTCTGTTGCTGGACCTGAGCCCGGAGAACGCGGCCCCCGAAAACTCAAGCCCAGGAGCAGGCACAGACACCCTCCCCGTGCCCCTAACACAGTGAGACGGGCTGACATTCTCAGGGGTGACTTGTGTTTGAAAACCAGAGGAGAATAAAGGGTTAAATGACTTGAGAAAACATGGACTACCAATAACTAAATTTCTGACGTTCGGCGCCTGGTCCTAGGAATCCCAGCAGAAGCGTCAGAGGACACGGCTGAGCCCCAAGGAGGCAGCTCCTGCGGGGCCCCGAGGCTCCCCTGCCCCTCCTGTCCGCCCCCAGGGCTGCAGGTGGGGCTGCCCTGCCTAGGTACCCCCCTGCACCGCCCTCCCCCACTCCCGGAGCCAAGGCCAAGTTCCTGATCGAGACTCAAATGAAGTTTCCAGATCCCACCTTCTAAGACTTGCCAGCCTCCTCCCCTGTTCTGCTTTCTGCTCCTCGGGCCACAGCGAGTGAGGGTGGGCGGGGCGGCCCTGGCGTCTAATCTGATACTTTGGTCAAGCAAAGGCTCCTGGGACGGCAGCCTCCGTAGTTCACGAGCCACCGCTTGGGGCGTTATCTGAACTGGTCCCCATAGCTGTGAGGTCAGACATCGCTTCTCTATCCTGTGAGGCTCAGAGTGACGGAGGTGTGCCCGTGCTCATCTCTGCATGTGCCGAGATGACCCCCCAGGGGCCGAGCTCCAGGGGGAATGGGCCCACGGGGCTCCACCGGGACCACACTCGAACCATCCCGACACACACACTCATACCCACACACACAAAGAGAGACACACTCACACACAGACACATTCCCATACAAGCTCACTCTCACACAACACACACACATATACATACACACACGCACGCGCACGCGCGCACACACACACTCACAGGTCGTCCAGCGTCCCGCCCTGCTTCCAGCCCAGGGGGCTGCGCTGCAGGTCCACGATGTCCGTCTGTAGCGCCATCATCCGCTCCACCAGCTGCTTCACCTCGTTCTCCTGAAGGAAGAGCGGTGCTGAGGCCAAGGACGCAGCGAGAAACTCCTGAGACACGGGGTTCTCGGGGGAGCCCTCCGGCCTCACCGCAGACCCTCAGCTGACCAGCCGGAAGGGACCCGGACTTGGAGCCCTGCAGTCGGATCTGGGGTCGGCCACCTGTCAGCTGTGTGGCCCTCGGGCAGGTTATCTGACCTTGCGCTGCAGTTTCCTCCACCGTAAACTAGGCTCTCAAAGGACTGCGTTAGGGTGAGAGGAGACAGAGCAGGTCGGGGCCTGGCCCGGTCCTGGCGTGGAGAAGTGGCCGGGGCACATTCTCTTCTCCAAATTCGTCGATTATCTCAGGGATTACACCCACGAGTGCCAAGACTGGGGGTGCGCTCGTGTCCCTGTGGTTGAACAAGGTACTGCCGATGGACACCCACCTTTAAGGAGGCATATCGGTACTGATTTATAGAAAAAGATGTTAAGACACGGAGGTGAAACTCCCTGCCCAAGTTCACAGGGAAAATGGTGACAAAGTCCAGGAAAAAGCCTTGGAGACCACAGTCTTCCATTTGTATGAGGTCTGCCACGTCACACCCTGGCCTCATAATCAACACTTTTCAGTGGCATCTGATTTACACTGTCCTAAGACTTGCCCCTTAGACCCTTTCTTTCCTGGGGATTTCTTGTCCCAAGGAGGTTAGGACAACCTCCGACGAGACAGCGTGCTGCTCCTTCATCCAAGGCCCCTTCTCGTGGAAAGAGGACAATTCACATAGTAATCCTGACTCCAATCTGTGCAGCTCCCGGACCTGCCACGGCAGGGCCCCCTGCAGTGTCCCCCACCCCCTGCCTCTCCCCTTCTTTCCAGCAAGTCCTAGCTGAGGGCAGAGAGCTGGGAGAGGAAAATCTCATTTTCGACATACAAGCTCGACCGAGCGCGCAGTGAGAAAGGGGAGGACAGCAGTGAAGAGGCTCGCGCCCTTGGCCGGCCTGGGGACCCCAGGGTGCCTCCTACCCGTCCACAGAGCTCCACGGCCTGCTCCATCTCCCTCCAGGCCAGCAGCAGCTTGTCTGACGCTGAAAAAAAATGGAAGGAAAATAAAATTAAAGCAAAACGAAAACATCCCCAAACCCAAACAGAAAACAAGCGATTCAATGGCAAGGGGACAAAAGACACCTCGGAAAGAAGAAGAAAGGAACGGTCTCTTGAGACCCATCACAAACAGTACACTCACTGATCCCAAACTCTTTCTGCTCACTGTACTTCTCCAGGTCAATCTGGATGCTGGTTTTAAAGAAATCCAGCTTGGCCTTGAGCTGCTGAGACATAGAGGCCATGGAATTCTTCATCTTGGACAGGCAGCTGTTGTTCCGGAGCAGATTCATCCTGCAGGGACCCCGAGAAACAGAACCGTGGGGTGTCTCTGGCCTCCAAGTGCCAGTTCCCGGACAAGAGCAAACCCAGCTCAAACACGACGGCAGGCCCCCGCTGTAACTGGTACAACCGCAACAAGAGCAGCCACCTATAACCGTAACGACGATCTCCTGGCCCTCGGCAACGGGTGAGGTTCTGCTCCCAAACTGGAGTTAGGCCAAGTACCACACGAAGCGACCCAAATCAGCCACAGCCCGGGGAAAGAGTCAGCCCGGCCCGGCAGGACGGTCAGGGGAGGCTGGCCGACCCATGCCGCAGCAAGCCCTTCCGCGGCCCCAGCGCCGCCCGCTGACCACACTGGCCTGGTCGGGTCTGACGGAGCCTCCCTCTGTCCCACCCTTCCAGACCAGCGTTCCCCTGCTCGCTCTCCCAACGGCCACCCCTGGGCCCTCGCCTCTGCCACCGTCCTGCGGCCGGGCCACCGGGCAGCTCCGAGCAAGTGAAGGCGAACCACCGGGCACGTACATGGCGGCGCGCTGGCCCTGCTGCAGGCGGCCGCAGTCCTCCTTCAGGGCCTGGATGCTGTGCCAGACCTGACCCCACACCTTCCTCAGCTGGAAGAACGGGAGGCTCCTCTTGGGCTCTTGCACTGGCCAGAGACACACACGACCGTCAGGGAGCGGCGCCTGCGACGGCCCGCCTCCTGCCCGCGGAGCTCGCCGGCACACCTACACTGCGCCGTTATGCAATGCTCTGCTGCTACACAACCATGTTGGCTGCTGGGCCTGGTTACCGTCGCAGACATTTTTGTGCCCTGGCAGAGCACAGGCACGTCAAACGTTACAGATGCACAGAACACCCCGGAAGGTAGACCCCAGGAGTCAGGCAGCAGTGGTTTCCCGGGGGAGCTGGGGAGACAGAGGCACTTACTGCCTACCGTACAGTCTTTTTGATTTTTTGGTATCGTGTGCATGTATCGATTATTAAAATATGAAGACGACTTCAAACATCAAGAAAATGGTCACGTGGCTGAATTTCAGCGGCCTATCTGTCCTCTGTTTAAATGAGGTTGACATTAATTGAAGATGGATGTCCTTTCCTCTCTTCACCTGGGCTACTCCTCGCGGGTGCAAGTGAGGAAGGCTGCCTGACTGAGGGCCGGAGGGACTCATCTTCTCAGGGGCGACCCCTCCCTCAGTCCAGGGCTCTCCCTCCAGCCTCGTCCCAAGCACTGTAAGTAATTATCTTTTAAAAAGATCACGCTGTTCTTACGGATACAGCTGACGCTTTCAGGCTGGGGCCGTGGGGAGATCTGGGTCTCATAGGCGACCCTGTTGTTGTCAAAGAGGAAAACGAGATCCATGTCCAGGGTGCGGCCCTCGTTCAGCTGCAAAGGGACAAGCGCAAAATGAGGCCTCGTGGACCCAGCCCCTCCTTTTCTCAAGCAACAAGGGGGGAGTCTTCAGAGGGTCCCAACAGCACCGTCCTCAGAGAGCAGGTGCCGGGCGCCCACTGAGCCTTTCCTAGGGGCCGCGGCCTCTACTTCCCTTGGCTGTTCCTTTTACACTTATTCCCAAATGCAAACCTCATCTACAACTTACTCTGTTCTGTTTTATTCTCTGATTGTCTTTATCGTGCAACTTAGATGGTTTGCTTTACTGTCCAGTGACTGTCTCTCTTGCGTTAACTTTCCAGCTCTTTCTGTGCAACTGTCAGCACGGTTCTGCACACACGAGGTGTGTCAAAAATGGTTTTGGTTGACTTGGAAAAATGAAGCATCACTTTGGCAGCAAAGGCAAAAGAAAGGCACTCCCAGTGGTCTGGAAGGAACAGGCAAAGCGTGGGGTGGCTCAGGTCTCCTATCAGGTTCACGGGATCTCGCATTCCAACCTCAAAACAGGCAGGCGCCTACCCTGCGTGGTAACAGACTGCCTGGCACGATGGAGTGGGACGGGATGGGCGATCAGCTCTCCGGGGTCGGGTGGGGCTGGGGCGCCTGCAGGAGGCCGGTCTCACCTTGCCGTCGGAGGCGCACTGAGCGGCGGGCTTGTCGGGGGTCAAGGCCAGACCCGCTTCCTGCAGCAGCTCCTGGTCCTCCTCAGGGATGCCTGTGTCCTGCTGGATCCGGGCCTGCAAGCTAGGCAGACTCTCGTCCTCTGCCACGGGGTAGGTGTGAATGGTGCCCGTGACCATGTTCAAGACGTGAACCAGCTGCAACGCAACCCAGGACAAACCACCTGACACTCCCGCTTGCTGGCCTGGATCCTCTGCTACTCCCCACACCTCCCAGCCTCCCAGAGGCCCGGCCTGGGGAGGAAGGCCAGCGCTGGGCCACACACAGGGGTCTTCCCACTCCTGTCCGTCCACAGCTACGACCTCGCGACCCACAACAGTCAGCAAGGGGTCCCATCATCCTCTCATGTGGAGATGCCCTCATGGGAGCCTGCGTTTGCCCACTGGTCGGGCAGCCGATGGCTCGCAGCCTTGGGCTAACTTGGCGTAGCTCACCTTCAAGTTTAAGATGTCGTCCAGGGCCTTAAAGCAGCCATTGGGCCCGTAGACGGGGTCGGTGCCCCTCTGTCGGGGGTGCCACATCAGCATCAGCTGCAACCACTTCTCCAGCCGCTGGGCCAGGACGCTGAGAAGAGGGGGCCGCGTGCGTGTGTGTGCGCGCGCGCGCGCGCGCATGGGCCCAGAGCCAGCCTCAGGGCCCCGCGTGGGAACTGAAAGGCACTCACACCTCACACGCACGTGACCATCACGCAGACGGGGCCAAAGTGATCCCTGAGGATGAACTAACCTGAGGAAGGACGAGCCTTTCCAACAAAACAACTCACTCAGGCACTCACCCCTCCCGGATCCGCGCCAACACCCTCACATCAGGGCGTCCTGGCAGATGGCTGTGCGAGAACCTCAGGAAGCTTCCTATGTGCTTCCCAGGCCCGCCCCACCTCAGGAGAACCGCCCACACAGTCCAGACCCCTCGCTGCCGATTCGCTTTGTTGGTCACCCCGGGGACCCCTCGGGGGGTCCACATGACAAAGTTCTCACTTCTCCCGGCCCGGCGGGGCCCTGCCGGCACCCTCAGAGGCCCTTGCCACGCCCCCAAGAAAGCCCTGCAGAGGCCAGCACCACTACGAGCTGCCTCTCCTGGGCCCACCCCCACCCCCCATCTTTCCCCATGCCTGTCCTGCACGTCTTTCCAGATTCTTCCAGAAAGTTCCAGCCCACCCAGTCATCCTGCGCAGCTAGTCCGCTCGGTACCTCTCTCCCCATCCTCCAAACACTCATGGTCACTGTGCTCCGTGCTCCTCAGCTGTGTGTGGCCGCCTGGCAGTTTTCCTCTGTACTAGCCCCCAATTCTGATAGGATTACCTGACTGCTAATATTCTGGCTCTAAGACCAGACGGCAGTGCCTGTTCAAACCGCAAAGGTTTGTTTGTTGACAGTAACACACGATTAGGCTGCAGGCAAAGAGAAATAACACAATCCCCTGGCGGTCAAAGGCTTACAGCTGACCAGAAGGTAAACCCTCTGCAAAACCAAATGTCACACGAGGTAGAAGCTTCTTGGAGTGATGAAAGGTACAGGTTGCTGTGTGAATTCGGGAAGGAGAAGACTTCTAGATGGGGTCGGGGGGAAGGCGTTCTAAGTTTAACACTGCGATAGACTATGCCAGGTGCCGGCCACAGCAGGATGTCCCGATGTCAGAGCTACCAGGACGTCGGCTCTGACATCCATTTCTAAAACAGGAAGGACACGACGCGGAGGGGAAGGCCTGGGGCCGTACCTGTTGAGGTTGCTCGGGTGGGGTAACGAGCTGGAGAACTTCACGGCTCCGTTCAGGTCCTCACTAACCACAATGTCCATCTCACTCTTCTGCCGGACTTTGGAGTGCCTGCGGACGCAGGGCCTGGTCTGTCACGCTGCTTGTGATGACCCTGCATCACCCAGCAGCCAACAGCCCCTCTACACCGGTAGCCTTCCACCTGACAACTGGACGGGATGCCCCCAGGTCACTAGTCAACCCCTTGGGATGCCGGCCAGTGCGTCTGCGTCCTGCTAGGATGCTTCTCCGAGAGTTTAAGGCCGTCAGTACTGCCCAGTGAGTGTCACTGACCTCCAGGCTCGTACTGCTGATGCCTGGCCTCACCTTGGCTCATCCTTATCTTTCTTCTACTTTTCATCAAACACAAAACTCTCACGTTTTGGTAGAGGATGAAATTAGGACGTGCACACCAAGATCACTGCATGAGGATCCTGTTCACGTGAAACCTGCACGCACCACACACTTCCCTCTTAATGCATGTGGCTAAGCGTTACTTCTGATGGTGAATGAACAGTTACATTTCCCAACTTAAGAGACCCTTCTGATGTATCTGAAATAGTATTTGAAGGAAGCAAATTTTTAAACTGGTTTCAAATCTTCTCGGTGACAAGGGTGATGACGTAAGTCTGAATAATGCTTCACAGATAACCAAGCACTGACTGTGAACATGCCCTTCTCTGCCCGATGACCCCATGTGGTAGATGGTTTTCAGCTACCCATTCAGCGGTAAGGAAGTGAAGATCAGGTGACCTGCCCAAGGTCACACCACCGGGGCCTCAGATCCAAAGTCTGGTGCTCCTTCTACTCTGTCTAAATGTCTATATCCTTCCTTTTCAAAAACACGTAAGAAATTCAAATGCAAAATGCTTTAGCCCTGAAGCCTCACTGGCGAGGGGTGAACCGGACCATGTGGAGCACACGTAGCCTGGAAGAGCTGGGGTCCAGCTGGAACCTGCCTGCTCTACGTCAGGCTGTCATTACACACAATGGGATGGTCCTCTGACAGAAACTCGGTCTGTCAACGGGAAACCACAGATAAAGAAAAGGACACAGTAAGTGAAATGCTCACTGCTTAGGCCGGTCCTAAAATGTACTTCACAGTAGCTCAGTGACAGGATAATAAAGCTCAAATTGCATTTGTCCTGAAATTACTATCTACCTGCCATCTGAGATGAGAGTGAAATTGCTAAAGCTGCCTGAGGCATTACAAGGCAGACAAGACAGACACGTCTCACAGCTACTAGGTTTCAGAGATGTCCACCTGCAAGTGGTCACCCGGCCTCCCAGCTCCGTACAAGAGGCTGGCTCTGCAGACAAAAAACTTACTATGAAGATGCCAAGCCATTAGAGATAGCTTCAAATAGCATTTCTTCTTCTAGTTCTAATGGACTTTAACTCATCTTGTTATAAATAATGGAAACGCTCGACATTTGAACTGAAAAGAATGCAGTAATTCCTTGGTTAGTTAAAAACACTATAGATGTACAGACATTTAAAGTTTTTGTCATGATGGTTACATGATAAGGTGTGACTCTAATGTAATGAGCTAATTCAACACTCCAGAACCCAGCTCAGGAGTGCTGCCTCTTCTAAAGTCAGTCCCCACAGGAGGGCACTCTCTGCCATGTCACCAGGCTCCTCAGGAGCTGGGACCATGCCTGGTTCATCTCTTCCAGTGTCTGGCATGTGAACGGTGACTGAACTGGACCGCGTCACACAAAACTACTCTTCTGGAATTGATTTCAAAGGCTACATCTTAGACTTATAAATAAACAATCTCATGATGTAAGTACCTGTCCTTTGAAAAAGTCAATGTTTTCGCTACTTCCAGAAAGATACTGAGAAACGTGACAACAGCCAGTGTGGACCCACAAAGGGGCAGCTTCGTACGTTCCTGGTGGAAACGTTATTTATACAAACTTTCTGTGGAGCAATTTGTTAGTGCACATGGAAGACCTTTAAAATGCGGATAATCTTTGATCTGTTGATCCCATTGCTAGGAATTTATCCCAGGGAAATAACTGCAGACATACAAGGATTTCCCTACAATGATGTTATTCTTGGTGTTATTTTAAGAAGTAAAAATTATAAACCACTGATTCTTCCAGTAATGGGGAACAGGTTAAACCAACTACAGTGGAACAGCAAACAGACGTGACAAAGAACACGGAAAAACAGAAAGCATTTTCTGTAGCAAGTTTGAGAGGCAGGTTCTGTGAGAGTACGTAGGGTAACCTACTTTGTTTTTTAAATAAACACAGGCACAATGAAGAATCTGGAGGCACAGAGATATGTTCACAGCAGTTGGAGGCAATTCTCAGTGTAAAAATCCTGGAAGAGCACGTACAGGGCAGTGTGCATATTACACTGTCACTGAGGTAAAATGGGGCGGCATACATAAATGAGTTAACAAACAGGTACATGCCCATTTGCTTGTACACGTACAAGACATCCTCAGAGGTGGACCCAAGATCAAAAGGACCAAATGCCTGTGGGGAGGAACCATGACTTTTCACTTTTATACTCTGAAGTTTGAACCACATGAACTTACCACTGCTCCAAAAAATAAAAACTGGAGATAAAAAAATAATGTTGAACAACAGTAGCATCATTTCAATTAGTGTGTGGTCTCTCAAGGAATCATTTTGAATGAATACTAACTGATTTAGGGGGATGTTAGTTTTTAAATGATGCATTTCAGTAATGGTTAACTTTTATGTATGCAATGAACCACACGTTAGTATTATAATCAGAAAAGACGTTTCAAAATACAGAGTAATTTTTAAAAACTTAATTGTATCCTTTGACTTTTTTTATTAGAAAATCTTTTTGGAAATGTATTCAGTTCACATTTTAAGCCACTTTCTGACGCTTTTAAAAACAGTAAAATTTGTCAACAATAAATTTTCATGTAAATACAGCTCATAATTTGTCATGTGAACATGCTATTTGTTTGTTTACCAATGCACAGTGTTTTCAGTGTAAGCGTACACTACACACACACTCTGTAAACACAATGACCTCCTGCCCTGCACAGAGCAGTCATTTACACAGTACTGGATTTAAAGCTGTTAAGGTTCAGAATCCAGGTTGACACTTAACAACCTTCCATCTTTCCAGGCTTTTGGAGCTCAGACTGCCCACGTGCCAGGTCTTAACGGGACTTCCTCTGGGTGAGAGGTCACAGGTGTCTTAGGCCCAGCCTGGGGCGCCCAGTGAGACAGCACAGGTGAGGTGACATCTGACAAAGACAGGGGCACACTCCCCGCTTTGGGCGGCCGGCCCGCCCCAAGCCCTCACTCACCACTGCACGGGCTGCCAGTTGGGCAGGAAGGGCCGGAAGCCCGTGATACACTCGAAGGCCAAGGTGCCGAAGCTCCAGTAGTCCACGGTCACCGTGTACTTCTGCTGCTCTAGCAGCTCAGGGGCCTGTGGTGACAATGTGGGGACATACCTGAGCTGCTCCCCATCTGAGGGTTTACCACAGAGGGGGGCACCCAGCCTCTTATCGTGCCCCATGCTCCCTGGGCCCCGCTCCAGGTGAGGAGGTGACCACGTGTTCAGCAGGTGGTACCGAACATCTCTCTGGACCTCATTCAGTCCCAATGCTGAAACAAGGGCCTGGGGGTATTTTAGGTGAACTGGGGTGCGGCGTGTATCCTTTTCCCAGCACTGTGCAGGGAGGGGAAGACAGGGCACGGACAACAAAGGAAAGTGATCCCGGCCATGCACACCCATTCACAGCACACGCACTGCATGCCAGCTGGTCCCCTAAAGTGGTGAGGTCCACAGCATGCGGTCGGACAGCGGGATGGATTGTTGCAGTCAGGTAGGAAAGGCCAGATGCATGGCCACTGCCCAAGCAGAGAGGCTGGGACAACCAAGGAAAGCTTCCCAGCACAGGTGGGACGGAAACGGATCAGAGGGCCTCAGGGCAGACAGCCCAGAAAGGACCATGACAAGCGAAGGCGTGGAAGCAGGACTGAGCACAGGCTGGCTGGAGGCATGACACTCATGGAGGACCATGGAGTCCAAACCAAGAGGAAAAGCGTGGGGACGCACAGGTCAGCCTCTGTGTCTGGTTACGGCCAGAAGTTTTAGGTCCGCAAGTGAACAATCTGGCCGAGCATCCTTGTCAGAGCCTGGGGTCCTCACTAACTGCTGCTGAGCTGACGAGGGGTCCAGAGGACACCGGGCAGGACCCACAGGGTCACGTTATGTGGACACACGTGCTGAGTCACAGCCCCGAGTCCCCGCTCTGAATCCTCTACTCCCCAGGGCAGGTGATAAACCGGCAGTCCACTGCCTGGTTGGGGGGTTAGTGGGAAGTATGGATACGCTCAAAAGGACCTCAATAATTGCTTTCTCTCTTTCTGTATGAGAACCACGTAGGATAATTAAGCTCGTCGAGCCCAGTGGCTTTCAACCTTTTTTTGTTTTTCTTTTTTAAATTGTAGACTCCTTTAATCAACATGTACTGGTTATCATCTGCAAACAATCTATTACCAAGTTCTGCCGGGTCTCTTCCAGGCATTTCTTGAACCATCCTCTACATCCTCAAGGCCCTCCACCAGCTCGGACCAGCTCAGTACAACAGCCTCCTTACCACTCACCCACTACCTGCAATTCACCCTCCACGCTGTACCAAGCATGGTCTCTTCAAAAGGTAAACCCAATCCCTCTCACACTTAGAAACCTTCCACGTCTCTCCAGAGGCTTCAGGATAAAGTTTAAAATCTCTAACCCAGCCAACAAGGCTTTGAATAATCTGTCTTCTACCTCTCTCTCCAGCCTCAACTCGAGATACCCTCTTCCTTCTTCTCTGGCTCCTGCCACACCTTCTGGTCTCCCATGTCCTATCCCTTTACCTGGAACTTCCTCTCTCTCCCCCTCCCCCAGTCCCCCTTTCCCCCACTCATCCTTCAGGTCCCAGACCCGGCTAGGTCTTCCTAAAATATATTCTCATAACACCCTGCACTTTCCCTTTGCAGTATTTATCACAATTGTAATTTCTTCATTATTTGTGTATCAGGGTGATGCCTGCTTTCCTCCTAAACTCTAAAACTACACTTGACCAATATCTCTTGGATGAATGAGTGACTCAAATAGAACCGCAGTATTAAGACCAAATAACAAAAAGAAAGGGTGGGAGCTCGAAGCTTAGCCCTCTCTCCTCCATGGCCCCCGAGATGCTGCGTGGAAACTGAGGCCCCTACAGACCAGCAAGAACCTGGTTTAAACCCTTTGTCCTCAGACAAAATACTGCAGCATGAGAGGTTATGGGACTCGTACGAGGGCCCGGGAGCACAGCCCTTTTGATACGAGAAGACGACCACATCCCTCCATAAAGCCTCTGCTAGCAAAACGTGCTGACTTGAATGGATTATGAGTCTGACCTCATACAACAGTTCCTAGGCACCCAGGAAACATCCAAGAGCCAGCAAACTTAGATGGCAGAAGGCAAGGATGGAGGAAGAGCCCCACAGACACAGCCATCGGACAGAAACTGACACACAAACATGGAAACCCTGTCTCTTACCAGGTACTGCAGGGTCCCCACAAAGGAAGTGCACAGACTGCCCTGGTCCAGCTCCTTGGCATATCCTAGGTCAATAATTTTGTGTATTAACTGAAAAAAAAGGGAGGAGAAACCTGACGGTTATGAGAGTATACTGTCCTTCAAGAATTCTGGATGTCTCTGTTAGAGCAGAGGATATTTCTGAATTTCCAATCCCAAGACCCTAAGTTCCAAAGGACCACCAAATACACAGGAGAATGCCCTAGACATGGTAGCTTTAGGCAAAAGAAAACAATGTAAAAACGCCAGGCACATGTTCTCCCTTGCTCTGCGACCAACTGCCAGAGGAAGGTCAAAATTAGCAGACCACGCAGCAGCCCTCAGGACTGCTAAACCTAGACACAAAGGACCAGGCCAGCTCCTTCCCAGTAAATACCTTTAGTTCTCAAATCTTAGAACTGACAGCAATGAGCGTGAACTGGGCCAAAGGTGAGAGCTAGGACAGGCGTGGGTCACACCTAGGATGCTGGAGGAAGCTGCGTGGAAGAGGTCAGACAGTCCGTGAGCTGAGTGACTGCATCCCACTCAGCTGGGCCCCTGCCCGTCACCCAGCTGAACAAACAGGGCCAGGAAGAGCACAGGGCCAAGCCCTGCGGGGAGGTTACCCCACAGCCGAGAGGGGGGCCCCGGAAAAGGTCCCTGAGAGCTCTGGGGAAACTGCGGGCTGGACCAGGCCCCATGGGCAGGTGGCAGCTCCAAATGCCTCCTCTCAGCCACGCCCAGAACCAGCTCATAGATGGACTCCGTGTCAGCTTCAAAAGCTGAGGCTCTCAAACGGACGGAAAAGAAAGCCCATTTCCAAGAAGTGCAAGTCCCAGAGGCTGGGGGTGTCAGCTGGAAGACAAACATTATTTTTCTTATCAGATTCCTGCAACTTGGATGACTAACAATGTGGTCCATTCAAACCTGCCTCAATCTGCAAGCGAGAACTTTTGCGGAATCCGTTTCAAATCAAAAAGCATTCCCGGAGAATCAAAGCAAATATGTGAGCAAAGAAACGAAAACACACAAAGCAGGTTCCTCCCCCGCCCAGCTGCCACCCGTCCTCCCCAGGCCCTGGAGGGTCACTCACTCTCTGTTCCCCTTGCTGCAGGACGATGTTTTCTGGCTTTAGATCACGATGGATGATCCTGTTTTCGTGAAGGTATCTAAGTGCAGAGGCTGACAGGGTGGAAAGGGGAGTGAGTTTTCGTTAAGCCTGGACAATGCTTTTCACTTGTAATCGCCTACCCAGTGAAAGATGATTACCGCGTGCCCCCGACACACACCCTGACTGACTCGGTACAGGGGATCACAGTGGAGGGACGGGGACCGGCAGACACCCCTCCGGTGAAGGGAAGGGGACCCAGCTACATGAGCAGAACTTGGACCAGCACCAGAATCTGCCTCGTTCACGCAAAGAACTCTGAGCCTTCCACCCACGAGGTCACCAACTCCAGTCTTGAGCAGCGGTTCTCAAACTGCACTGCCTGGACCTGCAGCATGCAGACTTGTTAGAAATGCAAAACCCTTGGGTCCCAATCCAGACGAAGTGAATCAGAAACCTGGGGGTTACCCCACAATCTGTGTTTTACCAAGCCCTCCAGGTGATGCTGATAAAGATTGAGAAGGGGAATTCCTCTGGTCTAGAGGCTCAAAAAAAATCTAAGTTCTGCTGGGCAGGTAAGGGAGAAGGGCCCTCTGGGCAGAGAGCACTTGGTCATCTGCTGTAGAGTCCGCAGGGCAGAGATGGCTCCAAGGAAGAAGTGGGGGCTCTGGAAGGAGAGAATGGGGGCACCTTCAATACATCTGACAGTCCAACGTGTGCCTGTTATGCGCCCCGTTCTCTGCTGGGTTCTGAGGGACATAAAATCAGGGAGGGCATGGTCCCCAACTTTAAAGGGCTCAGAATCTAGCTGGCAAGGAAGGAGCCTGCACAACCTGGCTGTGAAGTCACTTGATACCACAGCTTCTGCCGTGAAGAGCAAACATGACTATGCGACTGACCCAGGATGGCCAAGGCTACGACTCCAAGCAGGACGTGATTTTTACCCCTAAGAGAGGTTTAATAACTTCAACAGAAGTCCTAACAACCTGTACTACAAACGAAAAAAATGAAGAAGTATTGGAAAGAGATAAAATTACCTTTAATTGGAAATGATCTGACTCTATGCCAGGAAGACAAACTGGGGAAAATTTAGTAAGTTGTCTGGAAGCAAAACAAGTATATACAAATCAATAGTTTTTCTCCCTGTCATAGATCCAGTTGAAAGGAAAAAGAAAATAAAATCCCATTCACATTAGCAACAAAAATTCTAAAACACCACGGGATAAATTTAGCAAAAAAAGTAGTGTCATGTGAGGAAAACTATATGGCATAAAGAAAAGCAATACAAATAACATAAAGAGGTTTTAAAAGTTCATGGCAACTATGGAAAAGAGTACGGAGGCTCCTTAAAAACCTCAAAATAGAGTTACCATATGATCCAGCAGCCCCACTCCTGGGCACTTACCCGGAAAAGACAAAAACTCTAATTCAAAAAGATTCATGCACTCCAGGGGACTTCCATGGTGGCACAGTGTTTAAGACTCCGTGCTCCCAATGCAGGGGGCCCGGGTTCGATCCCTGGTCAGAGAACTAGATCCCACGTGCATGCTGCAACTAAGAGTTCACATGCCACGACTAAGGAGCCGGCGAGCCACAACTAGAGTCCACCTGCTGCAACTAAGACCCAGTGCAACCAAATAAATTAAAAAACAAACAAAAAGATACATGCACCCCAATGTTCACAGCAGCACTATATACAATAGCTAAGACATGGAAGTGACCTAAGTGTCCACTGACAGACGAATGGATAAAAAAGATGTGGTACATATATACAATGAATACTACTCAGACATAGAAAAGAATGAAATAACACCATTTGCAACCACATGGATGGAACCGCAGCCACATGGATGGAAACAGAGATTATCACAGTAAGTGAAATAAGTAGAAAAGTAAAGAGAAAGAT
Organism: Lagenorhynchus albirostris; assembly: GCF_949774975.1. Classification (NCBI taxonomy): domain Eukaryota; kingdom Metazoa; phylum Chordata; class Mammalia; order Artiodactyla; family Delphinidae; genus Lagenorhynchus; species Lagenorhynchus albirostris. The sequence continues at coordinate 2,377,073 of NC_083115.1, forward strand.
AAATATCATATGATATCACTTATATGTAGAATGTAAAAACTTATTTACAAAACAGAAATTGACTCACAGACATGGAAAAGAAATGGTTACCAAAGGGAAAGGCGGGGGGAGGGGGGATAAATTAGGAGGTTGGGATTAATAGATACACACTACTATATATAAAACAGATAAACAACACGGACCTACTGTATAGCACTGGGAACTCTATTCAGTATCCTGTAATAAACTACAGTGGAAAGGAATCTGGAAAAGAATGTGTGTGTGTGTGTGTGTGTGTATACACACACACACACACACACACACACGCATGTATGTATAACTGAATCACTTTGCTGTACACTTGAAATACTGTAAATCAACTACACTTCAATTAAAAAAAAAAGAAAGAAAGCTTTATGGCAAAAGACACTATACACAAAGCAAAAGACCAAAAAAAGGGAAAAAAATATCTGCGGCACATATGCCAAAAAGCATATACCTAACAGACAAAAGCTACTACAAATCAATAAAAAAGCAACCCAGATGTTAGGGTAGCAAGAAAACTTTTGTTTTTCCTTTTTTGAACCTCTATTTTTCAAAATCATAATGTTATGTTACTTTTCTAATGAAAAAAAATACATAGCTTTTTACTTTAAAGGAACATAAAAAAACAAAGAGGTGGGTTAGATAGGTGGCTCCAAAGTTTTTGGATTCAGACCAGTAGAACTAAGAATAAAAATTGAGGATGGGGTCCAAGAGAAGATTACTATATTTCTATTCTGCGAGGTTAAGTTCATCTAAAAATAATAAATACTATCTATTTTATTTTATTTATTCTATATTATTTAGTAATTAATAATGTAAAAAAGGAAAGACCATTTTAACACATACACACAAAGAAAGCAACCCAGTAGAAAAAAGGGCAAAGAACAAGTGAAGCGGTAACTTACAGGAGTAGAAATGAAACGCAAACCGTGAACAATTATGCAATTATGCACAAAGTCGCTCAAGCTTACTGGCCGTCCACAAAGTGCACATTAAAGCAACACTGAGGGACTTTCTTGGTGGCGCAGTGGTTGATAATCTGCCTGCCAATGCAGGGGACACGGGTTTGATCCCTGGCCTGGGAAGATCCCAAATGCCGCAGAGCAACTAAGCCCGTGTGCCACAACTACTGGGGCTGCACTCTAGAGCCTGCGAACCACAACTACTGAGCCCACAGGCAACAACTACTGGAGCCCATGCTCCCAACAAGAGAAGTCCCTGCTCGCTGCAACTAGAGAAAGCCTGTGCACAGCAACGAAGACCCAACGCAGCCAAAAAAAAATACGTTAAAAAAAAAAGCCACAACGAAATGCCTTTCACCTCTTCAGCTGGCAGGAATTTTAGATGAGAGATAAAAGGCACTCCCTACGTTGCTGGAAGGAGTAATAACTGCTGTGCAATTGGGGGAAAGAAATATGGCAAAAGCTATTAAATTTTAAGACATACATATCATTTGACCCTTCATTTCCGCCTCTGGTAATCCAGCTTACAAAATCAAAAGCACTATCACATACAAATACGGATGTGGACTGCACAGTGTGGAGTGAAATAATTAGAAACTAATGGAAAGTCATCAATCAGGGAACGGCTGAACAAATTATGGGAAATCCATAATATAACAGGCAATTATTAAAAATTATTTAGGTTTATATTACCCAACTCAGAGGGATGTCAATGATGTAATGGTATGAACCTTTTTTTTATTAGGAAAAAAAAAGGTAAAAAGCAAAAGTGATCACAACACTAAGAGAGGTTTACTAACGGGTCCTTGGCCAGGGCACAGCAGGGAGAGGGGTAAGAGAGAAGTCCTCCGCAGAAAACAAGGGATCAGATATGCTGATTAAAGACTTTCATGCTGAATGTTTCCTGAAAACACTGGAGAAAGTCTAACTGAGAGTTAAACACCCAACTTCAGGGACTTCCCTGGTGGCTCAGTGGTTAAGAATCTGTCTGCCAATGCAGGAGACACAGGTTCGATCCCTGGTCCGGGAAGATCCCACATGCCGCGAAGCAACTAAGCCCGTGCGCCACAACTACTGAGCCTGTGTTCTAGAGCCTGTGAGCCACAACTACTGAGCCCGCGTGCCACAACTACTGAAGCCCACGTGCCTGTAGCCCGTGCTCTGCAACAAGAGAAGCCACTGCAATGAGAAGCCCGCACACCACATCGAAGAGTAGTCCTCGCTCTTCGCAACTAGAGAAAGCCCGCGTGCAGCAACGAAGACCTAATGCAGCCAAAAATAAATAAATAAAATAAATAAATTTATTTTAAAAATAAATAGATAAACACGCAACTTCCATCTTCTCGGGGATGTTCCATCCGCACATTAAGTCAAATCGCAAAACCTCTCCTTAAATCTGCCCCTTTTTCTTTTTTTTTTTAATAAATTTATTTATTTGTTTTGGCTGCATTGGGTCTTCGCTGCTATGCGCAGGCTATTCTCTAGTTGCGGTGAGCGGAGGCCACTCTCTGTTGTGGTGCACGGGCCTCTCATTGAGGTGGCCTCTCTTGTTACGAAGCACGGGCTCCAGGCATGCCGGCCTCAGTAGTTGTGGCACGTGGGCCCAGTTACTCCGTGACATGTGGGATACCCCCGGACCAGGGCTCGAACCCATGTCCCCCGCATTGGCAGGCAGACTCCCAACCACTGTGCCACCAGGGAAGTCCCTAAATCTGCCCTTTTAAACCCAGCCTTTGACCATAGAGTTTCAACATTTCACACCTGTTCCTTCTTTTCTTTTGTTTCATAACTGGGTACAGTGATTGGCTTAGGTCCAACAAACATCCAAATGAAGGAACACATTCGCTGCTTTCAAAGTGTGCCTCACCAAATCCCCCCAAACATTGTTCTCGGTTACAGTAACTTTTAAAAGACATGCTTCTTATCAGCACTTTCATTTTTATTTTACTAATCTTTATTAAAGAATCAAAGCAACGTGTAATAACCAGTACTAATAATTGCACAGACACGACATTGCACACAGGGATGCTGCCACTGCTGCATGTGAACGAGCGGCCAGCGGAAGCACCGTGTGGGGAGACCGGGCATGCCTGCTCAGTGACTGAGTCACAAAGGCCTGCTTGGGTATGTGACACAGTGTCAGGGTGTAATACATAAAGGCGTGGGTCAGTTTGTTCAAGAGCAGGATATACGAACGTTGAAACTCACTGTATTCAGAGGAAGTAGGAACACAGACTAAGGCAAGGCCTCTGAAGTTAGATGTGAACCTCTCAGAGGCAGTGACACGGGGCACAAGCAGGGGAGGTGTCCCAAGAAGCTCAGGGAGGGCAATCAGATCACACGGAGAGCGCTGCTCTCGACACTGCAAAGATTGAGAGTTGTCACCAGGTCTTTAGGGAGGACAGAGGGCAAGCTGGTGGCCAAGCCAGTGATCACTATTAACAGCTGTCTATTTTTATGCTTAAGCAACTGTACATGACAAACTTGAGTCCTCATTTCGGGGGAGTCATTTATTCTCAAATGCTTTTTTGTCAACTTAATAAAGCCCGGAATTTAAAAATCCTATAGGTGTTGTTATACACGGTTTCTTGGACCGAGTGAAACGGTCAAAACCTTGATGGGCAGGAGCTCTTAGACAGCTCCCCTTACGGGATCAGTCCTTAAAAGGCTTAGTTCAGTCTGACGGTGCCCTGTTTTACACAATGGTACCTCAGGAGAGTGTCATGAATTGTAATTGTCTCAAGCCAAGAGAATCTAATTTGATTTCAGTTGGATGGAACCTAAGAATTTGAGATGAAGAACAACACCTTTGTGTCTGAAAGTTTCTTAAAAATCGAAGCCCCTAACAATAGAGGTACTACAAGCGTATAGAAATGGAAAAGCACACCACAAAGCAGAAAAGCCTGCAGGTTAATTTCTCATGTTCCAGTGATAGAAAAGTGTTGCCAAGCAGTACTCCGTGTGAACTTTTTTACACCACGCAGTGGCATTTCCTAGGACAGACGCTGCTCGGAGGGGTCCGTATCTGCCCCCTCCTGCTGTCCTTGTCAGGAACAGCACCCAGGTCTGGACCCCAGCTTTCTCTCAGCTCAAGAGGGAGACACAGACATTATAACTGAAGACGGTGGCACTCCTGGAGTTCTTACTGATGAGCCAGAATCCCAAACCACACTCCACAAATTAGGGAACAGACAGGACCAGCTAGACTCCCGCGTCGAGAAACAGCTGTGTAAGGATCGTGTCCATGGAGCCTAGTGACCATACCCTGAACTGAAAGAGATTACTAAGCTCTCTTGAGAATATTGTTGCTCAGGATACAGTCCTGAGCAACAATGGAAGAAATGGAAAGATAAATGGACCAGAGAGCTGACGCAGAGATTAGAAGGGAAAGAAAAGACAATTACCAGTTGGTGGTCTGAGTCAGCAGTGCGGGAGAAGGGCAAGAGGACATTCGTTCACACAATAAAAACTGGCCGCATGCCTACTATGTGCCAGTCACTTTGGTGTCACTGGGCTTTCCAAGCAAAACAGGCTGGAAGGCCAAGTGCAGACATGTGGAGATTTAGTCCAGCTAATGGTTTCTTGGCTAAAAGAGCCCCTATGACTCATCAGCAAGGTAGCAAGGCAGGCACACCAAGTGCTGAGAGAAAAGTGCAAAATCATTCTCTCATTCATTCAACCATCCTCAGGAAGTGTCTTCATACATAAGTGTGCCAGGTGTTGTCAAAAATGTGCCACTGGATCGAACCGTTTTCTTCACTTACTGCACAAACAGTCAGGTCGATGGGCCCCAAACCCAGAAGTCAGTCCTTACTGTCAAGGACAGGCAGAGGTCACATAACAATAGCAGGGAAACCAAGTCCTGAGTGGAGGAGGCCACGAGGGCACAAGAATCCCGAGAGCGAGACCCACTGTGCTCGCCAGGCCAGGGCGCTCCCCACGGAGTGGCAGGTCGAAAGCGCAGGGTCGTGGGGAGGGGCCGGAGCGCATTCTAAAAAGGAGCGTGTGGACAAAGGCTCGCAGGGGGATAGAAAAGTGGGTCTTGAAGTTGGCTAGAGGGGATCAGGAGAGATGGGAGGCTATGAGGTTTGGTCTTGATCTAGTGGTGGATTATGACGAAAGCATCCTTTCAGAAGCATTGAAAGATGGGTTAGGAAAATGGGAATAAGGACTCCAGGTAAGTGATGTGCTGCGACACTGAATGAGCAGAGGTGGTGGGAACAGAAAGGGAAAGTGCGATGCTCAGCACGAAGGAAAGGATGGAGACTCTTTTTTTTTTTTTTTTTTGCGGTACGCGGGCCTCTCACCGCTGTGGCCCCTCCCGTTGCAAAGCACAGGCTCCGGACGCGCAGGCTCAGCGCCATGGCTCACGGGCCCAGCCGCTCCGCAGCATGTGGGATCTTCCCGACCGGGGCACGAACCCGTGTCCCGTGCATCGGCAGGCGGCCTCTCAACCGCTGCGCCACCAGGGAAGCCCTGGATGGAGACTGTTTAAATGGGATGGTGAGGACCAGGAAGAGGGCAGGTTGTAGGAAGAGACTAGATTCGAGGTTGGCAGCCGTGTCGGGTAGCTGGCAGAAAGACAGGGCCAGTGACCCAACAGAGAGGACGTCAGGAAGGGATCGGCTTTAAGGAAAACGTCTAGGACTTCAGTTTGGAAGTGACTTGGGGAGAAATGTTGTGTAGACGTGAATATGGAGCTGAGGGTGGAGGTCAGCGTTCAATGTCCTGACTTTGGAAAAGATTTGGTGGATAAAGATGTCGTGAGAACGGCCCGGCACACAGAATACTAGTGGAAGCAGCGGGCGGTCACCCAGGTGCAGAGAGGGACACACAGGCTGGGGCAGGAACAGACAGACAGCATCAAGACCAGGTTCCAGGCAGAAGCTGATGCATGAGGACCGCGGGAAGCAGGCAGGCTGGGGCAGTGCAGCGGATATCAAAGACGTTCTGGGCAACCTTTCTGAAAATCAGAACCTGAACAATGAAAAAGCAACATTCAGAGTCAGAAGGGCCCCTAGGGGTCACCCAGCCAAAATGCCTCATTTAAAGTTGAAGACGCGCGGGCCCAGAAAGTCACCTCGGTTTTCCAGAGAGGAAAGGCCCTCGTCAGAGGCAGCAGAGCTGGAGAGGCAGCGAGGCCAGGACTGAGAGCAGCTGTCTTCTCTATTATGATTACATTCATTAATCTGGTTATTTACGCCTTTCCATGTATTTATATACAAATGACCTGGATTGCTGAGACCAGGTAGTCATCTTTTATTATAATCAGCAGTGCAGTCAGAATGTAAGTATTCAACAGAATAAGCAAGGAAATCCACAATCACATAAACACAAAACAGAGAGCCCAGTGTTCTGACTCCCTAAAGCCCTGAGTTCCCTTTGGAACCCTCCCTGTCCTGTAAGGTGGAAGGGCTGGACGCCTGCTAGGAGCAGCTCTAACAGGGACAGAGATGGTGACTCAGAGAACGGAGCACAAACAAAATGGGGAGCGGGGGCCCTGAATGCTTAGAGGACAGGATGGTCGGTCACCATGGTACCCCAGCCACCTGGAGAATCAAGATGGGTGCAGATCTAAGATCTAAGACGGTGATCGCTTACCGTCCCGCCCAGCTGGCCTGGGTGTGGGCAGGTCCCCGCTCTTTGGGCAACAGAGACCTGGGCCTCCAGAGTGCATAGGGGTTTGCTGTCAGCTGGCAGAGGGAAACACATGGCAATATTTTCCAAAGGATAACGAGCACACTGTTTAAATAGAGTCAACTGAGATACAACTTCCTGGAGCTATTTTAGGGTTGCTTTATGTGGAAGACAGAACACTTCCAGCTGCCTCTGCCACCTGTCCCCAGACCTCTTACTAGCATAAGAGCAATGTTCTAACAGGCCTGTTCGTCCTGGTACAGGACACGGGCTCACCCACATGCTTGCCAGGCGTCTGCTCACTCACTCATGCGTACTCTGCAAGATCTTCTCGGGCAAGGTAAAGCTCACTGGAAAAAATCCCGCCTACGTCTATCATCCTGACGCTGCTTTGAGTGGGCATCTCTGGGAGGCCAGGGGCACCGAAGAGGTTAAAGGCAAGTAGGTGTCACCCAGAGGAGAAGGTCGTGGATCTGACCTGGCAGGCAAGGGTGGGGCTCTGCCCTTATCTGAAGTCAACCTGGCAGGGACCAGCAGGGCAGCTCCACAAAGGGGACGTGCGGCCGGCCCTTGGGACAAACTGGAACAAAACAGGTTCAGGAAATGTCCCAGAATACAAAAGAGTTATGTTAGATGAACTCGCAGAAAAACTTTCGGACTTGGGCTCTGTGACGACATCCATGCAAAATAAATAAACTTCATGAATCTCGTACACAAATCATAAAAGGGAGTGAAAGCACAATACAGGCTTATCAGCAACCTCCACCGAAGCCTGCAGATCAGGGGGCCTAACGGCATCCCAGAGGCAGCCACTTCCGGGGAGGGACGTCTCAGAAGACAGCCACCTGCCTGGCTCACTGGACCCCAGCCTCGGGTCACAACCCAAATGAGGGCGACGGAGGTTTTCTAAAAGGGGTGCTATGAACCCAAACCCAGGGGGGAAGGACAGGAGGAAGGGACGAGCACGGGCTCACTGCACGTTAACACGGCAAGCAGAGCGTGTGCTGGGATTACGTGTCCCACCTCCCTCACTCCACCCTCCTAACGGTTCTCACGTGGTGAGTTATGTTTCCACCTCACAGCAAATAAAGCTGCTGCCCTTAAGAATTAAACAACGTGCCCTAGGTCACACTGCCAACAGGTGGAAGCGCTGGTATTTGACCTGGGTGTGTTAATTTAATTACATGTGGACAGCAGTTCTTTTAAATAAAAAAACAGGTCCTTATTCTAATTTCCTTTGGGATTTATTTCATTTGTTTGACAAACATTTACAAAGAAGCTGCTACATAAGGTACTACTGCTGTTCCAGATGCCAGGGACACAGCAGTGACTAAGTCTTGGCCTTCACGGACTTAAGTCTAGTTGACTAGTGCTTCAAAGCCTCATTATTTCCCACCTGGGGCCACAGAGAGGAAAGATAGGGAATCAGCGACCTAAAGACCTTTGATACTCATCCACCGACAGGAGAACGGAGCCACATAAGCACGTGGAGTGAACCAGTCTCCTGTCTTCATGACTGTGACTTACATGTAACTTATACACAGACACCTTGAATAAATCAAGGAAAGCTACCGCAGGAGGCCAAGGTAACTGGATGTGACACGTGACCACATCAAGGGACACGTGACCAGCAGAGGCTCCATGAATATCACTACAGTCACGTGAGGCAGTAGAAGGCTGCGTGAGCAAGTAGACGGTTTTGTGTACTTGAGCCAATAACTTAAAGACTTTCTTAATAACGATCCACTGAACGCACAAATAATCTAATGAGGAGAAGCACAATATTTGAGGGAATAACATACAAAAAAATGACTTGAAGCAGCTCTAACCAGAGAGAAACAAAATCAAAGTTGCCCATGAAGAGCAAAAGAATATTCCCCAACCTTCTAACCTGCCTTCAACCCAACAGAGAATAAACTGATGATGTGGCCACTGGGGCAAAAAACAGGTAAATGTGTAAGCACAGCATGGATGGGCCAGGGTGGGGCAAGGTGTCGAGGGAACAGGTGGGATCTTGGCCTAAGGACTGGACACCCTAGGGAGTCAGAGAGGGCACCTCCCACACACCCACACGAGGGAAGCAGTCTGGCCAGTGATGGACGCCCATGCTGGTCACGTAAAACCGGTGCGATGTTTTCATGCTGCACACCTGAAACTTACATGTGTTACCTGTCAGTTATACCTCAATAGAGCTGGAAAAAAAAAACCCCAAACTGGTGCCAGGTCAACTTGCTCTTACCGTGAACCCCATCCACAGGACAGGGACACCGGCTACAGGGGGAGAGGGAATTTTCTATGTCTGACCGATCGGATCCTAACCTTAAGCATGTCATCCCTCGGTTCCGCTCACTTCCTTCTTGCACAGAGTGAGAGGGAGGCAGACCCGGAGCCGCGGGGACCAGAGGACCCCTGCCCTCCCAGGCCAAGCGTCAGCCAACACAGCTTTACAGACGTGGTGAGACGGTAACAACTGGTGAACCTGGGTGACGGTGTGTGGGTTTCACTACTTTTCCGACTTTCCTATATGTTTGATATTTTCCTAAAAAGAAAGTTTGGACGCATAGAAGGAAAAAAGAAAAATACAGCTTCGAAGAGGTTGTGGTGGCAGAGGGGTGAAAATGACGTCATTCCCCAAATCTGGGGGCAAAGGCTCAGTTATGAACTCTGGGTACCTCTCAACTTTAGATCCTTGCACCACCAACCTCGGAGGTTTACCCCTAAATAATAGCAGGCACCAGGGTGGAGGAGACTGGATCTGACCCCTGCAGGCTGAGGTCAGGCTCCTGCTCCCCAGGCCAGCCGGGCTGCCAGCCAGGCCTTCTCTGAGGGCCATGGACACCCTCCTCGGAGGACACCACGGGCACCAAAGGGATAAACAAGGCCCGTTTTTCCTAAGCCTATGGCCAGCAAAAGAACCGCCAGTGTGGAAGTGGAAAAATTCACTGCCAAGGGATGAAATTCATTCAAAGGACAGACAACCTACTCCATCACTGGCTGTTCTGGGAAAGTAGGGAGTGGAGCTTTTCATGGGAAAGGAAATCTCTTACCCTATATACACCATCGTTCACTTCATGACTTAGTCCGGAAGGAAGGGAAATCTATTTGCGTTCAGTGCCAGCCCGACTAGGCCCTGCTGACATCCCCACCGTCCCTAGTCCTCCACCACCGTCTGTCCCCGACAACCCCACCTCCGTAGAGACCGGAGGACCAGTCATCACCCCTCCTCGCCCCCAGAGGCCTCTCCCCGGAGCGCACGGCCTGACTTCCAGGGCTGGGATTTACCGATGTCGCTCAGCAAGGTGAGGATGGCTCCTTCCCGCAGGCCACAGCAGTTCTCAAACTGGTTCAGGTACTGTCAAGAAGGGGAAAGAGGCGTCAGGGGGAGCGCTCACCAGCCACCAATGCGCCCACAAGTGTCCTTCACCAGCCAAGGCCGTCTGAGCACTCCCCGGGCCCTGGGCCTTGGGGACCTGGGTGGACAGCCAGCCCGGGCAGGATGGGCAGGGTCGGTCCAGGCGGGGAAGGAGGAAGCATCTGAGAGCTCCCAGAAGTGCTCCCGTGTGTAACCCTAACCCTAACCCTGAGTCATTCTCAGAGTCTCACCTGTGCTGCGGTCCTGGGGGATGCAGGCCCATCTGAGCTCAGCCACAGTTGGTCCACTGCTCCCGAGAGCCTGAAGGAGCCACTGAACACCTCCCTCCGACCCCTTCCCCGACGCGGCCTTGCTGTGGGGTGGGGATGACAGCAGGGCCCGGGCAGTGAGCACTTCGTACGTGCCGGGCACCTGGCAGAGCCGCGTGGACGGGCTCAGTGCAGCCTCACCTGCCCCATCTCACTTCACCCTTTCTCCCGCTCCCCTGCCCAGGCCAGCACTGGCGGCATTTCCACTTCACAGGTGAGGGTGCTGGACGGGAGGAGTCCAGCCATCCATCTGCCACCACGGCCGCTGCACAGCAGAGCTGCCATAGGACACAGGTCCACCTGAGGCTCGTGCCCAAACGCTCAGCCCCTGTGCCCTCCTGGCCCTGGCAAGCCTGTCGAGGGACTCCATCTGCTGCTGGAAGCCGGCCTCAACTTCAGGAAGTAACTTCCCGACGGGGTGCCCCGTCGTTAATTCACACCCACACCCGCGCACGTCCGCCAGCCGCTCCCTGCGACAGGCACACACACGGCACTCCTTCAATCAGCTCTGGCTTTTACCCTCGCTCCCGTACTGGCCAAGCCTGTCTCCCCAGACCAGGTGCGGACTCTGAACCTTCTAGAGATACGAAAGACGAGCCACCTCATTTGGAGAACAAAGAGGACAGACCGCGGGCACCCGAGGTGCCCTGGTGACCACGTGGACCAAGGCCCCATGGGGTACAATCGCTTCCCGCGTCCCCTACACCATCCTGCACCCCGTGCCAGGTCAATCACGCCGAAGTCTGTGTCAGTCTTCCCTGGCCAACGGCTCCCTGCTGCCTACAAGATGACGTCCAAAGTCCTCTGCCTCTGTGAGCTGGTCACCACCCACCCCTCCCACGCTGCCCTCTAAGGACTGTCCACTCAAGTACAATGACACGGCTTTATCTCCCTAAACAGCTGCAGTTAGGAATCAGACAGCTGTCAAAGATTAGGAAGATAAAGGGGAAAATGGAAGCGTTGTCAAGTTCCCCATTTGTCATCAGTTATCAGTCCCTGGCCTGCGGGTTGCCAATGACTGTGCTCACATCCTGCCCTGAACCCCAGGATGAGCCCATCTCCCAGGATGGGAGAGCCACCCGGGCACACCAGCCCTCATGGAAAGTCTCCTTTGGAGAGGGAAGGTGGGAGGGGCCAGAAGAGTGCTGGGAAAGCACGCGATGCCGGGTCCCAGAAAGTGCTGAGTACGGATGGAAGAACTGCCTGGCCATCCTGACCGCGCCCCCGAACAATGCAGACCTTTGTCCAGAGTGCGAGGTGAGGGGGGTGGAGATGAACAGGCAACCTCTTTTCAATACAAAACCAGCTCCTGCCCAGAGCTCTCATGGTCCTCGTGCGCCGGGCGCTATTCCCTTCACAGACAGAGGGGGGCCTGCGGCTGGGACCCACCGGCCGTGACCCAGCCTCTGCTGCTGCAGCTGTGTGAGGCCCGGACACCCACGTGGGCCCTCGGGGCCGCGGGGCCCACCCTTCACACGGGATCCCATCCATTTTACCCACGTCACGGGCTGCTGAGAATCACATGAGGCCATGTGTAAGAGCGGCTCGTGACACTGTTCCGGAGATCGCTGGGGAGGGGGACACACAGCGGTCCCCGACACCCACCCCGCAGCGTGCGTTCTGGCAAAGGGACGTGGTGGACGCGGCGGGAAGAAAGGGAGAGGGACCCAGAAGCTGAGTCAGTGGGGCTCTGGGTCCCCAGCCCAGCTGGCCCAAGCCAGTCCCTTCCTGCCCCGCTCCAGGACCCCGGGCGGCCACATCTGGGAGAAGCCCTCTGATCCGGGCCAGTGGCCACGACGACACCGAAGGGCTCAAGTGGCCCCAGTGTGCCAAGGGAGGAAGACCCGTCCTGGAGTCTGACCGGCCTCTCCCTGCGCTCGGACCTGGTGGGTCTTCCGCGTCACGTCAGGGACAGCTGCGCAGGGTGCATGGCAAGCCCCTCCCTGCCCTCCGTGCACCCGTAACCCCGCGACCCCGCCCCAAGGCTCCCGAGCGCCCTGCCCGGCCCCCGCAGCCTCACCTTCCGCAGGTCCCCTCCCTGGCAGTACTCCATGGCCAGCAGGGGCAGGTCGTTGGGAGCCAGGCTCTGCATGCCCTCGGGGACGTCCCGGGCGGCCACCACGTTGGGGTGGTTCAGCCTGGGGGGAGGGAACCAGTGAGGGAGGGCTGCCTGCAGGCACTGAGGGCCCTGGAGAGCGAGCGGCGGGGCGGGGAGACGCGGGGCTCACCACTCGCCCAGGGCCCGGGCAGCGCTCCTGTCAGCACCGTAGCCCCAGCTCTGGGCGCCCCGTGCAGAGCTCCGTTCTCTTCAGAGTGCCCTTGGCAAGTCCTCCCTGTATCTCCGCACTGCTCTGAGGCAGAGAAAGCAGGGGGACTTCAGATCTCACACCACTGGGCGGGGATGGTGTGTGTGGTGTGGTGTGGTGTGGTGTGGTGTGGTGTGGTGTGTGTGTGTGTGTGTGTGTGTGTGTGTGTGTGTGGTGTGTGTGTGGGGTGGGGTGTGTGTGTGGTGTGTGTGTGTGGTGTGTGTGTGGGGTGGGGTGTGTGTGTGTGTGTGTGGTGTGTGTGGGGGGTGGGGTGTGTGTGTGGTGTGTGTGTGTGTGTGTGTGTGTGTGGTGTGTGTGTGGGGTGGGGTGTGTGTGTGTGTGTGGTGTGTGTATGGGGTGTGTGTGTGTGTGTGTGTGTGGTGTGTGTGTGAGGTGGGGTGTGTGTGTGTGGGGGGGTGTGTGTGTGTGGGGGGGGGTGTGGGGTGGGGTGTGTGTGTGTGTGTGTGGGGTGTGTGTGTGTATGTGGTGTGTGGGTGGGGTGGGGTGTGTGTGTGGGGGGGTGTGCGGGTGTGTGTGTGGTGTGTGTGTGGGGTGGGGTGTGTGTGTGTGTGCGTGTGTGTGTGGTGTGTGTGGGGGGTGGGGTGTGCGTGTGTGGTGTGTGTGTGGGGTGGGGTGTGTGTGGGGGGGGGGTGTGCGCGCACGTGCACCTGCAAACAAGGGGACGCCTCCCCTTTCCCTGAGCTCCAGCAAGGAGCCCCTGTTTGGGACCTGTCGGTCTGTGAGCTTCCCCACGTGCCTTCCTGGCTGGGAGGGCACCCTGGAGGAACGGACGGCAGCAACAGGCTCAGGGCACGGGAGACTCACAAACCAGCTCGGAATTGGAAACACTGGAGAAAAAAGGACTTTTGCCAACAAAGGAAACTTCACTGCGATGGCTATTTTAAATAATTGAATATAACAAAGAAAACCCCCAAGAGCCCTTGGCAAGGCCAAGTGATGGCTGTAACTGCCGCTCCTCCAGAAGTCGCCCCTCTGGACAGTGGGGCTGGGGTCCTTATTGAGAGACTGGGATTTATGACTCCTGCCCAGACAGAACTGGGGCTGCTGCTCCACATCCCAAAGCTCGGCCTGCTAGCTCCCTCCAGTCATTCCGACGTCCCAGGCCCCCGGCCCTGCGGCCCCCGGCCCTGTGGTCCCGCACCCGGGCGCACTCGTGCACCAGGCCCTCACCTCCTCATGATCTGGATCTCCAGGCACCAGCGCTCGCGGTTCCGGGGACTAAGCTCCTGCCGGCACTGCTTGATAGCGATCTGTTCGCCCGTTTCCTGCAGAGGACACGTACGGGAGGATCAGAGAAAGCCGAGGGTCAAATCCGAAGCTGTCTCCCTAGGACCTGGAGCACGGACCGCCATCCCCGCCAGGCTCCCGAGGTCTGCATGGGTGCCCACTTGAACAGATGTCCCCCCGCCACCTCCAGCCCGTCACGTGGGTCCCCACCAGCCCCAGCTCCCAGCCTGCCCCCTCCCCTCATCTCTATCCATCCCAAGTCCACACGGAGGCCTTGCTCCGTCCCCACCTCCTCCACGAGACCTCTGCCGGCCACTCCTGCCCCAGAGGGTCCTCACTCCTCAGACCCCAAGGCTGCTGGACGTGACCTCCGACCCATGCAAAGGGCACTTCCCTGCACTTCAACCTAACGGTTAATGCCCTGGCTTCAGTCTTCATGCTTCTCCCTCTGGGGGGTTTCTCTCTCCAGAGAGAATGCAAGCCTGGTATAGAAGATGGAACACAGGCTGATTCAAATCCCGATGCAGCCATGTACCAGCTCTGTGACCCTCGGCAGACCACGAGGTCTGGCTCAGTGTCTTCAGCTGTAAAATGGGAACACTGACACCCACCTTTCAGGGCTGTCATGGAGCTGAGCCCCTAGCAGTGTCCAGCCCTTAGGGGTGTTCAGTAACACTCTTGGGGGCAGACCCATGTCACACAGGCACTCCAGGCATGTAAAACCCTTCCAGGCTGGGCTCTAACCTGCCTTTCCATCACCCACCGTCGACTCCACCCCAGGCGTCTGACGCCAAGTCTAGGTCAGACCATCGGCCCAGTCCTGTGCTCTAAGGTCTCTGCTCTGGCTCGTGCAGATGCCAGGCACTGACCCCCCCACTCCTTCATTGTACTTACCTACCAAAGACTTACTTTCCATAGGGTCACAGGGTTATTTTCTCTTTTCTCCGTTAAACTATGGGCCCATCCCTCCTCGTGCATTTAACCCCTAATGCAGTACCTGGCACACGGAGGCTCCGTGAACGAAGGCAATCACTACAATTCTCGTGAATGAGTGACTGCCTGGGCCCCGAGAATAAACTCTTCCCTTCCCCTAGGTGTCTAGACAGAACCAAGGACAGCGCTCGGCCGCCACCTCCTGGTTCATGGGGCCCCCAGGACGGCCAAGGGTCAGCAGCTGCCCTGGCCATGGCTCTGTGGCAGCAGCCTGGGTGCTGGCCCTGCCATGAGCGAGCAAGCCGACCTCCACCCCTACCCCGCGAACCCTACACACCTGCGGCGAGACCCCTTCCCCCAACAGCCCACGTGCCATGAGCCCTGGGACAAGCCCCAGCTGGTGGGACGGGCGGAGTGTAAATCCAGCAAGAAAAGGCTTCAGAACGGTACCAAAATCCGACTGGTGCCCAACTGAAGGATGGGTGTCCCACAGGCCCTGTCGGACCATTGTCTCTGTTTATGAACAGGCATACCGTAAGGAATCATAAGCTCTGTAAGTGCAGGAGTTCATTCGGTACAGACGGGACTTAACAGAGGCATGTTGAGGACGTGGCAAGGTCCCCAGGAACACATGCTTCCCGAGGGCAGTGGAAGTGCATCGCGGTCACACATCCACCAAACTAGCCACTATCCCCGTGAACAAGGACCCACCCGGGAGGAAAAGGAAAATGGGAGTCCCGGACGGAGACAGACGGTGTCCACTAAGACCCCTGACTCGCTGGTCAACAGACCCGTCCCTAAAACCGACATTCAAGAACAAAAGCTTCGGGAAGAAGGCGGAGGCATTTTTTGACCGTGAAGGCTCCAAGGCCTGAATCAGGTACTTGCCACACCTCCAGGGCACTCTCAGAAGTAAGTGGCTTTTATCAAACCCCCACGTGGCTGTGGGTAAGCCTCTGTCGTGCAGTCACCTCACATGCTTATTTTTTTTCAACAGCTCTACTGAGCTATAATTCACATATCATTCAATTCATCTGTTTAAAGCACACATGTGGAGACTCACTTCCCTGGTGGCACAGTGGTTAAGAATCCGCCTGCCAATGCAGGGGACACGGGTTCCAGCCCTGGTCCGGGAAGATCCCACATGCCACTGAACAACCAAGCCCGTGCGCGACAACTACTGAGCCTGCGCTCTAGAGCCCGCGAGCCACAACTACTGAACCCACGTGCCACAACTACTGAAGTCCATGCGCCTAGAGCCCGTGCTCCGCAACAAGAGAAGCCACCACAGTGAGAAACCCGCGCACCGCAACAAAGAGTAGCCCCCGCTCACCGCAACTAGAGAAAGCCCGCGCACAGCAACGAAGACCAAGCACAGCCAAAAATAAATAAAGCATACACGTTAATGGTTGGGGCACATTCAGAGTAACGTGGCCAAAGCCACAGTCGGTTTTAGAACACGCTCATCATCCCCCAAAGAAACCCCACACCCATCAGCCATCACTTCCCGTTTCTCCCCAACCCCCTCCAGCGCCAGGCAACCACCCGTCTGCACTCTGTCTCTACAGATTTAGCTGTCTGGACATTTCATCTAAGTGGGATCATACAAGATGTGGCCTTTTGTGATGGCCTCTCACCCAGCACAGTGTTCCCCAGGCTCACCCTGCAGTGGTCCATGCCTGCCTCTGTGCCAACACTCCCTGGTGCCAGGCAGGCACTGATGGCCAGGCTGTGCCACATCGTTCACTCACTTTGCTCTTAGAATCCTGATCTCTGGCCTGGGTTCAGAAGCCCTATTGAAGAAGAGCTGACCTCTTTCAAAAACTGTCAGTCCTGTTGCTCTTGAACCCATCACTACAGCTGGACGAGTGAACTTGGGCGGACGTTCAGCTAATACTTGTCAAGAGTTACGGTGTGTGTCAAGAGACCACTATTTCTTTAATCGATGTACAAACAGGCTTGAGTTACATCTCACAAAACGTTCCATCCTCTACAGCGTGAACTTCCCGATTCCTCTGCCCTCGAACTGATTTGAATCTGCTTTCGAGTTTCACTTCCCACTAAGCGTTCAGACTAGAACGTTTTCGCCCAGTTCTCTGGTAACTTCAGCAACAGCCGCTCTGATATGCGTCTAGATGCTTGTTTCCAGGTGGGCGGGATCGCACAGGAACCCGGGCTGGGATGCCGAGATCTACCAGTGAGAGAAGACTGACGGCCAGGCTGTAAAAGGAGGTGACGCCACTGGGAGCATCCACTCAAGCGTGTGATGTTGTGATGGACAGTGCCTTATGCAACAGTTTCGAAGAAGATACTGCCACGCATGGTGTGTTACCTCAGGATGTCTCTGAGAGTTTAAAACTCTGCACCTCCTTTAACTTCAATACACAGAACAGTGTATTCCTTTTCTATTGCTGCTACAACAAACTGCCACCAGCTTACTGGCTTAAAACAAATTTATTTCCTGATAGCTCTGGAGGTCAGAAGTCTGGCAAGCGCCTCGCTGGACTAAAATCAAGATGTGGGCAGGCCGTGTCCCTTTCCAGAGAACGCACATCCCTGCCTGCCCCAGCTTCTAGAGGATGCATTCATCCCTTGGCTCATGGCCCCTTCCTGCAGCTCAAAGCCATCAGTGACCAGCTGAGTCTTTGTGGTTGCATCACTCTGACACTGACTCTCCGGCCTCCCTCTTCCACTTTTAATGACCCTTGTGGTTACAGTGGGTCCACCAAGATCACCCAGGATAATCTTCCCATTTAAGTCAGCTGATTAGCAACCTTGATTCCCTCTGCCACATAACCTAACGTAGTCACAGGCTCAAGGGGTTAGGACGCAGACATTTTGGGAGGCATTGTTATTCTCCCAAGCATAAACAGTATGCTTCCTTCATAAAGATAACAGGTAAATCAAACCCAAAGGGTAGACTTATTAAGTGACTTAGAAAATATTTTATAGACTCTACCTGTATATGCTGGGTGACTGTAGATAACTGTAGTCTTTTGCCCAACACAAACACCGGAGCTAACACACAGCCATCACCTGGCCCATCCCAGAATCCACAAATGGATTCTGATATTGAAGACTGATGCAACATTGGTCTCAACTGCCAAACGAAACCTAAAGAGCGAACTTAACGATATGAACACGGAACACATCACAGACTAAGTGGGCACAGACACCAACACTGACTCTGGACAGCTCAGCTTCGTCCTACGGCGGCAGGGGAAATCCTGACTTCCTAGGCCTGAGTGTCCCATGCAGACACAGACACAACTTTTCTTACCCGGTGGCCCTCTAGGAAGTACTCTGAAACATTCCCGTTTTTCCATGAGTTATGTTTCATTTGAAACAGAAACCCAAAGAGAAGGACCTTCCATTGCTAAAAACATACTGGCTCTGGAAAGCGAAATTCAATTCATCGTAAACAGACTACGAAGATGTTTTTGAAAGTCGGGTTGTGGGGGGGGCTTGGTTCCCCAGCAGCAATGACACTCGAGGGCATGGATGACTGTCTCCACTTGGCTCGGAACCTCCCACTCTCAGCTCAGTTCTCTGGAAACCCAGACTCGGCCCAAACCATCGCAGTATCCGACGCCTAGTAAGTTGGGGCAAAATTCAGAAGTGATGTGTATTTTGAGAAAATGGAGAAAGGGGCCCACAGTGGTACCTACATCAAAGGCAGTTGATGATGAAGGTCCTCTGAGTGTCTGTGCCTCTGCCTTTTGCACAGGAAAACACGAACCTCGTGTATAAACGTGGGTATACTCTGAAGTGAGGGCGGCGGGGGGGCATGCATCCTCAGACTTCTGAGACCATCAGATGGTGCTCTTCTAACGACAAGGCGACATGCACGGGAAGCCGAGAGGTCCCTCCACACCCTCAGGTCAGAACGCTGACTCCTGTTACCACGGCAACCACCCAACAGGCCTCTGTGGTCCAAGAGGGGGATTAGAAATACCTTCCTTGTTCCTTCTCAGGTCCTCCCTCCAAGATGAGTGTTTCAGGAAGGAGGTGCGAAGCTGGGCCCAGAGAGATCTAGGGACAGAACCCAGGCCTGAGAGTCAGAAGGCCGAGGTCTGGCCGCTTCACCCCTGATTCAACCCCAGTGACCAGTCTACGACGAGACGGCTGACTCCACCCAACTCCCTTCGGGGTAAACACCTAACGGGCACGTCGGCCTCCAAACCCACCCACATGGGCTCAGGGGTGAAGCAGGTCAGATCATGATCCCTGTACTCCGCCTGGTGCATGTGCGACCTTGAGCCCATTAGGCCTCTAGGTCTTTATCCACAAGGTGGAGGCGACCCTACCCCTGCCGGTGCTGTCAGTTAAATGAGACAGAGCATCTGATCCTTGAGGGCCTGGCGCACATTCCCGCAGCACCGTTCCCTTCCTAGCCCCGTGCAGGCGACGCTCTCCCCGTCCCACCGCCTGCAGTCCACCTCCCGTGAAACCCTGCTTTGAGAAGCCTCCGGCCACCTCCGGGCATCGACGCGACAGTGTGGGTAAAGCACCCAGCACAACTGGCAATGACACTCCCGACAAACAGGAGCCGTGATTACTTCCTCACGACCTGGTGCTCACATTACACTCACTCGGTGTGTTCCTGAGGATCCACTTTATCCCCTCGACCAGAGCACAGTATGTCAGGGCCACCTCCTTGTTTCCCTGACGGACCCCTGACGGCCTCAGGCCCGTGCTCAAAGTCTTTAAGACCTGAAGACACACAGACAGGCTAAAGTGAGCTTAGTGTCGTCCAGTGAGGGGACAAGTAGAGCCAGCGCCACTTCTAGAGGGATGACCGGTGTGTCCTCAGGGACCAGGGCAGCAACTCCCAGCCTTTCCCATCACAGCGCACAGAGTAAGTATGTGGTATCTGTGAGGTACCCTGGGACGTGTCCAGAGGCTTCCAGGGCGTAGCAGCGCCACATCTGGCCCAGACAAGCTGAGAGCAGAGGGGATCAATATCTCAGCTTCTTTCAAATCCGTGTGGGAGGCTGTGGCCCAGAGCCCTGAAGCTGCTGACACCAGAGCCAGGACTTGAGCCCAGGCTGTGCGACTGCGAGTCCTGAGTTTTCTCCCCCTCGCTCCGAAGGGGGCTGCAGCTGAGGTCACTGAGGTCCCCGCCTCTTCTTCTTCTTCCTTTGTGTTTGACAAACACCTTATTGAACATATCAGCCCATCCAGAAAGTACTGACCCTTGGGCTGAAGATTTAAGGGAGTATCCACACAGCAAGGATTGTCAAGGCCCATGCTTGGTAAGAGAACCAAAAAACTCACGGAGACAGGTAGGGTCATTTGTTGCACTGCCCTTCCTCCGTGGGAAATATTCACTTTAGGCTTCTCTGTTTAGCAAGGAAGACTTATATATTTTGTCATCCAAAGGGGTGTTTTTCCTTTAGTGCTTCAACTGAGCCTGTTCCGGGGCGTCCCTGACCTTGGATCCCCACCTTGGAGAAGCCACAAGCCAGTGGAGGAGGCATGAGGCTGGGATTCAAACAGATGTAGGTTCAGAAGATTCCTGCTCCTTTACTTACTAGCTTAGCCTCTCTGAGTAAGGGGTTGACTTCTCTATGCTTCAGTTTCCTCAGTTATAAAATGGGAGTAAAGACAACAGTACTTCCATTTAGGGTGGTTGAGCAGACTGGAGATAACGCATGTAAAAACACCTCGCCCATGGTGGCATACAGGACGTTCTCAATAAGTGATGGGTCTGGACTTCCCTCACGGCGCAGTGGTGAAGAATCCACCTGCCAGTGCAGGGGACACGGGTTCAAGCCCTGGCCCGGGAAGATCCCACATGCCGCGGAGCAACTAAACCCGTGCGCCACAACTACTGAGCCTGCGCTCTAGAGCCCGCGAGCCACAACTACTGAAGCCCGCGTGCCTAGAGCCCGTGCTCCACAACAAGAGAAGCCACCACAATGAGAAGCCCGCGCACGGCAACGAAGAGTAGCCGCTGCTCACCACAACTAGAGAAAGCCCGCACGCAGCAACGAAGACCCAACGCAGCCAAAAATTAAAATAAATAAATTAATTAATTTTAAAAATACTGAAAAAAAAATGATGGGTCTGATCATTAGTCTGACTCATCTGACTGAGGACACCAGTGCTTAGGCTCCTTTATGCTTCTCCTGTGATGAAGGACGAATACTCTCTCTTGTAGACAAGGTACATGGCGTATGAGGAAAACGTACATGGCTGTCATGTCGAATATAAGCAGTTACTGTGCCCGACGGGAGGTAAGTAACCACCACCCTATCCCAGCTGCTCTCTTCCAGAGGTTCTGAAAGCAGAGGTGTCCCCCCACCCCGAGAACACGCTCGTGTTGATTCTGAACACCGATTAAAGACCCTCCCCTAAGCACCCAGAGCAGCCCAGGGATTTCCCCAAGGGGGGACGCCAGGAGGACCTGGAGTGCTTCCTGGACGGAGCCAGGCCCCGGGCCAGTGCTCACGACACACCTGGGAACGCTGGACACCTCTCCCCCAGCCCCTCACTGTCCACTCCACCCCTGTGTCCTGCCAATGTCACCCTGAAAAGCTCTTAAATCTGCCCACTTCCCCCCACGTCCACCACCATCAGCCCAGTCCAATCTCACACCCGGACTGCTCCGGAAACCTCTTACTTAACTGGTCTCCCCAACAGACGGGGCAGTGCCAGTGGGGGCCCAGTACCGGATCTCGAGAGCTGACTGCTAATACTCAGGAATTCGGTGAGAAAGGAGGTTAAACCGCCAGCGGCAAGAAACAAGCCGCGGTGGGAGCCTTCACGCTGCAGGAGTAGGGGAGTTTTTTCGGAGAGCTGACCTCCCAGCCCAGCACTGCCTGGGCCCCGCCATGTGTTCCTGCAGCCCAAGCGGGGCTCCCTGAAGCAGCCCTTCCCCTCTCAGCCCTTCCGCTCACATCCACCTGCCATGACCTACCCCTCCCAACCCCCCAGCAGGGGCTCTGAACAGGCCGCGCCCTGGGCCTGGAATCCTCCTCCCGCCTTCTCTGCCCGGCTAGCTTCCACCAACCCTCAGGGCTCCTGTCCAGTGCTGCTTCCTTGGGGCAGCCTTCCAGACCCCCTGACGGACCCCGGCCTCCGGTATAAGGTCTCACTGCACCGGGCCCCTCTCCTGGGTCGCAATGATCACAGCTGGGAGCTTACATTTATAACACTTGATGAATGGCTCTTTCCCTTCTCCAGAAACCAAGAGTGAATGACCCTGTGCACCTAACACACGTGTAACACGAAGAGAGTCTCTGGTGGGGGGGGAGTGAAAGAAGCCCAAAGCCAGGCAGAGCCCAGGCTGATGGGAACACCCCTAGGCAGAAAACCATGCAGTGCGCGAGGCTGCCCGAACGAGCGAGGGTGAAGGGTTCAGTGAGAAACAGCTCCCATGGGACGAGGGGTCCTGCCTGCCGGCTCTGTGGGAGGTGGTCTACACGGGGTCCTGGCGGCAGGGGCAGAATGCACACAGAGACGTCCAGGAGAGAGGGGCTCGTCCCACACAGGGCTCAGCTGGGAGCCGACGGGGGAGAGGCAGGGAGTGGAGGGGCCGCAAACGGGAGAACGAGAGCTCGGCCTTTGGCTTTTTAAAAATTAAGGTTTCTGAACAGGAGAAGAAACTGGAAAGCAGTAATTCTAGAGAACAAGTCCATACACATACACACACACACACACACACACTCTTGGGCTCGCAGCTATAAAGCCAGAAACAAACTCCAACTGACAAGCATATTCCAAGCCCAGAGAGCAGATGGAGGCCACTTGGGGTGAGACGTGGCAGACACTCAGCACATCCTGATAGAACTCCTCCTGCAGGAAACCAAGACGTCTCCAGTTCAGCTGCAGCGGGACACTTGCTACAGTCAAGACTCCAGAAGCCCTGGCCTGTCTGGAAGCAGCCCGGCCCAGGTCTGCGTGGGGCTGTGGAAGGATCTGACTCTCCTGTCCTGATGCCAGGCCCCTGGCTGCACCCCCTACACCCCTCCCCCAACCCCGTCCCAGCATCAGGGTTGGCTGGAATTGGCGTCTCCTGGGTGAGTGTGAGAATTACCAGCTGCAGGACTGTCCTCTGCCCTCCAGCTCTGGCTCTCACATTCCTCCAGGGGCCGCTTCATCCACTCAGAGCTGACAGGGTTCAGGGCAGGGCCTTCCAGTTGATACAGGAGGGTGGCTGTCTGAGATGGCCCTCTGCCATGGCTGGCCGGGGGCCTGGATGACCCTCCCTGCTGGCTGCAGCCAGGCTCCTGGGAAGCGGTACAAAATTTTCCACCTCTTGAGTCCAAAAAGATGCTTGCGGCCCTTGATTAAAAAGCAGGAGCCTTCTTCCCTCAGGGGCTCTGGCGTGTCTGCATTTTGGGTCAAGAAACTAGTATTATCTATTTGGTGAGAGGGGGCTCCCTCAAGCAGTGGTCTCCAAATTGGGTATATGTAGGGGTTTCCCAAGACTGGAATCCAAAAAATAAACACGAAATGAAGCTTTCCTGATATTAACCGTACAGCACCGTCCTCAGATCATCTGTCAGGACACGTGCCGCTTCTGACACTCGAGGGATCCCAAGGAAAATGGGCATTCCACAGGCAGGGGATGGAGGACGTGCTGCAGGTTCCGTGTGCCCCACTTTGGTAGAATTATGGATGGTATTATCCCATTTTAACAAAATAACTCTCATAAAATGGACGAATGGCTTAAAGACACTGCTGTGGAGAATTTCAGTGCATGTAACACCAGTACAAACAAACAGTAATATGGAAGACCTAACGCTTGTGGGGTGAGAAACTCACGTCAGACACATAAGGAATAAAAACAATGAGGATCACTTTGTTATACAGCAGAAACTAACACACAATTGTGAAGCAATCATAGTCCAATAAAGATGTTTAAAACAAAACAATCAGGGCTTCCCTGGTGGCGCAGTGGTTGAGAGTCCGCCTGCCGATGCAGGGGACACAGGTTCGTGCCCTGGTCCGGGAAGATCCCACATGCCGCGGAGCGGCTGGGCCCGTGAGCCATGGCCACTGGGCCTGCGCGTCCGGAGCCTGTGCTCCGCAACGGGAGAGGCCACAACAGTGAGAGGCCCGCGTACCGCAAAAAAAAAAAAAAAAAAAAAAAAAAAAAAAAAATCAGGATCTAGCAGAGCTATAAACAAATCGGTCCAAAGAATTCAAAACTATAAAAATTATTTGAAATACGGATGTTCACCCACCATCCTTACCGATAATTCTCACTTTCGTGTGTCTCTGTATGATTCGTGCTGTGAAGTATTGCAAACAATACTGGGAAGACATCATAATTGGTAAGTACTTTAAATATTTTTTAAATTCTTTTCAAACATTTGAAAATATTTTATTATTTTCACACTTTAGATTCTTCTATTTTTGCATGTTTCATAACATGTAATATATTACTACACAATGTATTAGTAGGTGTTAGTCTAAGGTTAGCATAGATATGTAATTTTCAATATATATAACTGAAGCTGAAAGCTTAAACTTTTTTTTTTTTTTTTTTACTATTTATTTAGGTGACACAGTCATTAAAGCTTGGAGACCACTAACCTAGAGTCAGCTTAGGGGCCCTGAGGCCCCCTCTCTCACTCTCTCCCAAGAAGCCCATGGCCAAGGTGAGCCCCGTTCACCCAGGGAGCCCAGGGTAGGCAGAGGCAGTGAGGGGGGAGCCTGCCCCCAACCCCGCCGCCCCCAGCTCTTCCCAGCGGCACCGGGCCTACCTGATTGTGCCATCGGATGACGTTCCCAAATCCCCCTGTCCCAAGCCGTTCTTTCATTTCCCAGGCCCCGCATGTCTGGGTTGGCAGGGAAGGTGACCAGCTCATACTGATGTCCTGCTAACTCTGTAAGCAATTTGGCGGTGGGGGACAAAAAGCGAAAGTTAAGCAAGAATGGAACACAAGGAGATGGACAAGAGATACTACAGCCCTTCCATGTGAAAGGAGAAAAATCGGAAGTGGTTTTCACCTCGTACATAAACCAGGTTGTTTGGTTTGGTTTTGGTTTTGGTAGCCAACTCCGGCCTTTCGCAGCCCCTCCACCGACCGCCCCCTCCCCAAGCTGTACGGAAGCAGCAGGGAGGAGAGTCCCTCAAAGGACAGGGCGCCCCACTGCCCAGGACCTGCAAGGGGTCCCGCAGCTGGGACCCCGCCCGGGCGCCCTGACCGCTGGCCGGGGAGCCTCCCCTCCCAACTCCCCGCGGTCCCTGCGTCACCGCGGCGCGGACGAATCACCGCCCCGTCCCAGGCCCCCGCCTCGCGGCCACCACCCGGCACCACCCCGCCGGGGCCGGGCTCCGGGGCCTCCCAGCTCCCCCCGCCCAGGAACCCCTGACTCAGAACCCGTCACGGGCGTCTCCGCGAGCCTCGGAGAGGAGGGGTGCAAGCCCGCCGGGCAGGTGACACCGGGGGCGCCCGCCCGAGGGACTCACCTGGCGGCGGGGCGCGGGCGCCACCCAGACGACATTAAAGTGCGGGAATCTCAAACCCGCCAGCAGAGCGCCACTTCCTAAAACACTTCCTACTATGACGTCACGGAGCACGTGGGCTGCGGCCTTAAAGGGACTGCGCGGCCCAGGCCCCGCCCTGCTCCGCCTGGTGACCAGCCCTAAGAAACGCCAGAGTCCTCTTCAGATTTAGCGACTTAGACCTGGGCGACTTCTGGGACAGGGAACATGGGGATTTCCTCACCTGGCACCGCCGGGGTCAGCCTGACACGCTTCCTAGACTTTGAACTGGGGGAATTTCCCGGCCCCTGCTAGGACTGGTTTAGGGACGGTTTACAGGAATTGCCGTGGGCCTCCTGTTCTCGGGCTGCGCTCCCTGCCCAGTCTGGAGGCTCCTTGGCTCGTATCGAGAATGATAAGTCACACCTGTCGTCCCTAGGAGGAGTGACAGCCCCCGTTTCCTCCTTAAAAAAATAAAGAACAAGGGAAAGGATCCAGTAGCGTAACACAGAACTGCAGGTTCAGCCCCATGACGTCTGGAAATTGTGAGAAGAGCTGCTGTTATTCGGTCATCACCTACCTACCTGGCATCATAATTAGGTTTTTACTATTGACTGTCTCAGTTCGAGGGCCTCATGTTAGCAGACAAAGGAGAGGCCTGTGTGTGTTGGTATATTTACTCAAGCAGGAAAAAAAGTATTAAGGGCAACCTGAAGATAATAGCTCACTTTATAGAGTGCTTACTGAGTGCCTGGCACTGTCTAAATTCCGTACTTGGATTTCCCCATCCAATTGTCAAGACCGTCCTACAAATTGGACAGTACTGCATTATTATTATCCCCATTTTACAGATGAGAAAACTGACGCACAGAGCGAAAAATCTTTATCCCAAAGTCACAGCCTTATAAGAGGATGATGATCTGATGTTTAAACCGCAGCAGCTGGTTCTTGGGTGCACACTCTTAAAAGTAGCATGCTAGTAAGTTCAGAAGGGAGCAAACTGGATTTTGAATCCGGGTATTGCTGTTGAGAACCTCTGAGAATTTAGGGCAAGTTATTGATACTTAGACCATTCTAAGCAGCCATTTCTCTTCTTTAAAATGTAGGCAGTATTAATGGATGGACTTGGAGGGTATTATGCTAAGTGAAATAAGTCAGACAGGGAAAGACAAACACTGTGTGGTATCACTTATATGTGGAATGTAAAAAATACAACAAACTAGTGAATATAACAAAAAGAAGCAGACTCACAGATATAGAGAACAAACTAGGGGTTACCAGTGCAGAGATGGAAAGGGGGAGGGGCACGATAAGGGTAGGGAATTAAGAGGTACAAACTACAACGTATTAAATAAATAAGCTACAAGGATACATTGTACAGCACAGGGAATAGAGCCAATATTTTCTAATAACTATAAATGGAGTATATTTTATAAAAAAATTTGAATCACTATGTTGTACACTTGAAACTAATTATATTGTAAATCAACTATACCTCAATTTTTTTAAAAAGGTAGGCAACATAAGGGTGAATTGCATGAAATTATCATTTTTTTAAATAAAACAAAATCAGTTGAAACATCAGCAACAAAGATTAGCAGTTTCATCTGGTTCAGCCTAAAAGCAGCAGGAGGTAAGAGGGCACACAAGTCAGAGACAGTAGGGCTGGGAAGGCGGGGGTGTTGTGAAGGACAGGTGATAAGATGGTAAGAGCTGTGCCTGACACAGAGGACACTCCTGCCTGGACAGAACCTGAGGCTGAAGTTTACTCTTAGGAACAGACGTCTGCTGTCAACCCAAGCAGACGGGTCGGTGTGCCCAGGGCTGCCCTAGCCACGCCAGGATGCTCAGAGTTTCTCCACTTATCCTATTGTTTCTGCTAAACAGCACGCTGGGCCTCAAAGCAGGAAGAGAAAAGAACATGAGTAAACAGTTGTAAAACACTTAGAATAGTGCCTGACATATTCTAAGTGCAGTGTAAGTGTCTCTCTTTTTTTTTTTTTTTTTAATTTTTGGCTGCGTTGGGTCTTCGTTGCTGCACGCGGGCTTTCTCTAGTTGCGGTGAGCGGGGGCTACTCTTTGTTGTGGTGCGCGGGCTTCTCATTGCAATGGCTCTTCTTGTTGTGGATCATGGGCTCTAGGCACGCGGGCTTCAGTAGTTGTGGCTCACGGGCTCTAGAGCACAGGCTCAGTAGTTGTGGCGCATGGGCTTAGTTGCTCCGCGGCATGTGGGATCTTCCCAGACCAGGGCTCAAACCCGTGTACCCTGTATTGGCAGGCGGATTCTTAACCACTGTGCCACCAGGGAAGTCCTAAGAGTCTCTTTAATACATCAATTTTTAAAATAAATTTATTTTCATAAATAAAATTTTACCGAGTTCTACAGGCGCTGGCCCCTCTCTACAGTGTGTTTCCTGTATGACATCACAAAAGGTTTCTTTTTAATCCTGTCACCACTGAAAACCACTGTCCCTGAGAAACTTAGTGAGGCATCCAGAGATATGCCAAAGAATTCTCATTTGCTCAGCTAAAAATAGCTTGGTTTTCAACTGAATATAAATCTTTCTGATAAGTCACATATTACTGGATTTTTTTAAAAAAAATTAATTTTGGCCCAGGAAGGAATCTCTGGGTTTTATCATGTCCTGAGATGTTTATCATGTTAAGTCCCTTTTTCCCTCCAGATAAGACGTGTCCATTGCCTACGTCTGGTCTTTATCCTGTTCTAGAGATGACTGAGCATTTTTTACAAAAAATATTTTCAGATGCAGCAGAAAAGTCTTCCTTTTCCTTCCTGTTTTGAGGCTGAATGTGCTATTTAGGGTAATCCAGAGACACTGAGCAGCATGAGTGCCCCGCACAGCCCTGGGTACCGCTGGTCTAGGGTATCCAACTCTCATTAGGGGCACCTAGAATCTTACTGGAGGCGTATGACTCACTGAGGGTCCCCAAGTGATGAGAGATGGGGACCAGGCAATACAAAGTCCTGTGCTAATTTGTTCTGCTCTAGAGGCGGTATGCTGTTGGTGATAAGGATAATGTTTCCAATGGGGTTATTTTAAAATAAAAGTCTTCTTCACAGGGTAAGTCAAAAATAACTATCCTCTTGCCCGATCTTTGAGAACAAAACAGCTCTGAGCTCCTTTGAGTGAGAAAAGGGTTGTTTTCTGAGCAATCTGGGAGCTGAGTCATAGTAAGAGAAGCCAGCTTGAAAGATAGGAAAGCAATAAAACAGACCACTTGGCAGAGGGAGGATTTCCCCAGGCCCCCAGCCCCAGAGTCAGCTCTGGTTCAGTGATTTCAGCAACTCTTTCACTATCCTTCCGAGTTTGTTTTATCTCAGCCCTGCAGGGAGAGAGCTCTGCAAGTCAGGACCTGCTCCTTCAACAAACAAAAAATCTTTTGTCGCAAAAGTTGGAAAACTCGTTCAGTTGGAGGACATAAAGAAATCCACCTTTCTTCTAGGGGAGATGATGGGAGGTGGGAATGGGCTGGTGGAGATGCTGAGAATGAACTTCAGCCCAGACCCTACGTGGCTCAGGGCAGAGCCGGCTGCAGTGAGGAAGGGAAGAAAATGTAACTAACTTCTATGAATGAGACCTGGGCCAGTCTGGCCATCATGCCTCAAACCTGGGTGAAACACGGAAAGCTGGGGATTTGGGGCCCTGAGTCCCCCTCCTGAGAGGGAAGATAGCTGGGGGAGGAAATCAGCTTGTAAGCTCCCTTCATTTGTACATGCACATGTTTTTATTCCAGTAAATTCGAAATAAAGAGGAAGGAGCTGATAAAGCACAGCTGCCCATCCCTTGGCTGTGGTGGTGGGGAAACCATGGATGTGAGCTGGCTGTGTGTGCTCATACCTTAGGATGTTTCTTAGCTCACCTTAGTTCTGAGCTCTTACCTGTGCTCCATGGGAGCAGAGATTTTATTCCCTGCTGCATTCCTAGTGCTTGGAACATCACAGGTGCTCAGTAAGAGTTTACTGAATGAATGGGTGAATTGGCCAAGGCAAAGACTTGGTGATACTGCACCCTTTAGCATTTGGTTATAAGTGGTCTCTGGAGTCTGAGAGATGTGGTTCTAATCCTGGCTCTGCGTTTTCTTGGCTTTGTGAACAGGCAGTTCACTGGTCCTCACTGAGCCTTAGTTTTCTCATCTCTAAATTGGGGGCTAATAATCATTAAAAAGTCTACAAATAATAAATGCTCGAGAGGATGTGGAGAAAAGGGAACCCTCTTAGACTGTTGGTGGGAATGTAAATTGATACAGCCACTATGGAGAGCAGTATGGAGGTTCCCTAAAAAACTAAAAATAGAGTTACCATATGATCCTGCAATCCCACTCCTGGGCATACATTTGGAGAAAACCATAATTCGAAAAGATACATGCATCCCTATGTTCATAGCAGCACTGTTCACAATAGCCAGGACATAGAAACAAACTAAATGTCTACTGACAGATGAATGGATAAAGAAGATGTGGTACATATATACAATGGAATATTACTCAGCCATTAAGAAGAATGAAATAATGCCATTTGCAGCAACATGGATGGACCTAGAGATTATCATACTGTGTGAACCAAGTCAGAGAAAGACAAATACCATATGATATCACTTATATGTGGAATCTAAAATATGACACAAATTGACTTATCTATGAAACAGAAACAGACTCACAGACATAGAGAACAGACTTGTGGTTGCCAAGGGGGAGGGGGTTTGAGGAGGGATGGAGTAGGAGTTTGGGATGCAAACTATTATATAGAGAATGGATAAACAACAAGGTCCTACTGTATAGCACAGGAAACTAATATCCTGTGATAAACCATAATGGAAAAGAATATGAAAAAGAATATATATGTATAACTGAGTCACTTTGTTATATAGCAGAAATTAACACAACATTGTAAATCAACTTATACTTCAATAAAATTTTAAAAAAATAAATTGGAGGCTAATAAAACCTACTCCTCATGGTTATATGGTTTAAGTGAGATAAGATCTATAAAGTGCCTAGTACAGAGCTTGGTGCTTATTAAAACCTGTTTGAATAGTAGTTATTAATACTTTTTTTTGTTTTTTTGTCTTTCTTTTTCGGCTGCGTTGGGTCTTCATTGCTGCGCACGGGCTTTCTCTAGTTGTGGCAAGTGGAGTCTCTACTCTTCATTGAGGTGCGTGGGCTTCTCATTGTGGTGGCTTCTTTTGTTGCGGAGCATGGGCTCTAGGGTGTGCGGGCTCAGTAGCTGTGGCGCACGAGCTTAGTTGCTCCGTGGCATATGGGATCTTCCCGGACCAGGGCTCGAACCCGTGTCCCCTGCGTTGGCAGGCGGATTCTTAACCACTGCGCCACCAGGGAAGTCCTAATACTGTTAGTTTTTAAATGCAATAATCCAGAATTCAGCTGAGATCCTCGTCCTTTGTGATTCAAGTGAAATGGGCTCCAGCCGGCCCCCACTTAACGGTGAAAGGCCCTGTGTCCATTCACCTTTCACGTCTCTGCAGGAATTTGATGTAAGAGGTGGTGGTGTTAAAAGATAGTATGCTTCGCAGCCCCCTCTGATTCTGAGCTCCTGCTTTTGCTGAACTCTTGACTGTCCTTTCTAAATCGGTCTTCCTCTCCACCACAGCCAGCGATTTTGTCACCACACTCTCTTCTAGTCCTTAAGAGCCATTAGCACTAATTTTTTAAAAAAGACTTCAGTTTTTGTTTTAACAGAATTGTGTATTTATTTATTTTTGCCTGCGTTGTGTCTTTGTTGCTGCGTGCGGCTTTCTCCTGTTGCCGCGAGCAGGGGCTACTCTTCGATGCAGCGCGTGGGCTTCTCTTTTTGCGGAGCATGGGCTCTAGGCGCGCGGGCTTCAGTAGTTGTGGCACGCGGGCTCAGTAGTTGTGGCACACGGGCTTAGTTGCTCCGCGGCATGTGGGATCTTCCCGGACCAGGGCTCAAACCCGTGTCCCCTGCATTGGCAGGCGGGTTCTTAACCACTGCGCCACCTAGGAAACCCCATCAGGATTTAAATTAAATCCTTTTGCCCCCCTGGGTTTGTGGATCCAGTTCTCTGCCCAGACCTGGAAGACAGCCCTTCAGCTCGACTCGTATTTATAGACTTTGCCAAAGGTTTGCAGAGATGGAGACATTTACATCCCAGCACCACAGGCGATTTGAAGTAAGAATGGACAGCTTCTCTTGAGCAGTTTCCATTCCCACCACCTGGCCCAGCTTCCCCCATCTCCACCTCCCACCTGCCTGGCCGCCCAGCTCCAGGCCTCCTGCTCGTGGACAAAGAACCAGATCCCTCTGCCATCTCAGGCAGAGCAGCGCACTCTTCTCGGCCACAGCCCCGTCCTCAGTTAGGTCCCCAACAGAGCATGGCCAGGGGCCCTCAGGCAGCCTGCACAGCTTCTAAACTAGATTCAGATCCCAACCCTTTAGGCTGAGGCCTCAAGCCTGTCCTTTCCGGGCCCACCCTCTCTCCAGCTGCTGCCCTCAGGCTGCCATCACCTCCTCCAGACGCTCCGTCACCCCCTGGAGGCCTCCCCTTCATGACAAAAATCCTGGGCTGAACGAGGGGACGTCTACACTCTAATTTCTTTCTCTGTCCCTGCAGAGCCACTACTCTCTAAGTTCCCTAACTGCAGTGATTCGATAGGAATCCTGCCTCCCCTTAGGAGACAGAAACACCGACAGACCGTTTTGGGTCCTAAATAATAAAAATTTTCCCCTCTCTGCTACTGCTACCTGCCAGTCTGGATCAATTCACACTGATCTGGTGGGTGGATCAATTCACACTGATCTGGAGGGTGGGTCTGTGAAGTGGGCAAAAAATGGCAGGACCCGGAGGGATGGTTCTTAGGAGAAAAAATTGTAGACCCTATTCATTTTATTACCAGAGGATGTCAGATCACTTAAACACATAGATAATCTTTCTACTTCCTTTTGGTCATTAAAAAAAATTAGGTTTACAGAGATACTATTTACATACTATAAAATGTACCAATTTTAAGTGTACAATTTAAGGGGTTATTTTACAACTGCGTGTAGCCCAATAACTCTCATGAGAATCACCCCGTAGAACATCTCCATCACCCTACAGTTTGCCTCCCGTGGGGCCCCTTGCCGCCCACCCCTCCCCCGCTCCAGGCCCAGCCCCCGGCCAGCACTGATGCAGTCACTGCAGTTACTCAGTTTGGCCCATGTTCACGTAACTTCGTTGCAGCTACCCCTTCTCGAGGACTGTTAAGGTGTGGCCAGCCTGCTGGGTTGGGCTGGATTTCTTCTGCTGAGAAGTCAGAAGCTGGAGATGACCAAGTGTATGCTCTGGGAAGGGCCCGGGTCAGCGGCTCCAGACCCGGCTGAGCCAGCCATGTGGGGAAGAAAGGCTCACCACAAAGCCAGGAATGAGGAACAGGGAGAAAAGGGAAAGGCCGGCCACTCCAGAGGGAGGAGGCGGAAGGCCACAGGGCCACAGAGATGGGAACTTTAATTAAAGGCCTGCACTGTGTTGCAATTCAACTGTCAGACTCCAATCCACCCCAAGCCCAGGCTGCTGTCAGCACTTCCCCTGGTCAAGGGTGTCCCACCTGACTGCCCCGTCCCAACTTCTCCTTTCTGCAGGAGACTGCGGGGGACTCGGGTGCGGGGAGGGGGGCCAGATCTCCCAATAGGTAAAGCGGATCTCCATCTCCCCACCCACTTCCTGCCTCGGGCTGGGGCCTCTCTCTGTCTGAAGACATCCTACCCAGCTCCTCTCTCCCCTGGGCCTCTGCCTCCAGCTTCATGCCCTTTTCTGTGAGTGGGACCTTTTGCAGGGGCGTTTGAATTTTAACTGGAAAAAGAAAAGGAAGTAAAATCACGTCTTGAACATCTTTTACCAGAGGGAAAGAAAAATTCAAGCAGTAACCAACAAAATTAAAAGTAAAAAAATTCTCTCTCCAGGTCTTAATTCCCAGTCTGTCCCCCAAGAGCCAACACATCAGTATTTCTTTCATGTCCTTTGTAGGGGGAAGAGGGGATACTGTCTTTTTCTTTAAATTTTTTTGATGGGGACCATTTTTAAAGTCTTTATTGAATTTGTTACAATACTGCTTCTGTTTTTTTTTTATGTTTTAGTGTTTTAGCTGCGAGGTATGTGGGATCTTACCTCCCCGACCAGAGATCAAACCCTCACCCCCTGCATTGGAAGGCAAAGTCTTAACCACTGGACCACCAAGGAAGTCCCGGGGATATTGTCTTAAGGCAGCATAACATATGCATGGCTCTGTACCTTCCCTTTATCACTGTCCCATGTCAGCATATACATTAATTTTGATATAATTTCAAACTTACAGAAAACCTGCAAGAATAGTAGAAGGAATTCCTGTACACCCATGAGCCAGATTCACCAATTATCGATATTTCACCCCTTTTGCTTTATCTGTCCACCCACGTACATATTACTTTTCTGTTTTTTTTTAATTGAAGTATAGTTGATTTACAATGTTGTGTTAATTTCTGCTGGACAGCAAAGTGACTGAGTTATACATATATATACATTCTTTTTTATATTCTTTTCCATTATGGTTTATCATAGGATATTGAATACAGTTCCCTGTGCTATACAGAAGGACCGTGTTGTTTATCCATCCTATATATACTAGTTTGCATCTGCTAATCCCAACCTCCCATTCCAACCCTCCCTCAAACCCCTCCCCCTTAGCAACTGCCAGTCTGTTCTCTATGTCCTTGAGTCTGTTTCTGTTTCACAGATAGGTTCATTTGTGTCATATTTTAGATTCCATGTATAAGTGATACATATGGTATTTGTCTTTCTCTTTCTGACTTACTTCATTTAGTATGATAATCTCTAGGGCCAACAACGTTGCTGCAAATGGCATTATTTTGTTCTTTTTTAATGGCTGAGTAATATTCCGTTGTGTATATGTGCCACATCTTCTTTATCCATTCATCTGTTGATGGACATTTAGGTTGCTCCACGTCTTAGCTATTGTGAATAGTGCTGCTATGTATTACTTATCTGAACCATATCAGAGTACGTTAGAGACGGTCTTCCTCTTACTCCGATTTACCTCAGTGTGTATTTGCCAAGAATAGGACCTTCTTTTACACAGCCCCAGTCTAATTATTAATATCAGGAGATTTAACACTGATTCACAACTGTTACTCGATTCAGAGTTCACGCCACAATTCCTCAGATGTTCCGGTCATGTCCTTTATGGCTGTTTTCCCCAGTTCAGCATCTAGCCAGGATCATACTTACATTTCATTGTCCTATCTCTTTAGTCTACTCCAATCTGGAAAAATTCCTCGGCCTTTCCTTGTCTTCCTGGACCTGTACACGCCAGCCCTTTTGCAGAATGTACCTCAGTATGGGTTTGCTTGACGTGATGTCATATCTTGATGGTACATCAAGACATCGTGCGGGGGAGGGCCGTGATGTCATTTTATCCCACCCATTACTGGTGCCTTTAACTTCAATCACTTGGTTAAGGTGATTTCTGCCAGATTTCTCCACTTGTAAAGTTACTATCTTCCCTTTGTGATTAAGGTGTATTTTGTGTAACTATCTGACTGTTCATCAATTTGTTTCCCATCTTTTCATGATTTTTTGTTTTGTTTTGTTTTGTTTTAAAAGATTTTTTGATGTGGACCATTTTTTTTTAAGTCTTTATAGAATTTGTTACAATATTGCTTCTGTTTTATGTTTTGGTTTTTTGGCCCGAGGCATGTGGGATCTTAGCTCCCCAACCAGGGATCGAACTCCCAACCCCTGCACTGGAAGGCGAAGTCTTAACCACTGGACCGCCAGGGAAGTCCCCTTTGGTGATGTTCTAACTCTATTGTTCCTTACAGTTGGTATTCTACTGTAAAGAACTTGGTTTTTTAGCTGGCATTCTACTGTAAAGAAGAGCTTTCCCTTCTCCACCATTTATTTATGGATTTGTTTTGTTTATATTAGTATAAACCTTTGGATTCTTATTTTATTCAATGAGTTGTAATCCAATGCTATTACTTTTATTAATTTTGATACTTAACTTATCTCAAATGGCCAGTGAAAGCCACTTCAAGTTGGCTCCTGTGTCCGTTTGATGTGGCCCCATCATTCTTTGAGCCCTTCCTTATATTCTGGTAACATTCTGGCAACAAGATGTTCCAGGATTATCTCACACTTTCTATGCCACCGTCCTGGAATCAGCCTTTTCTCCAAGGAGTCCTGGTTCCTTTTAATGGAAAATGATATTTGGAAACCGAGATCAGGGTGCTGGCAGCATATACATTTTCACCTAATTGATTTATCAGCTGGACATGATTCTATTGTATGTATGTAACATGATTTATAACCAGTCACCTGTTCGTGAACATTTGTAGCGTCATCAGTTTTAGATATTACAAAAGTGCACTGCTCTGAATACTCTTGGCTTACATTTGGGAATATATCTATAGAGCAGATTTCTAGCAGTGAAATGATCAATCAGGTTTATGCATTCAAAAATTTGATAAGATTACCCAGCCATAAAAAGGAACGAAATTGGGTCATTTGTAGAGACATGGATGCATCTAGAGACTGTCATACAGAGTGAAGTAAGTCAGAAAGAGAAAAATACCATATATTAACGCATATATGTGGAACCTAGAAAATGGTACAGATGAACCAGTTTGCAGAGCAGAAATAGAGACACAGATGTAGAGAACAAACATATGGACACCAAGGGGGGTAAGTGATGGGGCGAGGGTGGTAGTGTGATGAATTGGGCAATTGGGATTGACATGTATTCACTGATGTGTATAAAACGGATGACTAATAAGAAAAAAAAATTTTTAATACAATATAAGCAGAAGGATTAAATTAGAAACAAGCATTCCAAGGATTAAGAAAACAAGTAGATTGAATTGCTCAGAGCGGTCATAAGTAAGGGAATAGAACTTAAAAACTAAAAATAATAAATGAAGAACCAGGCTAAATTTGAATTGATAATTATGTATATTTAATCATATGAAAATATGAACATTACCCTACCCACAAGGTTAACTAGAGGTTTAAAGTATGTTAAATTCACCTATATAATACCCCAGAATCTTGGTTATAGAAAAGTCATAAAAAGGCAAGCGTGAGAGTCAGAGATGGTATGTGCCAGGATTTATTCAATTTATTTTAAGCTAAATTCTTTCTAATTTTAGATTACATACAATACCACAGTTAAATACACAAGGATGAGAGGTACAATTGAGTAGGATAAATAAAGTGAAGGCAAAAACTTAACAAGAAAATACGGATATAAATCATGTTATATGATCAGATTCTAAACATGGAATCAGCTGGGCATATTGATCCTTTTATTAGGTCCTTGAGGCTACTAGGGATTTATAGATGGTTTCTGTCTCTAAGGTTTACACAGAATTCCCTATTCTTTTTAAA
Source organism: Lagenorhynchus albirostris (assembly GCF_949774975.1). NCBI lineage: Eukaryota > Metazoa > Chordata > Mammalia > Artiodactyla > Delphinidae > Lagenorhynchus > Lagenorhynchus albirostris. The sequence continues at coordinate 2,413,722 of NC_083115.1, forward strand.
TCACCACTTTCACTCAAACCACAGACTGCAATTTCAGTAAGTGCTGAACTTCACTATTTTGAGATCATTTAAAAACTTTATGATTTCCTCAAATTGTCCAGTGTCTACACAGTCTACTGCTCTCTAGAAAATACTTCTCACAAACACACACTTGATTTTTTAGCTTAATCACTGAAGAAGCTACACATGTACTTCTCATGAAAAATGGGTTTGTTTGTTCTGTTAGCAAGATCAGCAGAGCACTGATGTGCTCTGCACGGGGGCAGGGGACAAATCTACACCCACTTGGTGTTTGTCACAGTGAGAGAAGGTTGAAGTCAGTGGCTCCAGTAAGTAAGTATCTTTAATTTCACATGTACACTAAAAAACCAAGTTAGTCAAATTCCACTGAATAAAACATATCCGACTAACATGTATGAAAATTTCAAAAATGCTTAGGGATAAATGGCCAAGCAACCATTAAAACTAGCACGTTATTTACAATAAATGTATAATTATGAATCTTATTGGTACAGATTCACTTAAAGATTCACATCTGAAAATTTAGAGCAACTTTAAAAGGTTTGGCAAGCCTTCTTCAATAAAGGTGGCATTTAAATGGAAAAAAATTTGATAAGGAATATGAAAAAGAATGCACATATTTGTATAACTGAATCACTTTTCTGTACAGCAGAAATTAGCACAACATTTAAAATCAGCTATACTTCAATAAAATAAATTTTTTTAAAAAATGTGATAGGTATTTTCAATTATCCCTTGAAAAGATTAGAAAAGTACACTGATTCACTCCACATCAATGATGGAGTGTCTATTTATCCAAATCTTGCTAACTCTAAATACTATCAAAAATTTTAAATTTTGTCAATTTGGTTATGGTTTTAAATGGATTTCTTGTGTTACACGCAATATTGACTATCTTTCATTGGTTTATTGGCCATTTGTATTTCATGCTGCCTGGTCAAATTCTTTTCCCATAAATAGACATTCTCTTTACTCTTACTGATGTATACCTTCCTTGTAAATGAAGACCTTAGCCTTTTGAAATTTTTTCCCAATTTATTTTCTGACACTGCTTAGTGTGATTTTTTAAAAACATTTCTGAGAGCCAATTTATTGACATTCTGTGGCTTCTAGGCTTTATATTCTGATTAGAGAAGCCTTCCCTACTACAAGATTGTCAATGAACATCCCTCAGATGTTCTCTTTATACTTTTGTGGTTTCTTTTTTTAGGTTTAATAGTCTATTTAGAATTTCCTTTTGTGTAAAGAATGAGGTAGGGATTCAGCACTATTTCCCCCCCAAGAGGCTAGTTCCAGACATTTATTTAAACATCCATCTTATTTCTCACTACACTGAAGTTTACCTTTATCAGAAACTTCATCCTCATTTGTCTTGAGAATCTATTTCTGAACTCTATTTTGTGTCATTCAGCTCTCTTTTATTCTCCAGGGAGGAAAAAACTATTTTAATGACTGTACTTTATACTGTCTGAATATCTGGAAGATGACACATGATCTCATTTAAACATCAAAACAACTCAGAGAGAAAAATGTTTCTCCCATCATTGCTAGTGAGGAAATGGAAAAGAGGAGAGGCAGCTTGCTCTGGGCTGCAGAAAATTTACTAGGACCCCAGGACCCACCCTAACTTCTCCATCGCTCTCCGGGGCTTTTTTGAATGCGAGGCCTTCCAGCAGGGCTTAGTAGGTTCTGATATCCTGCTAGGGCTCAGAAGAGTCATTGGCTTTACCCTGTCACAATCAAAGGTCTTGCAGTTCATCTTAGATAGTCCCAGTTAATAGAAATATTCCTTGCTCTATATAACAGATGTTTCCGAAAGGTCATATTAACCAATTTTTACAAAGTAAATCCTTTTTCAAATGAACCAGAGGGGGGTCTCTGTTGAAAGAAACTTCAGCGATCTAGCACAGCAGAGTCCTCTTGCAACTGTAAAATTTTCTCCTTCACTGATCTTTTTGTGATTCGTATTTGGAGCAGATATTCAGACCTCTTAAAAAGAGGCATACCTGCCCTCTTAGAGTCCAGTAGCGTATGGCGAGTGTGCCTGAACCAGAGATACTGGTGAAAGGAGCAATGAGGTTGGACTCCAAGGTAAAGATGAGTGTTTCCTGGAGAGCACCCTTCTTCTTTGTCCGCATCTGAAATTCACTGAACCGTTGCCTGGGAAAATGACCAGCAAGCTAATGATAGTATGGTGTAAGAAACCAGTTCATCTTCCTTAGACAGGAAACTTGAAATTGCTTTGTAAGGACAGTCAAAGGCTGGAAAAGCTGCTGAAGAAACTGTTTTCCACTGGCTCTCCTGCTGAGATGCATGGTTTTCTGCACCAAGATCAAGAAGGTATCTATCTAGATGTTTCCTGATACCGCAGAGCTAAATTTTAGTGAGCATCACCTCATGCCTGATCTGTGCTAGGGGTTTTATAAATCTCATTGGATCCTTAAATATAAGTTTTATTGTATACACCTTTCCTATCTAAACACGTTTTAAATGGAAAATATATATCTCAGGGGGGAAAAAACAGAGCAATACAGAAACGTATAATTCGGAAAGTGGAACTCCCACAAGGCAACTCACAGAGATAAACTCGTCTGCAATTTTTTTTCCACTTAATACTCTGTCTTGAAAATAGATCTGTGTCAGTTCTTATTCTTTTTAACAGCAGCTTCGTATCCCATCGGATGGATGTACCACTTCTTAACTGTTTTCCCATTGGTGGGTGTTCCACATTTTGGCTATTGTAACAGTGCTGCAATACACATCCTTGTACGTGTATCTTTGCACACATGTCAAGAATTTCACAGAAATCCCTAGAAGTGGAATTGAGAGTTCAACAGCCATGCAGATGTAAATACTGTAATAGTCATTGCCAAATGGCTCTGCAGAATGCTTATGTTTTACAGGCAAACTCCAGATAAGGGCTCTTGTGTCTCGTGAGCTGAGGGCTGCCTTTCCCCTCTGAGCCTGAGGGTCCTAGATTCCCTTGTGATCACAATAAGATGAAACTACGGGCTACAAAACACAGGGGCTCCCTCTCCCTTTACTTTGTTGTCACATGCGTGCCCAGGGGTGTCCAGATGAAGCCCTCACTGTGCTCTGCCTGCCCATGTGATTTTCAAGCAACCCAAGGCTTCTCCGCCCAGAGCCGGGTGGCTCCCTGGGTGCTGTGACAGATGGCTGGTGACCTGTCGCTGGGCCGTTGTGTGCACAATCACCTGCGGTACTGAGGGGGTGAAATGTCCTGGCCTGTCCCGTTGCTCTCCTCAGATCAGAGGATCTAGACGCACAGCTTCACCCAATCACGATGCTCCCACTGCTTTGGGAGTATTGATGGGAAAGGGAGAGGTGTTCCTGACTTGTATAGAAGCATTAAAAGTGTGATTTCTAAACAAAGGGCCTAAAAGCCCCTTTAGGCCAGGGCTTTCCAGATGTTACCCCTTGTGGCTGATGTGCCCTCTGTGTGCCGGGAGCACACAGATCTTGGCACAGCTGGCTAAGGCAGACCACAGCTTATGTATCCCTCTGACTTCCATTCAGAGGGAAAGCGCATTTGCAGGAGGTTTACCTGAGGGTTCCCCATATATCTCTGGCCCAGTCAGTGGGGGAATCAGTATCTGACCCCAGGTCTTACTGATTCAAAAGCCTATTCAACAAATGGTGCTGGGAAAGTTGGATATCCACGTGCAAAAGAAGGAACTTGGACCCTTACCTTATACCATATTCTACAAAAACTAACTTAAGAGTGGGCCATACACAGCTCAATAACAAAAGAACAAGTAATCCAATTAAAAAATGGGCAAAGGATCTGAATAGACGTTTTTCCAAAGGAGATGTACAAATGGCCAACAGGCACATGAAAACGTGCCCGACACCACTAATCAGCAGGGAAACACAAACCAACACCACATGAGATAGCACCTCACACCTGTTAGAATGGCCGTTATCAAAAAAGAAGAGATGACAAACGCCGGCGAGAACGAGGAGAAAAGGGACCCACCATTGGTGGGGTTGTAAATTGGTGCCACCACTATGGAAAACAGTATGGAGGTGCCTCAAAAAGTTAAAAGTAGGGCTTCCCTAGTGGTGCAGTGGTTGGGAGTCCGCCTGCCGATGCAGGGGACGCGGGTTCGTGCCCCGGTGCGGGAGGATCCTGCGTGCCGCGGAGCGGCTGGGCCCGTGAGCCATGGCCGCTGGGCCTGCGCGTCCGGATCCTGTGCTCTGCAACGGGAGGGGCCACAGCGGTGAGAGGCCCGCACCGCAAAAGAAAACAAAACAAAACAAACAAACAAAAAAACCACAACAAAAGTTAAAAGTAGAATTACCGTATGATCCAGCAAGCCCACTTCTGGGACTATATCCAAAGGAAATGAAAACACTCTTACGAAGAGATATCTGCACTCCATTGTTCATAGCAGCGTTATCTACAGTAGTCAAGACATGGAGACCACCTAAGTGTGCACTGACAAATAAATGGATACAGAAGATGTGGTATCTATACACAAGGGAATATTATTCAGCCATAAAAACAAGGAAATCCTGCCATTTGCGACAACATGGATGCACTTTGACGGCATTATGCTCAGTGAAATTAAGTCAATGACAAATACTGTATGATCTCATTTATATGTGGAACCTAAAAAAACAACAACAGCAAAAAACCAAACTCACAGAAAAAGAGATCAGATTTGTGGTTACCAGAGGCAGGGGCTGGGGGGAGGGAAAACTGGATGAAGGGAGTCGAAAGGTACCAACTTCCAGTTATAAGATAAATAAGTACTGGGGGGGCTTTCCTGTTGGCGCAGTGGTTGAGAGTCCGCCTGCAGATGCAGGGGACACGGGTTCGTGCCCCGGTCCGGGAAGATCCCACGTGCCGCGGAGCTGCTGCGCCCGTGAGCCATGGCCGCTGAGCCTGCGGGTCCGGAGCCTGTGCTCCGCAAGGGGAGAGGCCACAACAGTGAGAGGCCCGCATACCACAAAAAAAAAAAAAAAAAGTACTGGGGATGTAATGCACACCATGATAAATATAATTAACACTGCTGTATGCTATATTTGGAAGCTGTTAAGAGAGTAGATCCTAAGGGGTCTTATCAGAAGGAAAATAACATTTTTTCCTTTTTTTTAACTATATACATGAGATGATGGATATTAATTAAAATTATTGTGGCAATTATTTCCCAATATATAAAAGTCAAGTCATTATGCTGTATACCTTAAACTTATACAGTGCTGTGTCAATTATATCTCAATAAAACTGGGGGGGAAAAGATTTTAAAAAATGGACTGTAGACCTAAATGTAAGAGCTAAAACTATAAAACTCTTAGAAGAAAACATAGAAGAAAAGCTACACAATACTGCATTTGGATATGACACCAAAACCACAGGCAACAACAACAACAAAAGAGATAAATTTGACATCAAAATTTTTAAGTTCTGTGCATCAAAAGACATAATCAATAGACTGAAAAGGCAGCTCATTGAATGGAAGAAAATATTTGCAAACCATCTATCTAATACAGAATATATGGAAAACTCTTACAACTCAACAACCACAACAAAACCCTATTAAAAAATGGGCAGAAGACTTGAAGAAGTCCGTTGTCTCCAAAAAAGATATACAAATGGCCTAGAAGCACATGAAAAGATGCTCAACATCACTAATCATTAGGGAAATTCAAATCAAAACCACAATGAGATACCACCTCACATCCATTAGGATAGTTATCAAAAAACAAAAACCAGAAAACAACAGGTGCTGGCAAGGATGTAAGAAAATTAGAACATTTGTACACTGCTGGTGAGAATGTAAAATGATAGAGCCACTGTGGAAAACAGTATGGAGATTCCTCAAAAAAAAAAAAAAAATAGAACTACCATATGATCCAGCAATCCCACTTCTGGATACAAACCCAAAATAATTGAAAGCAGGGACTTGAAGAGGTACCATTATTCCCAATAACCAAAAGGTGGAAGCAACCCAAGTGTCCACTGATGGACGAACAAAATGTGGTCTATACACAATGGAATATTATTCATCCTTAAAAGGGTAGGAGATTCTGACATGTGCTACGACATGGATGAACCTTGAAAACATTACAAGTGAAATAAACCAGTCATAAAAAAAAATAATAATGTATGATTCCAGTTATACGACGTGCCTAGAGTAGCGAAACTCATAGAGACACAAAGTAGAATAGCGGTTACCAGGGGCTGGGGGAGGGGAATGGGGAGTTCTTGTTTTATATTGTCCATATTGTTTAATGGGTACAGAGTTTCAGTTTTGCAAGATGACCAAAGTCCTGGAGATGTATGTTGGTGCTGGTTGCACAACAATGTACATATACTTGATACCGCTGAACTGTACACTTAAAAATGGTCAAGAACGTAAATTTTATATTATGTGTACTTTACCGCAATTTAAATTTAAGTTCACAATAGTTCTCCTCCAATGTAGGAGGAGAGCAACACTTTGCTGCTCAGAACTGTGCCTCAGAGACCATCAGTTTCTTAAAAGTTCAGATTCCTGGGCCTCACGCCCAACCTATGGAATCAGACTCTAGGAAGAGAAGCCCAGGAACCTGCCTTTGGATGAGTTCAGACGGTTCCTAAGCCCACCAGTTTGAGAACCATTTCCCTACAACCAAGTGGCCAACTGAGGAAACATAGCAACTTTCCAAAACACCCCTCAGCCCAGGAAAAGCGACGGCTCGGACTTTGAAAACAGAATGACACGCAAAATCGCCTTGCTTTTGCCGCAGGGCTGTGGTCTGTGAGCAGCCAGCTGCCCGCCTGCATTGCCTCCCTGGAGGCTCAGGACCCGGCCTTACAGCCGGGGCCTCGTCCACAGCTGACCTGTGTCACACCTGGTTCTGACGTAACCGGTAAAGTGGGGGATGATCACTGCCTCACCAGGTTGGTGTGAGGGTGAAATGAGAAATGCCTACAAACTCTGCTTTGAAGTAGTATGTAAATATAAATTATTATTATCTTGCAATTCTGAGAATAAACCATTTTGGCAACAACATACTCTCAGATCAGCATCTCGAATGCAGCAAAAGACCTTCCTCAATATGGTATAGAATAGAGCACAGGGGCAGAACTGATGCGTGGTCCAGCCTGGTACAATTTAGGAAGTAGTTCCCATCATGTTTCCTGGCTTCCAATCCCTGGACCAATTACAAGAGCAGCCTCGTGTCACTGGATAATCCATTGATAGCTGACAACTTAACATATGAAATTAATTATGAATTACTTCTCAAATCATTGCTATACCAACACAGGAGTACGGTAAAGAAGATTAAAAGAAGCAAAAGAAAATTGGCACACTTAAATCAGGCCTGTTTGCTGCAAACATCACCTGGAGCATCGATCGCATGCATTAGAGGCACTGCCTGTCCCATCACATGTCTGGCAGCCACAGCACTGGGATGGCCAAGGACACAGTCTCCCTTATTTTTTTGTTATTTTTTATTTTTCCATTACGCAGGCCTCTCACTGTTGTGGCCTCTCCCGTTGCGGAGCACAGGCTCCAGACGTGCAGGCTCAGCGGCCATGGCTCACAGGCCCAGCCACTCCGCGGCATATGGGATCCTCCCGGACTGGGGCACGAACCCGTGTCCCCTGCATCGGCAGGCGGACTCTCAACCACTGCACCACCAGGGAAACCCCCCTTATTTTTTAAATAGGAAAGAGAATGGACTCTGTTTTACTAGCTTCTTCCTTCAATCAGGGATCAGACTAGCAAACTATGAAGGTTTAATTAATCCATTCACATAAAATTACCACACAGACATCACACACACATCGGCCTGGATTTCCACATTTTGGTTGGGAGACCCCAAAGCATTACAAATGCCCAAATAAAATAATTAATACATTTAAAGAAAAGTGTTCATACATCATCAGTGGAACCAAAACATGATTACTAGAAGTAGTCACCTCCCAAATAATAGGAAACCTGTTTTGGCGTTTATATAGACTAGAGGGTGTCCAGCCCTGAAGTCATATCAGTATCCCCCTCGCGGAGTCACTGCTAATAAAGCCAGAAGCCCTCAGCGACCAATGTCCTGCATCATCGGAGTGCAGCCGAGTTTCTATCCATAGTCTAATTTTTCGAGTATAAACAAAGTTTGAGACAACATGCAGGTCAAAAAGCTCAAATATTATGTGTCCAACTACAGATACTCTTAAAATGATTAACCAAAGGACCAGGACTGTTGATCCTTATTTTAATGCTCTGAACACCAGTCCACCACCGAGCTCGCCTGCAGTTACAAACTTGGGGTTCCTGCCAGGACTGTCCGCCTCCCCGAAACTCAGCCCTGGTATATGACTCAGCCTGGAACCCTGGGGCCTCGTGCAGGGCTCTGAGGCAGCAGTAGCAATTTCATCTGAAGTGATGCCATCAATCATGCTAATTAATAGTCGTTGTTATTATTATTAATCCTGACCACATCTCAGGGGGGTGGTGAGACAGAAAAACCCGGAGATGTGTGGGGCTTGGAGGACACAGAAGCCCCATGCGCACATCCAGAGAGACCTGCCCACGGGCAGCAAGCCTGGTGTCATAGCAGTCACGTGGAAATGGTGACTAGGCATGTCCAGTCCCCTGTGTCCCACAGCCCTCCTGGACAGCACTAGGAGTGACTGGGAGAGGGTCCAAAGGCCAGCCAGAGCCTCTCGGCAGGGATGGGGGGATGGCATTCGCAGATGTGGCACGGGCTTTCTGTGCTAGAGGCTATGGAAGGATTGTGGGCAGTGGCAAACGCTGCAAAGAGTCAGTACAGTGACCAATGACCAGGCAAAATGGGTTGACATCTGTGGAGGGTGGCAGGAAACAGCCTGGATCAGGGTGTTCCCCTACCTGCTACAGAACTCAGCCGGAGTTCACTCCAGCCACCAGTATGGAGTTTTCCTTATACCTTTATTATTTCTCACAGGGGTCCTTTATACGTCCCCTAATCTCTCGGATTCTTCTAGTCCCTTCACTGCCCGGTGCTGCTTTAAGATGAGGCTTGCTAATAACAGCATCTAACATCTGCAATATTGATTCTACTCAAAATCTTGGCTGTTTATCAATGCTAGAAAATTTTACCCCAAGCACAGGGCTGAGGCTCTAAACCATCCCTACTGTAAACGGATGCTCTTGTTTTGTCATATTAATGGGCCTCTCTACTGCGATGTACGTACATCGGGGATCTGATCTGAGCTCAAATCCCACACTCACCAATGCCACCCGTGCTCTCCCTTCTCCTCCACTGTTAACAGCAGGGTTTTTACCACCATCGCTTATAAGCACGTGAGCTTAAATTTCCATATTAACTTTCTATTTCTTTTTTCATTTGTTTTGAGTGTGTTGTAATTGCTCACTGAAGCACTTTTATGACAGCACTCTCAGGTCTTAGTCAGATATTCTGATACCTCTGTCAACTCCGTCTTGGCATCTACGGATGGTCTTTTTTTACTCAATCTACTGATTGTTTGAGACCTTCCTGGTTCTTGGCGTGATGAGTGATTTTTGGTTGAAACCTGGACATTTGGGGTATTATGTTATCAGGCTCTGGATCGTCTTCAAACCTTGTGTCTTAGCATGCTGCCTCTGACACGACACTGGCAGGGCAGTTGGCTGGTGATGGGGGGAGGTGCCACCTCATTACAGCCAGGAGGGGTAGGAGTCCAGGTTCCCCCACGGCCAGCGATGATCCCTGAGGAGGGCATCATTGCTGCTAGGGGGGGAGTTCCTGCTCCCCACGTGCTTTCCATGACACCCAGGGTGGGGTGACCTTGTTACCACTGGGCGGTGGAGAAAGTTCTGGCTCTTTCCTCTGCTCCTCTGACAGCCCCCAGGAGGGAGACAGGGGCACATGGTTCCAGCCAGGGGAGGGTGAAGGCCCAGGACCCACCTCGGCCTTGGCTGGTGTGGGAGGCTTGTAGGTCCAGGGCTTTCCTTCGATGTTTGGCTAGGGTAGAGGTGTTGTCTACAGGCTTCCTGTCTTGCTAGGCTGACGCTTCCCTGCTCCTTTGGTAGAGGGAGCAGCCTTTTCTCGAGGGTTTTGTTTTTGTTTTTTGCACCTATTGGCGTTTCCAGGGGGCTCACTTCTCCACCCCCAAGTCTGGGAAATAGACGAGGCAAAAAAGAAAACCCAGAGAACTCACCACCCTTCACCACCTGGGACTTGTGACCCCTAGCCAGTCTGCATTCTCTCCACCTTCCAGACTCTTCTTAAGTTTGTTTTATGTGTAATGTCCAGGGTTTCCAGTGGTATTTAGCAGGAGGAGTACAGAAAATCTGTTTATTCCATCATCCCAGAGCAGAAGAACCTATCCGTTAAAAATTAAAATACTGCCTTTTGGGGATACACACACACACGTGTGTGTATATATATATTGTGTATATATATATATATTTTGTTTTAATTTTTTTATTTGATTGCACCGGGTCTTAGTTGCGGCACACGGGATCTTTTGTTGTGGCGCACGGGCTCTTCATTGCGGCACTCGGGCTTCTCTCTACCTGTGGCAAGCAGGTTTTCTCTCTCTAGTTGTGGTGCGCAGGCTTAGTTGCCCCACGGCATGTGGGATCCTAGTTCCCCGGCCAGGGATCGAACCTGCGTCCCCCGCACTAGAAGGCGGGTTCTTTACCACTGGACCAGAAGGGAAGTCCCAGGGATATATTTTTTAAAAGACTTTAAAAAATCACAAATGGCTTCTGCATCAGCAACAGTAACGGCAGCACTAATTCAAGCATATGAATGTTTATAGGGGCAAAACCTCTTATGATCGCTCATGACTTAACATCTATATTACTTAACTGGTAATTCAAATTATAAGGAAATTTATAGTAGTGCTATTTATTTGTGTGAGGATTATAAACATTATTGTCAGCTGACTTAACAAGCCTAGCTTTTCCCCCGCCTATTAATCTAATTGGGACAAACTTGTAACTAATGATTCTTTCTTTTAATCGAACATTACTGTTTTACAGGTAGGTCTAAATTTAGTAATGACAGCTCGTTCTAATTATAGTCTTTATAATAGAAAGTAGCATATGTATTTATCATTTTAATTGCACTAAGCCATCTTTTGTATATAGACATGCTCACATAAATTTATATGTAATCTCTCTTCTACTCCTATAACTTAATCCTAAAATTATTCATGGGTTCAGTACTGTAAATACAATTTAAATTAAACCTTGGATCGTGATTCTATGAAGAGAAGCTCATTACTTCTCATTTACTAAGAAAAATTTTAAGAATTTCGAATTCCTGTTACTTTATGTAACAGTGGATTTTTAAAGATTTTAGATAATAATTTTTAGTTTGTTCATTTGCTCAGCAGCCAAAAACTTGGTGACGCTCCAAATTAAAAACTATTAATATACTAATACTTTAACAGTAATAAACCTGATGGTCACTTTTCCTACGTTATCCACACATTTGCACGAGTCATATCAATATTCAAATAGCTCTTCCACATGACTTTTTTTTTTTTGCGGTACGCAGGCCTCTCACTGTTGTAGCCTCTCCTGTTGCAGAGCACAGGCTCCGGACGCGCAGGCTCAGCGGCCATGGCTCACGGGCCCAGCCGCTCTGCGGCATGTGGGATCCTCCTGGACCGGGGCATGAACCCATGTCCCCTGCATCGGCAGGCAGACTCTCAACCACTGCGCCACCAGGGAAGCCCCCACATGACCTGTCCTCTTCTTGGTCTTACATTTACTAATGCAGGTCAGATGACTACCATTTCAAACCCACATTGACCAACTATGCAAATATTTAGGCTCTTCATAAATGTTAAATTTATTATATTTCGGTAATCTTTACTCCCCCTGCCTTTTAAGAACATGTTCAATTCAGAAATTTTTAAAAATGGGTACATATTTACTCAAATATTAATCAATTACTCAAAACCTTTACCCTGATTTATGATCACTATAACTCTGGTGCCTAACGATATTTTCAAACTTTCTGTTGAGGAAGAAGGCACAGTAGTCATGTCATGTTATTAACTCGTTAATAATACGGTCACACAGTTGCAAACACAGCACTCCTCCAAGCAGTTCTCGGCAACTGTGTTGAATTGTCAGCTTTGAACCAGGTTTTGAAAAATTTATAGTTATCTCTACTTCATAAGCTTATAACTAATTTTTATAATCAACCCTACTTGGCTTCCCACTTTAGGCTTCCTTGAAAGACCTGAGAAGTCACCCCAATTTGGGTCTGGCCATGACTGCCTCATACAGTAGAAATCCTCCACCCTAACAGCCCTACCTCACTACAGGCCAAGAGTGGAACAGGACTTGTTTACACTAATCTGAGTCTAATATCACCTAGAGAAAACAAAACGAAACAGAACACTCTGTTTATGAGCCCAGATAGCAATATAATTTTCATGAAAACATTAGATTTTTAAATTGTTACTTTTCAACCTTTGACCTACTAAGAGTACTAATAACACCGAGACAGGCTGGGACCTGAGACCTGGGAGCCCTTGCTGCAGGGCTTGCATCTCCTCTAGCAACAAAACACAAAGAAACTATAAGGGACTAAAAATCACTGCGTATATGGGCAGTTGGGGCAAATTATGGACAACAAGATACAAAAAGACCAAAAACCCAACTGCCGCTTCTGAAGAGCCGGGAGCAAAAGCAGGGTACTGTGCACGCCCCCTGCTCTCAACCCCACCTGAGGGGTGGGCAGACCACCTAAGCCACGCCTCCAGCCCGACCCCGGGACACACCCCTACCCTCACCCCATATAAGGAACTAGCTCACACCACCCCCTTCCCTTCCCACCCTGCTCAGGCGCGAGTAAGGGAACCTGTTACTTGTTTTTGCTCCCCACTGCTGCAGCAGGGGCCCCAGTAAAGCCTTGCCTGAATTTCTTTTTTTTTTTAACATCTTTATTGGAGTATAGTTGCTTTACAATGGTGTGTTAGTTTCTGCTTTATAACAAAGTAAATCAGCTATACATATACATATATCCCCATATCTCCTCCCTCTTGCGTCCCCCTCCCACCCTTCCTATCCCACCCCTCTAGGTGGTCACAAAGCACGAGCTGATCTCCCTGGGCTATGTGGCTGCTTCCCGCTAGCTATCTATTTTACATTTGGTAGTGTGTATATGTCCATGCCACTCTCTCGCTTTGTCCCAGCTTACCCTTCCCCCTCCCCGTGTCCTCAAGTCCATTCTCTACATCTGCGTCTTTATTCCTGTCCTGCCCCTAGGTTCTTCAGAATCATTTTTTATTTTTTTTAAGATTCCATATATATGTGTTAACATGTGGTATTTGTTTTTCTCTTTCTGACTTACTTCACTCTGTATGACAGACTATAGGTCCATCCACCTCAGTACAAATAACTCAATTTCGTTTCTTTTTATGGCTGAGTAATATTCCATTGTATATATGTGCCACATCTTCTTTATCCATTCATCTGTTGATGGACACTTAGGTTGCTTCCATGTCCTGGCTATTGTAAATAGAGCTTCAATGAACATTGTGGTACATGACTCTATTTGAATTATGGTTTTCTCAGGGTATATGCCCAGTAGTGAGATTGCTGGGTCATATGGTAGTTCTATTTTTGGTTTTTTAAGGAACTTCCATACTGTTCTCCATAGTGGCTGTATCAATGTTGTTTACATTCCCACCAACAGTGCAAGAGGGTTCCCTTTTCTCCACACCCTCTCCAGCATTTATTGTTTGTAGATTTTTTGATGATGGCCATTCTGACTTCTCCAAAGAAGATATACAGATTGCCTGAATTTCTTGTCTGGCCTCTAATCAATTCCTACTGATTAAGGAAGCCAAGAACCTAGGTCAGTAACAATACCAATTGAAAGTAATCAAACCCACTTAAAAAGAAGACATACAGATGGCAAACACGCATATGAAAAGATGCTCCACATCACATGTCATTAAGGAATTACAATGAGATACCACTACATGCCTGTTAGAATGGCCCCAATCCAGAACACTGACAACACCAAACGCAGGTGAGGATATGGAGCAACAGGAAATCTTCCCGTTGTTGCTGGAAGGAATGGAAAATGGTGCAGCCCCTTGAGAAGGCAGTTTGGCAGCTTCCTACAAAACTAAACGTACTCCTTTTATATGCAGTTGTAATTTAGAAACCTCTATTTTGTCACACCCAAAAATTATTATATATTCACAGAATGATATCTTGAAGAGACTTGATAAGATTGGTAACTACTTATGATGTAGTAAGTGAAAAAAAATCTCAAAATTTACAATTCCTATACTTATGAACACAAAGATTGAAATAAATTGCATTACATTTTTAACAGTTCAAATTCTTGAGCATGGAATCGTGAATAATTTCATTGCCATCTTTTTTTTCTATATCAAAATATATTATGTTCAGATATATATATTAAGTGGTGTTAAAAATAGATACAGAAGTAGGGCTTCCCTGGTGGCGCAGTGGTTGAGAGTCTGCCGGCCGATGCAGGGGACACGGGTTCGTGCCCCGGTCCAGGAGGATCCCACATGCCGCGGAGCGCCTGGGCCCGTGAGCCATGGCCGCTGAGCCTGCGCGTCCGGAGCCTGTGCTCCGCAACGGGAGAGGCCACAACAGTGAGAGGCCCACGTATCTCAAAAAACCCCGACACCACCACCAATAAAAAACCCGTACATGGACGTTTATAGCAGCTTTATTCAGAATTGCCGAAATTTGGAAGCAACGAAGATGTCCTTCAGTGGGTGAATGGGTAAGTAAACAGTGGTATACCTAAACATGGAAATTTATTCAGCACTAAAAAGAAATGAGCTATGAAGTCATGAAAAGACATGGAGAAACCTAAAGTATGTATTCCTAAGTAAAAGAAGCCAATCTAAAAAGGCCACATACTATATGATTCCAACTATATGACATACTGGAAACGGCAAAACTATGGAGATGGTAAAAAGATCAGTGGTTGGCAGGGGCTGGAGGGAGGGAAGAGTGAATATGTAGAGCACAGAGGTTTTTTAGGGCAGTGACCTACTGTGTATGATATTATAATGGTGGATATATTTGTCCAAATCCATAGAATGTACACCACCAAGTGTGAACCCCAATGTAGACAACAGACTTTGGGCAATAATGATGGGTCCACGTAGGTTCATTAACTGTAACAAATGTACCATCTGGTGGGAGATGTTGACGGTAGAGGGGAGCAGGGTGTACACGGGAACTTTCCATACCTTCTGCTCAATTTTGCTGTGAACCTAAAACTGCTCTAAAAATAAAGACTTTTTAAACATTTAAAAAATTGTTGCTTTTTCAGCTTTCTGTCAATTAGGAGTCATAATATACCAACTGGAATGAAGCCAATGTACTTAAAACTCCTTTGCAATAAGCACATACTTTTTTTAAAGCAATTTTATTCGTGGCTCTATTAATCACAGCTTTACGGATGAACAGATGTTGGTGGGACAGGAAACCTAGTCTCATCCTTCCTTTTTACTGTGTCATCTTTAGCAACTGATAGCCTCACTTAATTTTTTTTCCTTTTTTTCCCATCCTTTTGTTTTTCTTTTTTTTTCTTTTTTTTAAGCCTCACTTTAGTCGAATGCTTTTTCTAGTATACTTTTAAATTATAAATTGTGAAATATTTCAACTTCAGGAAAATAGAGAAATAATATAACAGACAACCACACATCCACCATTAATTTCAAAAATGGATATTAGCACTTTGCCATACCTGCTTCATTAACATCTTTACAAGACAAGGTGCATTACACTTTCCACATCACACAGTATTTGTAACTTTATCACCGTGCATGTCATCTCTACATTTTTTCCTTGATCAGCAAACTCATGAGAACCCAGCAACCCTGTTGGAGAAGATCCTTCTTGGCCTGGCCTGCTGTTCAAAGTAATTTCTAAGCTGAACTATAGCTGGTCCTTCCTTCAAGATCATGCAATTTAAAACTGACCTTAATTCCTCTTAAATGAGACATCATGACAATGAACTCATGACTAATTGGTCCATGGTCACACATAACTGTCGTTTCTTCAGTTGGGTATCTTTTGTTTTATTTTGTTTTAATGTAACCTTAACATACATACAGAAAAGTACATAAACTGTAAGGCTGCAGCTTGACATCAGTCAGATCACATGGTATCTTATTAAGTGAGGGAGATGCTATAATCCAGATATAACGTAAAAACCTAAATACAGTCTAAGAGCTTAGAGCGTGTGATCTGTGAATGCTATCTTCTTAATGTTTGAGCCATAAAATAAATCTTTATTTTGTCAAAAACAATGTGTAATAAAGATCTGTACATGAGCACAAATGTACATGAGGTAGTTAAGCATAAACTAGAAATAAATACAAAATTAAGTTAATTAGTTTACCTCCTGAATTACCTAGCCCTATTACTTTTAATATGTTGTTAGACCTCTAAAGTAAGATTACTATATACAACAGCAATAGCTACTATCCTGTATTAAAAGACTAATTTTCAGGTATAAATAATGTCAAAATTACTAACGTAGGGCTTCCCTGGTGGCGCAGTGGTTGAGAGTCCGCTTGCCGACGGAGGGGATGCGGGTTCGTGCCCTGGTCCGGGAAGATCCCACATATGCCGCGGAGCGGCTGGGCCCGTGAGCCATGGCCGCTGGGCCTGCGTGTCCGGAGCCTGTGCTCCGCAACGGGAGAGGCCACAACAGTGAGAGGCCCACTTACCGCAAAAAAGAAAAAAAAGAAAAATTACTAATGTAGCCTACAGAATTTTTACCTTGGTTTTGCATTTATGTAAATTACCTGATTTTATGCTTCAGTACGGACACAGCACACAAATGCTTCCTGAGCTGATCTTGCTTATATTAAAGCTGGGCAACGGAAACACCCAGGTGGGCTTTTACTGGCCCATAAACCTAAAGGCGGGGCCTGGCTTTGTCGATGGCGGTCAGCAGAATTGCACATGCCAGCATTGGCACACCAAAGGGAAGGGGCTCTGGTCCACGAAAACTGAAAGGCTGCAGCGCCGAGAATACCATAAGGCAGCTCATCACATCTTGTTTGACCAAGTCCCCACGAAATCAAATTGTCAATAAATAATTTTAAATTATCGAACAATAAATGGCGGTTTGACTAAGCTGCCCTGAGAACAGTAAATTTCATCCTAGCAGTTGAGTGCATATAGTTGATCCAAACCAGCATTCCCCCGTGTAAGGCATGTCTAAGAATTGAAAAGTGAAGTTCAAATTCAACTGCATTGTGGATAATTCCAGCTGAAATAAAAATGAAGATACTTAATTTTTTCCCTTTTTTTCGGTTGGGGTGGAGTGGGTTTCAAACATACAGAAAAGTTGAAGAAATGATACAATGAAAACCCTTATAACTTCCACGCAGATTAAACGTTTTGCCATATGTGTACCCTCTCTCTCTTTCTCTCCCAAACTCTCTCTGCTTCTGTCTCTCTAGGTAGGTAGATTGATCAATAGATAGATGTACTGTTATATAATTTATGTTTATGTTTGGTCATGTCATTTGAAAGTAAAGTTGCAGACATTATGATAGGAGGACAGGTCATCCTACATATTCCGGCATGAGTCTTCTGAGAATAAGGACAATCTCCTATGTAACCACAGTCCTATTATCACACTTGAAAAAGCTAACAGTCATTCCTGAATGGCGTTTATATACACTCCATATTCAAATTTCCTAAACTGTGTCCAGAATGTTTTTATACCTTTTATTGCCATGGAATTGCTCGTTACATGTTCTTCAGTCTACCCACTCTTTTTTTTCCTCAGTAACCTTAACTTTTTAATTTTTTTTAATCAATTAATTTATTTATGGCTGTGTTGGGTCTTCGTTTCTGCGCGAGGGCTTTCTCTAGTTGCGGCGAGCGGGGGCCACTCTTCATCGTGGTGCGCGGGCCTCTCACTATCGCAGACTCTCTTCTTGCGGAGCACAGGCTCCAGACGCGCAGGCTCAGTAATTGTGGCTCACGGGCCCAGTTGCTCCGCGGCATGTGGGATCTTCCCAGACCAGGGCTCGAACCCGTGTCCCCTGCATTGGCAGGCAGATTCTCAACTACTGCGCCACCAGGGAAGCCCGACCTTGACTTTTTGATGAGTCCAGGACTGTTATCCTGTGGAATGCTCCACAGCCTGGATTTGCCTAGATTTGTCTAACCAGCCTCTGATGTCACTTAACTTTTTCTCCCTCCCCTGTACTTCCTGTGGACTGGAGGTTAGGTTTACAGCTTTGGTAGATGCAAGTGAGACATTCTGGACAGTCCTTCATGAGGGATGTTGGGTGCTTTTTGCATCCCAGTGGGAGGCACATACACTCAGGTTGTCCCACTATTTGTGAGGCTAATGTTGATCACCTGATTAAAGGGGTGGTTATCAGATGGCTCCATTATAAAGATGTGTCTTCTCTTTGCAAATCACAATGAATCTGTGGATGGTACTTTGGTGCCATGAACATATGCTGTTCACTAACGATCTTTCACCTAATCGTTTCAGCATCTGTTGATGATCATTGACTGGATGAATATGTGGGACTGCAAATTGGTGATTTTAAGAAAACGATTTTTGGAGACTATATAAGTCAAGACCCTGACAAGAATTAGATACTTTCCCTTGCTTCATCCTAAACTAACACAGACAAACCATATTTTTTTTTTTTGCCAGAGGACTGCTGGTAATGGCTTAAAAACCAAATAATACGTGGTGGTTGTATCCCTCTGGGAGTCTGTTCTGTAACTGATACTCTCCTGTAAACCTCAGCTTCCTTATCCTTGAGTCAGCAGAGCCTTGGCATTGTAGAAGAGAAGGCACAGGATGGTCATAAAACTGTCACAAAAGGTGCAGCATCTGGGTTAAGAACAAAGGAGCTGCATCCTCTAGTTTATAGAGTATGTGGCTTGTGAATGTTTCCATGGTTAAATAGTCCAAAAGAGGATTTAATAATTAATAATAAAAAACCCATCTATGAAGCACTCATATCCAACTTCAATGAAAGATCTGTAATTCATAATATGATGTATTTTATTGGAACCCACAGAGCAGATGGGTCAGAACATGGTGAGCTGACTGACAGGTACACTTGGATGAATCAGCTGTGGCTCAATCCAAGCAAATTGGGGGTGGTTTGGGGGACACCTGATTACACTGAACCCACCCTAATCCTTTCCTAAGTCGAATTAAACTCTGCTCCACATTTCTTTTTTTTTTTTTTTTTTTTTTTTGCGGTACGCGGGCCTCTCACTGTTGTGGCCTCTCCCGTTGCGGAGCACAGGCTCCGGACGCGCAGACTCAGCAGCCATGGCTCACGGGCCCAGCCGCTCCGCGGCATGTGGGATCCTCCTGGACCGGGGCACGAGCCCGTGTCCCCCGCATTGGCGGGCGGACTCTCAACCATTGCGCCACCAGGGAAGCCCTCCACATTTCTTAAAACATTCATGTTCACTTAAAGAAGGGAAAAAACACTGGGGATTTTAAGCAAGTGCTGTAAGAAAATGATAAACAATCAAAGTTAGCCAAGATCAAAACTTACGTCTTCGGCATGAAAAATTAACCAGAACTAGATGCACAAAATCTTATGGGTTTCAAATCCTAAATGTAACTAAATGAACAATTAACAGAATGAAGTCATCTATGTTGCAATATTAGGAAAAGATTTATTAGGAAATGGGAGAGGCCAACTCCACCCAGATAGTCAGTTATGGAAAATGGAACTTAGGTTAAACTTTAAAGATGCTTTTAGCGGTAATAACCTCAAGCTTATTTTAATAGAAAAAGAAGGTACAGGTCTTTTGAAATTGAAAATATTTTTTGTTGATCAATGAAAATACCAAAAATTCATTGTAGGCATGAGAAGGTATCAGTTGAAGTGGCTTAATTCCCATAATCAACCAGTAGTCCTGACAAACTATTGAACTAATCTGTATATTTTAGAAGAAATAATACTTATTATTAGAAATAATAGTAGTTAGAAATATGAAAATCAGATTTCTTGGCATACGTCCATTTAAAAGAATAAGAAGGACGGAAGGCTGGAAAGGCGAAGGGGGGACCAGACAGGGGACGCTTTTCCTAAAGGGTCTGCACATTCTCCCATGGGTAGCAGGGAGCCAGTGAGTGTTTTAGAGCAAGGTGACTATATGAGGCAGGCATTGTTGAGCAATGACTGGGAACATCATTTTGAGAAATGATAACGGCTAGTTTGCAGGCATCCAATAAGTGCAAGGCTGTGTGCAGACCCGGTGGATATTCTCTCTCAGCCCCACAGCCAGTCTGCAGAGTGAACACCGTCCCCGTTTACAAATGAGGAAACTGCTCAGAGAGCGTGTATCTTTTTTTTTTTTTTTTGGCGGTACGCGGGCCTCTCACTGCTGTGGCCTCTCCCGTTGCGGAGCACAGGCTCCGGACGCACAGGCTCAGCGGCCATGGCTCACGGGCCTAGCCACTCCGCGGCATGTGGGATCCTCCTGGATCGGGGCACGAACCGGTGTCCCCTGCATCGGCAGGCGGACTCTCAACCACTGCGCCATCAGGGAAGCCCAGAGAGCGTGTATCTTGCCCAAGGCCACGCTGCTGGCAAATTGTGGAACTAAGATTCAAAACAAGTGTGTTGACTCTGAAGCTGGTTGCTTTCCTCTGCCCCAGGTGGTGACTGTGGAGAAAGCACGGGCCCGGCCAGCAATGCAGAGACCTGTCTTCTGTGCAAAGGAAAGTGCGGGCTGCGTGCGTCCAGGGCCCGGGGCCGGGGGCCGGAGGGTTTCTGCCCTATTTCCAGGGTTAGTGCTGACACCAGGGCATTCTTCTCCACGTGCTCCATTGCAAAAGTCGCCTTGCCCTCACTCTAACCCTCTGAAGGCTGGGCAAAGGAATGAAGAAGTAGGACACAAGATAGACGTAAGATGGGAATTCAGGACTGAGGTATTTGCCTCTGACTCTCAAATGTGTCACTTTACAGTTTTTCTACTCTCACTTCCTTCTTACCTATCCAACCGCCATCGCTGTTGGAAATGTACCTAGTCGACCACCAGTGCCACTAGAAGCAGGGATGGGGCAGGTGCACACGAGGGACAGAAATGGGAAGAGGAAGAAACCTGGGCAGGGGGACAGTTGATCATGTTTTCTGGACTCAGAATACAGCTGGATTCAGAATATATAAAGAATATCTCTTTAGAGGTGATTTAAGGATTGAAATGGGATTAGTGACCATTTCTGGGTACAGGTGCATAACCACATTCCTGGCGTTTCTCAAACTTAAATGTACATATGAATCACCTGGGATCTTATTAGAATCAATATTCTGATTTAGCAGGTCCAGGGAGGGGCTTGGGGCTCCAGTCCAAGTTCATACCTGGGTAAACAGGAGCCAGATTTCTGTAAAAGACAAACCTCTGTAAAGTGGCCACAGAGGTCTTGGTGTGAAGCCAATGTGAAGAACCAAATAAAAGTTATTTGGATAAATGATACACTTTGATGTTAATTATTTAATTCACCCAGTGTCCGCTGAGGTACCCACCAAACACCTGGCAGATATAGAAGACAAAATTCCTGAGAATTACTCTCAATTTCAGAGACTGGACTCAAAAAAGAGCCCAAGTGTCCAGCAGCTAAGCAACCGCGTAGACAGGGCCCAGGAAGGAGCTGTGTGGGAATCTCTGGAATTCTTGCTCTATGGCCTCGGGCACCACAGCCTGCTGCCAGGAGTGGGCTCCAGGTGGGCCCCGGCCAGGGTGATGCCACAGAGCAGGAGACCCTCAGCCACAGAGGCATGCCCTCCCCCCAGGGCACTGGATTCCCCTGGCTCCCTGCCAGCCACCTGGGATGCTCCAGCCTGACCAATGGGGTGACCGGCCAGCGCCCCTTCTTAAGATCCCCTCCCTGCACTACCCACGGTTTAAATTTCTTCCAACTCTGAGAAATCTTGGCATCCTTTCCCCGCTGGTAGGGGAGGCCACAGGGGCGGGACAAGGGAAGTGGGTCCTCAGGGCTGGGACCCACGAGGGGCAGCGTGGAGAGAGCCAGGGGTCTGGCACCAAACACGTCTGCCGCTCAGGGGAGGCAGTGACTTTTGCGCAAGGGTTCCCATCACCGAACGGGCTTAATAATGCCGACCTCACTGTGTTTTGCGAGAATGAACCTGAGATTGTTTATGTAAACCATCTGGAAGTGTGCCGAGCACAGACGCCTCGGGCCTGCTTGTCCTCTCCCCCACGGCCCTGAGGACGGAGCCCCCCTGAACTGCCTGCGGCTTCTCCGGCCTCCCATCTGGCTCCCGTTCCCTCCAGTCTAATCACATTCCTGGGTTGTGGCAGCCTGACATCCTGTGCGGTGCTGACCGCAGGGCCTTTGCTCTGCCACATGCCTCCCTTTTCCAGCCAAGCTGCCCCCAGCCCAGCCCACATGGTAGCTTCAACTCTTCGGTCAGCTCAACCCTGCAAGATCTCCTTCACAAGGCCTGCTCGGTCCTGATGTCTCCTCAGTAAAAGTGCCGACTCCCCTCTGAGCCTCCCCATGCTGGGTGGTCACGTCTAGCTGGTGCGCCACCCTCTGGGGCAGGATTGGCAAACCACAGCCCACGGGCCAAATCCAGCTCGCCACCCGGCTTGGTCCATAAAGTTGTATCAGAACCCAGCCACACTCCTGTGTGGACCACGTGGCTGCTTTCATGCTGCCATAACAGTGTTGCATAGTCACCGTGGAGACCCTATGGCCCTGGACCATTTGGCACGTTGCAGAGAAATCTGCCAGCATCTTCTCTAGTATATCCTTGTCTCCTCTCTCTAGACTGTCAGCTACCTGAGGGCAGGGCGAGTGTCACCTGCCTTTGTATCCCCAGCACGTCGCACCCTGCCTGGCACGTAGCAAGATTCTAGCCAATGTCTGAGAGATGGAAGAGTGAGCACATAAGTACTGGAATTGAGAGTCTCTGTCTTCCTTATCCCCCCGTGGAGTGGGGACCCATCGTGTGGCTTGAAAGTAGAGGCAGAGGATTTTTTGTTATTTATTTATTTATTTATTTATTTTGGGCTGCATTGGGTCTTCCTTGCTGCGCGCGGGCTTTCTCTAGTTGCGGCGAGTGGAGGCTACTCTTCGTTGTGGTGCGTGGGCTTCTCATTGTGGTGGCTTCTCTTGTCGTGGAGCACAGGCTCTAGGCACGCGGGCTCAGTAGTTGTGGCACACGGGCTCAGTAGCCGTGGCTCATGGGCTCTAGAGCGCAAGGTCAGTAGCTGTGTCGCACAGGCTTAGTTGTTCCGCGGCATGTGGGATCTTCAGGGACCAGGGCTCAAACCCATGTCCCCTGCATTGGCAGGCGGATTCTTAACCACTGCACCACCAGGGAAGCCCGAGGCAAAGGATTTTTGTGCTTGAGATGAAGTCTCCTGGACCCCAACAAGCATATCCGAATGAAATGGTGACATAAAGTAGCTTATCTGGATGACAAAAACTCCATCTCTGCCTGTGCTTCTGAGGACGCTCCCAGGATGCCCTGGGACTGCAAAACAGAGTCCCTGGACAGGAGGACAGCAGGGAAGCTGGGCGGGAGCTCTGCTTCCGTCCGAGGAAGAGTCCACAGTCAGATTTTGTAAAGAGGGAAAACTGGAGATCAGATCAGCCTGTTGTGAAGTGGTAATGGCTTCACGCATGAAGTTGCCCTGGGCTGTCTACGCCTACTTCCGGGGAGGGTCGTATCTGAGCCTTTCTCCAGATGGGCAGCATCCTCACCCTGTAGCCATATTTAACTTTGTCTGAGTCATTTCTTTGGAGTGGCAAGGTGGATTTCGTGGTGTTCTAGAGAGAGCCCTGGACCAGGTCAAGGAGCACCGGGGACCCAGTCCTACCACCGCTGGTCCAGAGACATGAAAGTGTGGAGTGTAGGCTAAATCAAGTGGAATCCAGGGCTGCTTCTAGTTCCATCATTCTGCAAATCCGATTTATTCTCCCTTTGGTTTGGGAGTACAAGAGTCCCTTCCCGTCCATGGGACTACGGTGCCAGGGTCTCAGTGCAGACGGGCACTGGTGTGTGATCTCCGAGGCAGCGTGCTGGCCAGTGCTCCTGTCTTCCTGCACCCTCTCTGCTTCTCTGCAGGCCATAGTGATAGACACACGACCCAGGCTGGGCCTGTCCCCAGGATCTTTCTGTGGTGACGGGCTATAAGGACTGTCTGCGTCCCCTGGACGCGTGGCACGCCAGTCTGAGAGGCCCGGTCACACAGAGAGAAGGGGAGAGACGGTGAGCAAAGACCAGTGTCTGCTGCCCGACAGGCCAGTTTACCGGCTGCTTGTGCCGGTAAATCTCCTCTGTGCTCAAGGCCGCGCACGGGACCAGACCTCCTGAGCACACAGCAGAGTCCACAGTGTTTCAGGCAGCTCAGGCCCCGCGGGGCCCCCTCCCCGATGCCCTTACTGCTCTCTCTGGGGGAGTCTTCGCTGGGCGGTGCTGCGTTGTGGCTGTACAGGGGTACTCTGGAGTCAGGCTGGACTAAATCCTGGTTTGTCACTTACTAGTTGTGTGACATGCAGCGCTTGGTGCCTCTGTTTTCTCATCTACAAAATGGGCGCGATCGCAGCACCTCCCTCACAGGGCTGAACACGTGTGAAGGGCCTGACCATGGAGGTGCCGTGTAAGACATGGCTGCTAATATTCTCCCCGGGAACTCAGGCTATCTCTGTCGCAACCGAGGAAGTTTAGAGCCTTGATGGAAGCCCGTGCTCCCTTCGGCGTGGCAGGGCGGGAGTGCGTGCCTCAGCAATTGTGTTTAACTTTTTGTCCAACCCCAGCCAGATAGGACCACTTCGGATGCATTTTTGTTTATTGCTTTACCTTGAGTCACTTACAGGAATTCGGCAGTTGGGCACAATTTCCTGTTTAGGACACGCAGAGTGCTTAAGGGAAATGGTGTGGATTAGCCATTCCAGCCCTCCGTCCCCTTTGCCGTCTACCCCCTGCACAACTGGATGACCCCAGGGGGGCCTGAGAAAGATCCAGGAGCTGGGTGGCCAGGTGGGGTGTGCAGAGGTAGTTGCACTGCCCCCTGCGCCTGCCCTGCCCCCACCTTCCTTTCTGACCTTTCTGACCCTCTATGAAGGTATTTCATAGGGAGTCATAACTGAACTTATTTTTGCATAGCAAGGTCTCACCAATGATATTGGTGGGTGGATTTCATTCCCATTTTACAGATGAGGAAACTGGTCCAAGAGCTTAAGTGGCACCTGGTGAATGGCCTGGGGCCTAGTTTGATCTCTGGACCGTGTCTGCTAATAGAGGCAGTCAGAGACCCTCTGGGCAAGTATGTTCCAGGTGTGAGCCTGTCCGTCCCGCCTGCCTCCTGCTGCTTCTCTCAGGGAGAAAGTGCCAGGCGGGGCTGCCCCACCCCCCCAGGTGGAACACATCCTGGCTGGCAGAGCACGGTTGGGGGACCCATCACTACCACCATCACCACCACCACCAAAGCGGGACTCCCAGCCCAGCGGGAGGTCAGGCTATGGGGCCAAGTTTAATGACTCTGGCAAGGGCACGCCTTTGGCATCTCTGGGGTTGGAGAAAGAGTGACCCGTCCCAGGCCTGGCAGGGTGGAGGCAGGTGGGCAAGGCAAAGTCGTGTGGCAGCCTCAGCTTTTTGGCGTCCATGCCCTCTTCCTGACCGGGAGGCTGGGGCCACTTCAGACCCAGGGGATTCCTGGGAGCCAAGAGGCCCGGGAGGAGACATGGGCAGTCACAGGATGCGGGGAAGCAGTCTTCTGTTCCCATCCGTGTGGGACAGGAGGAAACACAACACACAGTCTCAGGAACGTTCCATGGCGACAAGAGCCAGCTGAGCGGCTCTGCCTTGAGGACGTGGAAAGCGCCAGGTGGCATTGGTTCCAGGGAGCCACTTGGCGGGCACACCTACCACAAGAGCATCCCTCTAGCCAGCACGTCGGCTTCTGATGTGGTGTGGGTTCTGCTGGGGGCACGACAGACAAAAACATCAGCAAACTTAATCCTCGCTTGAGTTGCCGCCTATAGGCGGCTGCTGTGGACTCTCTGCCTGCCCACTGGCAGGTGGCCGGAGCCCTCTGCTGTGTGCTGTCCTGGCTGAGCCCAGATTCTATTGCGGTTGACCTCGCTGGGCTTCCTCCGGTACCAGTGAACAATTCTGTGGCCACAGGCAAGTCCTCTCTGGGCCTCTGTCTGCTGCTCTGCAAATTGGATCTAACACCATCTCTGTCTTGCTGCTAGGCGATCACATTTGTGAACAGAAGTGATCACGTACCTGAAAGAGCTTTGTAAGAGACAAGGCACTGTATAAAATTAGTTATTATCACAATCCCGTGGTGTCTGCAAGGCCGGCTCACCCTGGAAGCATTTGGCATCTCCCTGTTTGAGCCTCCTTCCTCCCTCTGTCTCTTCTCCAAACACTCAGCATCCCCTGGGTACCACAGCCAGGAGCGGTGAGGTGGGGGACCACACTGCTGACACCACCCTGCAGGAGTAGCTTCTCCTTTCCTTCAGGGCTCAGATTACCTTTCATTTGCCAGCAAGGTTAGGGTTAGGGAAGGTGTCTTCCCTCCCAGCTTCATGCTGCCCCATAGCCGTCCCCATTCCCCACCTCACAGTCCCCAAGTCTCCTCTCCTCTTCAGCTCCACCTATCCCAACCCCTGACTCCTTTGCCCTCTACCAGCCTGGACCCAACAGCCCATTAACACGGTGCCCACGAATGTGCTAGAAACTCTTACGCTCTATTCTAACTCCAAGCTTGGACCTGACCATCTCAACACTCCCTCGGAGGGGCTCACTTACTCCCTTGGTTTCAAATATTATTTCTTCAGCTACAACCTCTCCTCTCCTGTGAACCCTTTGGCGGGGGGGTGTTTTTTTAAAGTTGGCATCAGAATGCTTGGTAACCTGATTATTTCTCTTTTTAAAAGTTTTTAATTTTTAAAAATTCTTTATTTTTTTTGTTGACGTGTAGTTGATTTACGATGCTGTGTTAATTTCTGCTGTACAGCAAAGGGATTCAGTTATACATATATATACATTCTTTTTCGTATTCTTTTCCATTACGGTTTATCACAGGATATTGAATATAGTTCCCTGTGCTATACAGTAAGACCTTGTTGTGTATCCATTCTCTATATAATAGTTTGCATCTGCTAATCCCAAACTCCCAATCCATCCTTCTGCCACACCCGCCTCCCCCTTGGCATCCACAAGTCTGTTCTCTATGTCTGTGAGTCTGTTTCTGTTTCATAGATAAGTTCATTTGTGTCATATTTTAGATTCCACATATAAGTGACATCAGTGTCTGACTTACTTCACTTATTATGAGAATCTCTAGGTCCATCCGTGTTGCTGCAAATGGCATTATTTCATTCTTTTGTTGGCTGAGTAACATTCCATCGTATATGTGTGCCACATCTTCGTTACCCATTCCTCTGTTGATGGACATTTATAACCTGATTATTTCCTCACTTTCCAAAGTAATTTCCCTATTAGCCCAAACACATCAGCTAGTACCTTGAGAATGGGTGGGTCTCTGCCCTTGACCAGTTGCAGTTGTGATGTGATGACAGGTAGGTGGATCGGTGCTCACAAAGGTCTTTCTTTCGAATTGGAGGATAGGTCAGATTATTCCAATCAACAAGTGCGTGTTCAGTGTTCGGTGTTCTGGCAGCTTCCCTCAATTTCTAATAAAAGCTGTGGACTGAGCCATGCCTGAACCACACAGTGAATAGGACAAGCGACATTTGGGATGTGATTAAAGCCATCAATCTAAAATCAAACAGGAAACCCTGTACCCCACTGATAAAGGGGAGCTGGGGAAAAAATCTGATGTCAGGTTTGTTGGGATTGGTGCAAACGCCTCACAGGGGAAAGAAATGTACAGTCAGTCAGGATGAGTTAAAAGAGCATCTCCTAGAAAACACATCACTTCCCTGGGGTGGAGGAGACGGGCACTGGAGGCCCCACCAGAGCTGAATTCACCAGGCAAAAATGCTCGACTCAGGAAGAGGCCGTGGGCAGGGAATCCTATGACGCTGCAGCAGGAGGGGTCCAGCGGAAACAGAGTGTTCCTGTCACCCTGGACACATGCAGTTCCCCCACGATGATCAGATCTGACGTGGACTGCCTCGCCCATGTAACTGTGTCGTGTGAGTGCGTGGGAGGTGAGGAGGGCATTGGCCCCCTCTGCGGGCCTGTCCCAGAATCACAAGGACCCGACACTGTGGGGTCAGCTCGTGGGCAGATCCATATCCACTTAGTTTGGTTATAGCTGCTGTAGTTATTTCCAAACAAAAAGGAAATGACCAGAAAGGCTGAAAGGAAACAAATCAAATGTAGGCTTCCAAGGAGGCCTCAGGCTTGGGTGGCGCTGGATATAGTAGGACAAGTCACCGCCGAGCCTCCAACGGTCACTTCTGAGTGTCCTCGGGTTTAAAGTTAAGCTCCTTTAGGTAAACTTAATGGACCACAGACACCCTTACAATCCTAAGAGGCTGATAGAATCCTTACAGATATGGATTAGATGGGATAGATGTGCATATAAGTAGAAGGCAGTGGATGGTTTCCCAGACCAGTTAATCTCTGCCAAAAAACCATAAAAACTGGATTCTTAGTGTCATTTGAGGAAAATATTCAAATGTTAGAGATTACTACAGGTCAACTGAAATCAACTGATAAAACATAGGCTTTATATCCATCTCTTTCAGATGTAATCTTGCCGTATTTAAAATCAATTTAAAAAGTAATCTTAGAGGGCTTCCCTGGTGGCGCAGTGGTTGAGAGTCCGCCTGCCGATGCAGGGGACACGGGTTCGTGCCCCGGTCCGGGAAGATCCCACATGATGCGGAGCGGCTGGGCCCATGAGCCATGGCCACTGAGCCTGCGTGTCCGGAGCCTGTGCTCCGCAACGGGAGAGGCCACAACAGTGAGAGGCCCGTGTACAGCAAAAAAAATAAAAATAAAAAAAATAAATAAAAAAGTAATCTTAGAGCTAAAATTTCTTGTTTACAATTTGTCAAATGTGTATACATGCATATAATATTATTATATAATTTTATATCAGAGATGGCCATCTTTTGCAGTTTCAAGTAAATATTTCTAAAATTAATAAACATTTTTAGAGAAGTTTTATTTACAGAAAAATGAAGCAGAAAATAGTTTTCCCATATACTCTTCTCTTCCTGCATTATTATCTTACATTTAGTGCGGTACTATTGTTTTTAAAAGAAAAACATCATTAGCATTGATTTTTTTCATAAGTGTGACACTCCTACTGCTTCAAAGACAGTTTGAGAAAATTTGAGGTAGAAAAAAGAGGGAGAGGTTTTCCCCTACAAAGGGTTTTCCATTTGAGGAAAGATATAAGAGGGACGAAGCTGCAAAAACAAATTTATGAAATGGCTTATGAAATCACCCATAGCATGTCATCGGCCTGAGAGCTTATTTCCCGTGCTGCCTTACTTGAGTCAAATAACAACCCTGTGAATTTACAGCTCTCATCTGAAACAGAAAGAAGCTAAAGCTCAGGCAAACTGGCCACAGTGGTGCAACTGATTTCAGAGGAAAAAGGGTGAAATTTCTGATTTACACCCACAGGTTCTCACCACAGAGGCACAGCTCACATGCTATAGGGAGGACAGCTCACAGGGGCACAGTGGACACATGCTTATTTAAAGACTCCTGAGGGCTTCCCTGGTGGCGCAGTGGTTGAGACTCCACCTGCCGATGCAGGGGACACGGGTTCGTGCCCCGGTCCGGGAAGATCCCACGTGTCGCGGAGCGGCTGGGCCCGTGAGCCATGGCCGCTGAGCCTGCGCGTCCGAAGCCTCTGCTCCACAGCGGAAGAGGCCACAACAGTGAGAGGCCCGCGTACCGCAAAAAGGAAAAAAAAAAAAAAAAAAGACTCCTGAAAGGCCGAAACTAGGTGTTATGTTTCAAACTCAATTTTTTAGGGATGGAAAGGTCTTTTTTTTTTTTTTTTTTTTTTTTTTTCCGGTACGTGGGCCTCTCACTGTTGTGGCCTCTCCCGTTGCGGAGCACAGGCTCCGGACGCGCAGGCTCAGCGGCCATGGCTCACGGGCCCAGCCGCTCCGCGGCATGTGGGATCTTCCCAGACCAGGGCACAAACCCGTGTCCCCTGCATCGGCAGGTGGACTCTCAACCACTGCGCCACCAGGGAAACCCCCCGCTTTTTTTTAAATTAAAGTAGGGTTGATGTACAGTGGTGGGTTAGTTTCTGCTGTACATCAAAGTGACTCAATTATACATATACATACATTCTTTTGTGTATTCTTTTCCAGTATGGCTTATCACAGGATACTGAATATAGTTCCCTGTGCTCTACAGTAGGACCTTGTTGTTTAACCATTCTCTATATAATAGTTTGCATCTGCTAATCCCAAACTCCCAGTCCATCCCCCCGACCTGCCTCCCCCTTGGCAACCACAAGTCTGTCCTCTATGTCTGTGACTCTGTTTCTGTTTCATAGGTAAGTTCATTTGTGTCATATTTTAGATTCCACGTATAAGTGATATCATGGTATTTTCTTTCTCTTTCTGATGGGACAGAAAGTTCTGTTTTAGAGAATCAAGAGGCTAACCTGAGCAAGTCGATTCCCTCCAGGAAGGAACTGATTAAACAAGAGATGTATTCTAGGAGTGTTTGAACACATTCATGGGTAACTCCATAACCTTCCATAACAGATTAAGGAAAATTCCTAACCCTCCGGCACACAAGCCTGCCTCCTCTTGACCAGGCCCGCCCTTCCATTGCCCGAGTCAGAGAGAAACGGCTGGTCGCACTCAGACTAGCCTGGATCCAGTGCAAAGTCTGTAAGTCTCTTTTTATTAAAACAATTTCAAAATATTTAAAAAAATGCATCAAAAATTACAGCACTCCAGGGACTTCCCTAGTGGCGCAGTGGTTAAGAATCCGCCTGCCAATGCAGGGGACATGGGTTCGATCCCTCGTCCGGGAAGATCCCACATGCTGCGGAGCAACTAAGCCCGTGCGCCACAACTACTGAGCCTGCGCTGTAAAGCCCGCGAGCCACAACTGCTGAGCCCATGTGCCACAACTACTGAAGACCGCGTGCCTAGAGGCCATGCTCCACAACAAGAGAAGCCACGGCAATGGGAA
The DNA here is from genome assembly GCF_949774975.1 of Lagenorhynchus albirostris. Lineage (NCBI taxonomy): Eukaryota > Metazoa > Chordata > Mammalia > Artiodactyla > Delphinidae > Lagenorhynchus > Lagenorhynchus albirostris. The sequence goes on from NC_083115.1 coordinate 2,444,848, forward strand.
GCCTGCACACCACAATGAGGAGTGACCCCTACTCGCCGCAACCAGAGAAAAGCTCGTGCTCAGCAAGGCAGACCCAGCACAGCCAAAAATAAAATAAATAAAGATTAAAAAAAAAAAAAGAATCCGCCTGCCAATGCAGGGGCACAGGTTTGAGCCCTGGTCCAGAAAGATCCCACATGCTTCAGAGCAACTAAGCCCGTGCGCCACAACTACTGAGCCTGTATTCTACAGCCCACAAGCCACAACTACTGAGCCCATGTGCCACAACTACTGAAGCCCACACTCCTAGAGCCTGTGCTCCACAACAAGAGAAGCCACCGCAATGAGAAGCCAGTGCACCACAACAATGAGTAGCCCCTGCTCACCGCAAGAGAAAGCCTGCACATAATGAAGACCCAACACAGCCAAAAATAAATAAATTAATAATAATAACAACAGCACTCCATAATGAGAACCTGCTGTATAGCACAGGGAACTCCACTTCGCTGTACAGCAGAAACGAACACAGCATTGTAAAACAAATATACCTCAATTAAAAAAATTAAAAAATTAAAAATAATAATAATGCATCAATTTTGGCTCATTCATTGTGACAAATGTACCATACTAATTTAATATGCTAATAGGAACAGTAGGTGCAGGGAATATGATACATTCTCATTTTTTCTGTAAATTTAACACTGTTCTAAAAATAAAGTTTATTTTTTAAAATGTAAAAAGAAAGAAATAACAGCACTCCACTTTTGATCTTTTCCCAATCTTTATTACACTCATATGTGGTGCTTACATAGTTTATATCATAGTTCATATACAAATTTGTTTTCTACTTTTTCGGGTAAGGTAATTTATGATTGATTTTGATATTCTATACAATTACACTATAGTCATGATAATGGCTACACAGTGTTGCATTATACTGACATATTATATAGGACTATTCCCCTATTTTTGGACATATATCATTTTCAGTGTTTAGATAGTCAGGATAATATCTTGTACATATTGTTTTCTTGTATGGGAATTTAAATTTTTTATTTCATTGGGCTAAATATTCAGAAGTAGAATTAGTACTCCAAGAGAATAACTCAGTTTTTACCTATTTATTTTGAAGTAATTTCAAACTTACAGAAAAGTTGCAAGAGTAGGTCAAAGAACTTGCAACCTGGTGAATGATTCTTAACAAGAGCAACCATTTTTAAGGGCACTTTCCAGGCATTGGGCCTGTCCTATTCAGCAGGTCACCAGGACAGCTGACCAATGTGAGAGCCTGGTCTGGATGACGGCATAGAAAGGACACATCCAATGATACCGTGTCAAATCCATTGTGATTTTTACCCCATCCCTGAAAAACCAGATGGCTACCCAAATTAAACCTTCTTAGGGATAGCCTCATCCACCAGAGGGCAGACAGCAGAAGCAAGAAGAACTACAATCCTGCAGACTGTGAAACAAAAACCACATTCACAGAAAGATAGACAAAATGAAAAGGCAGAGGACTATGTACCAGATGAAGGAACAAGATAAATCCAGAAAAACAACTAAATAAAGTGGAGATAGGCAAGCTTCCTGAAAAAGAATTAAAAATAATGATAGTGAAGATGATCCAGGACCTCGGAAAAAGAATGGAGGCAAAGATCGAGATGATGCAAGAAATGTTTAACAAAGACCTAGAAGAATTAAAGAACAAACAAACAGAGATGAACAATACAATAACTGAAATGAAAACTACACTAGAGGGAATCAATAGCAGAATAAGTGAGGCAGAGAATGGATAAGTGACCTGGAAGACAGAATGGTGGAATTCACTGCCGCAGAACAGGATAAAGAAAAAAGAATGAAAAGAAATGAAGACTGCCTAAGAGACCTCTGGGACAACATTAAACACACCAACATTTGCGTTATAGGGGTACCAGAAGGAGAAGAGTGAGAGAAAGGACCTGAGAAAATATTTGAAGAGATTATAGTCAAAAACTTCCCTAACATGGGAAAGGAAATAGCCACCCAAGTCCAGGAAGCACAGAGAGTCCCAGGCAGGATAAACCCAAGGAGAAACATGCCTAGACACATAGTAATCAAAATGACAAAAATTAAAAACAAATTATTAAAAGCAAAAAGGGAAAAGCGACAAATAACATACAAGGGAACTCCCATAAGGTTAACAGCTGATTTCTCAGCAGAAACTCTACAAGCCAGAAGGGAGTGGCACGGTATATTTAAAGTGGTGAAAGGGAAGAACCTACAGCCAAGATTACTCTACCTGGGAGGATCTCATTCAGATTCGATAGAGAAATCAAAAGCTTTACAGACAAGCAAAATCTAAGAGAATTCAGCACCACCAAACCAGCTCTACAACAAATGCTAAAGGAACTGCTCTAAGTGGGAAATACAAGAGAAGAAAAGGACCTACAAAAATAAACCCCAAACAATTAAGAAAGTGGTAATAGGAACATACATATCGATAATTAACTTAAGTGTGAATGGATTAAATGCTCCAACCAAAAGACACAGACTTGTTGAATGGATACAAAAACAAGACCAATCTATATGCTGTCTACAAGACACCCACTTCAGACCTAAGGACACATACAGACTGAGAGAGAGGGGATGGAAAAAGATATTCCATGCAGATGGAAATCAAAAGAAAGCTGGAGAAGCAATACTCGTATCAGATAAAATAGACTTTAAAATAAAGAATGTTACAAGAGACAAGGAAGGACACTAAATAATGATCAAGGGATCAATCCAAGAAGAAGATAGAAAAATTATAAATATATATGCACCCAATATAGGAGCACCTCAATACATAAGTCAAATGCTCACAGCTATAAAAGAGGAAATCAACAGTGACACAATAATAGTGGGGGATTTTAACACCTCACTTACAACAATGGATAGATCATCCAGACAGAAAATTAATAAGGAAACACAAGCTTTAAATGACACAACAGACCAGATAGATTTAACTGATATCTATAGGATATTCCATCAAAAAACAGCAGATTACACTTTCTTCTCAAGTGCACACGGAACATTCTCCAGGATATCTTGAGTCACAAATCAAGCCTTGGTAAATTTAAGAAAATTGAAATCATATCGAGCATCTTTTCTGACCAAAACACTATGAGATTAGAAATCAATTACAGGGGAAAAAATGTAAAAAACACAAGCACGTGGAGGCTAAGCAATATGCTACTAAATAACCAAGAGAGGGCTTCCCTGGTGGCACAGTGGTTAAGAATCCGCCTGCCAAGTCAGGGGACACGGGTTTGAGCCCTGGGCCAGGAAGATCCCACATGCTGCGGAGCAATGAAGCCCGTGCGCCACAACTACTGAGCCTGCACTCAAGAGCCCGCGAGCCACAACTACTGAGCCCATGTGCCACAACTACTGAAGCCCGTGCGCCTAGAGCCCGTTCTCTGCAACAAGAAGCCACCGCATGAGTAGCCCTGGCTCGCCGTGACCAGAGGAATGCCTGCACACAGCAACAAATACCCAAAACAGCCAAAAATAAAATAAATAAAATTTTAAAAAAATAACCAAGAGACCACTGAAGAAATCAAAGAAGAAATCAAAAAATACCTAGAAACAAATGACAATGAAAACATGACAACCCAAAGCCTATGGGATGCAGCAAAAGCAGTTCTAAGAGGGAAGTTTATAGCAATACAATCCTACCTCAAGAAACAAGAAAAATCTCAAATAAACAGCCTAACTTTACACCTAAAGGAACAAGAGGAAGAAGAACAATCAAAACCCGAAGTTAGTAGAAGGAAAGAAATCATAAAGATCAGAGCAGAAATAAATGAAATAGAAACAAAAAAAAGTAGCAAAGATCAATAAAACTAAAAGCTGGTTCTTTGAGAAGATAAACAAAATTGATAAACCCTTAGCCAGACTCATCAAGAAAAAGAAGGAGAGGACTCAAATCAATAAAATTAGAAATGAAAAAGAAGTTACAACAGACACCACAGAAATACAGAGCATCATAAGAGACTACTACAAGCAACTCTATGCTCATAAAATGGACAACCTAGAAGAAATGGACAATTCTTAGAAAGGTATAACCTTCCAAGACTGAACCAGGAAGATAGAAAATATGAACAGAGCAATCACAAGTAATGAAATTGAAACTATGATTAAAAATCTGCTAAGAAACAAAAGTCCAAGACCAGATGGCTTCACAGGGGAATTCTATCAAACATTTAGAGAAGAGCTAACACCCATCCTTTCAAACTCTTCCAAAAAATTGCAGAGGAAGGAACCCCCCCAAATTCATTCTACGAGGTCACCATCACCTTGATACCAAAAGCAGACAAAGATACTACAAAAAAAGAAAATTGCACACCATGCAAAAATCCTCAACAAAATACTTGCAAACAGAATCCAACAACACATTAAAAGGATCATATGCCATGATCAAGTGGGACTTATCCCAGAGATGCAAGGATTCTTCAATATATGCAAATCAATCAATATGATACACTATATTAACAATTGAAGAATAAAAACCATATTTTTTATGCTTCTGATCATCTCAATAGATGCAGAAAAAGCTTTTGACAAAATTCAACACCGATTTATGATAAAAACTCTCCAGAAAGTAGGCATAGAGGGAACCTACCTCAACATAATAAAGGCCATATATGACAAACCCATAGCAAACGCCATTCGCAATGGTGAAAAACTGAAAGCATTTCCTCTAAGATCAGGAACAAGACAAGAATGTGCACTCTCACCACTATTATTCAACATAGTTTTGGAAGTCCTAGCACCGCAATCAGAGAAGAAAAAGAAATAAAAGGAATGCAAATTGGAAAAGAAGAAGTAAAACTGTCACTGTTTGCAGATGACATGATACTATACATAGAGAATCCTAAAGATGCTACCAGAAAACTACTGGAGCTAGTCAATGAATTTGGTAAAGTTGCAGGATACAAAATTAATGCACAGAAATCTCTTGCATTTCTATACACTAATGATGAAAAATCTGAAAGCAAAATTAAGGAAACACTCCCATTTACCATTGCAACAAAAAGAATAAAATACCTAGGAATAAATCTACTTAGGGAGACAAAAGACCTGTATGCAGAAAACTATAAGACACTGATAAAAGAAATGAAAGATGACACAAACAGATGGAGAGATATACCATGTTCTTGGACTGGATGAATCAACATTGTGAAAATGACTATACTACCCAAAGCAATCTACAGATTCACTGCAATCCCTATCAAATGACCAATGGCATTTTTTACAGAAACAGAACAAAAAATCTTCAAATTTGTATGGAGACACAAAAGACCCTGAATAGCCAAAGCAATCTTGAGGGAAAAAAATGGAGCTGGAGGAATCAGACTCCTTAACTTCAGACTATACCACAAAGCTACAGTAATCAAGACAATATGGTACTGGCACAAAGACAGAAATATAGATCAATGGAACAGGATAGAAAGCCCAGAGGTAAACCCACGCACCCATGGTCAACTAATCTATGACAAAAGAGGCAAGAATATACAGTAGACAAAAGACAGTCTCTTTAATAAGTGGTGCTGGGAAAACTGGACAGCTACGTGTAAAAGAATGAAATTAGAACACTTCCTAACACCATACACAAAAATAAACTCAAAATGGATTAAAGACCTAAATTTAATAGCGGACACTATAAAAATCTTAGTGGAAAACATAGGAAGAACACTCTTTGACATAAATCACAGCAAGATCTTTTTTGACCCATCTCCTAGAGTAATGGAAATAAAAAGAAAAATAAACAAATGGAACCTAATGAAACTTAAAAGCTTTATACAGCAAAGGAAACTATAAACAAGAGGAAAGGACAACTCTCAGAATGGGCGAAAATATTTACAAGCGAATCAACGGACAAAGCCTTAATCTCCAAAATATATAAACAGCTCATGCAGCTCAATATTAAAAGAACAAACAACCCAATCAAAAAACAGGTAGAAGACCTAAATAGACATTTCTCCAAAGAAGACATACAGATGGCCAAGAGGCACATGATAAGCTGCTCAACATCACTAATTATTAGAGAAATGCAAATCAAAACTACAATGAGGTATCACCTCACACCGGTTAGAATGGCATCATCAGAAAATCTACAAACAACAAATGCTGGAGAGGGTGTGAGGAAAGGGAACCCTCTTGCACTGTTGGTGGCAATGTAAATTGTTAGTGTCACTATGGAGAACAGTATGGAGGTTCCTCAAAAAACTAAAAATAGAATTACCATATGACCCAGCAATCCCGCTACTGGGGATATACCCAGAGAAAACCATAATTCAAAAAGACACTTGCACCCCAATGTCCATTGCAGCACTATTTACAATACCCAGGTCATGGAAGCAACCTAAATGCCTATTGACAGACGAAGGGATAAAGAAGAAGTGGTACATATATATAATAGAATATTACTCAGCCATAAAAAGGAACAAAACTGGGTCATTTGTAGTGAGGCGGATGGACCTAGAGACTGTCATACAGAGTGAAGTAAGTCAGAAAGAGAAAAACAAATATCATATATTAACGCATATATGTGGAATCTAGAAAAAATGGTACAGATGAACCAGTTTGCAAGGCAGAAATAGAGACACAGATGGAGAGAACAAATGTATGGACACCATGGGGGAAGTGGGGTGGTGGTGGTGGTGGTGGTATGAATTGGGAGATTGGGACTGACATGTATACACTAATATGTATAAAATAGATTAATAAGAACCTGCTGTATTAAAAAAAAAAACTTCTTAGATTGTACACAACATCTCTGTCTTCTGGTGCCAGACCACCTTGTCATAAGCCTCTTGTCTGTCTCTCTTTTCTTTGAGTTTCCAGACATCACGTCATTTCTTACTCAGCTGATTGGGGTCTCAGTGAGGTCCTTGTTTTTGTGCCCATCCCTGGATCCACTTGGGTGGTAAGGGGTTGGGGGCTGGTGTCTCATGATGCTGCAGAGGAGGGGGCCACAGCAGAAACAGCATCTGCTGGGAAAGCCCTGGAGGAATTCTGTAGGAATACTTCCTTCCAGTTTCCCTGTGCCCAGTTGGTCTCCGTGTTATCTGGGCCTGGGCTTCATCTCTCTTCCTTGAAAGCAAAGGCCTTTGATACAATTTTCTCAGGATGTGATTTCACCAAAATTTATTTTCATTTCTTCATTTTTTTTCCCACAGGAATCTTGTGACTAAAATCAATGCTCCCATTGTCATCATAGCAGCCTCCCTACTCCCACTTTCCCCAGAATCCAGGAAAGAGAAAAACACTCTCATGCTAATAGGAACACAAAGGCCCGTTCCTAGGACCAGGATATTAACTGGTCTGAGTCATTTGGTTGTGTTTCAACAAAGCTCCGGGGGGCACCTGCTAGTGACCAGAAAACTCTCTCCTTTCAATCCACAGCTCTTGGTCCACCTCAAGACCCCATACATACTATTCCATTGTATATATGTACTAAGGGATCATGTTACTAAAGGTGAAATTGCAGGCACCCTGGCAGGGGTGGGGGCAGAATGGGGGGGAGGACTCTCCCTACCCCCTCTTTAATCACATCCTGCCCCTCATCCCCTCCCCAGTAGGGTCTCTGCCCTGGCTTTCTGAGCCCTTACCCAGACTGCTGTCTCTATGTGATCTAAGCATTTAAATGGAATCATTCATCCTCTACAGGAGCCCAAATTAAAGTCCTATTACCACCTCCCTTCCACCCTGCTGAATAGAAATGGAAAAAAAAAAAAAAAACCCTCCAGGCATCATCATGGCAAAGCATGTAACAGGAAAGTAGACCGTCTCGAGGCACAGCCCCTTCCCACTGCTGCAGCTTATCCGATGCTTGTCTGCAGATAATGCTTATGCGCAGCCAGTGTACCTGACTCGGTCCCCCATCTCCCCTTTCCTGTAACAGCCATTGGCGGACCTATGGCTTGATAAAAGTACGGAAAAACAGTTCAACATTGTCCACGACTGACTTATTGTCCCACCGTTCAAGCGGCTCTCATCACTTGACGAATATGAGCATAGTTAGGACCGGAATACAGGACAGCCGGCCAGTCACCCCACGCTTTCCTCATGCAGCCTCCTGCGCCCTCTCTGGCATCCTTTCTCTTACTTCTCTCTCACCATAATGGTGCCTGGTGCTGGCTAGACATCGACATGACACATGCCGCCGACTGCACCCTGGGATGTGCCAGGGATCTCGTGTGCAGTGTCTCTCTCTAATCCATACATGACCTCAGATGCGAAAGTTCAGCGTAATTGAAAAACTTGACTGAGGTCACATCCCTCATTCCTGATAGAGCTGATTCAAGCATCGCGCTTTCCCCTACACGGTGCCCTCTTATTTATGAGTCCTCTGCAAGGGGTTACCGAGCCCAACGGGGGCATTTACATTTAAGAACAAACTCCAGAACACTGAAAAGCTTCCCCGGTGTCGGGGGTGGGGGGGGAGGGGTGGAATTTCCGGCGTGCGCAGCCACGTTTAGGCAGAGCGTCGGCTCAGCGCCCCAACCTGTATCCACAGCCCAGCTGGAGAGCTCGGGAGCCGAAAAGACCTCAGCGACCACGGATTCACTTTACAGAATGATTTCCCCCAAGATGACAGACCTGGGGAGTGGCTGATTCCAGGCTGCGGCACTTTCCACTGCAGGTGAGGAGGTGTAACCCACCCACCTGTTACCTGTGTCCCCACCTGTGTCCCCACCCGCCAGGTGCTCCAGCTCTGGCATTTCCTCTGCCCGGAGGGCGGCCGGTCCACCAGTCTAGCCGTTCCGACCTCTTGTGTCCGGAGCGGCAGAGTTACTGCTGGAGATTCCAGAAGAACCCTGTCCCCTCCGCGTGTGTTTGTTTAGAATTGTAAACGCCTGTTTTCCCAGTGGGGGTCTTAGAGCTAGCAGATCCTCAGGGTCCCTTTAGGAGTTCGAGACTCGGATTCTTCAGGTCCCGTCCAACTCCCAAATTGCTATGATTCAAAGATCAGAACCGTGAATAATCAGCCTGGCCTCAAGCCAGGATGGGCAGTGCTGCTTTCATGGAACTTCCTCCCCCTCTTTATATAAACAGGCCCGCCCCGGTTTGGCTCCTGTGGCGTTGTCCGCTAGGCATCCTCCCGCCACAGAGAAGCCCGCCCACCCGGAGCCACTGACCCCACCCCCTGCCTTGAAATTTAAAGGAGGCGGGAGCTGTGCAGGGGCAGCAGAGCCGAGGTCCTGCAGAGCCTGGGGCTGAAGAGGACGCTCTCGGAGGAGGGGAGAAGGCTCGCGGCGGTGGTAGGTTGGATTCTGTGCTTCTCTGTACCCCAACTTCTGTTCTCTCTCTTAAAAGTCTTTCCGAGCCGATGAAGGAATGTCTACACCGAAGGGCTGACTTTGTAATTCAGGCCAAAAGGGGATTAGCTAGAATCCTCGTCCAGGGGCAGATTTCTTTTTGAATGTGCATCTCGTTGGGATGGGCTGAAGTGTTTGCAGGGGCCAGGTCGTCAGGGGAAGAGAGAGGATAGGACGGTTGTGTATCCTGGAGAGGAAATCTCTGCTTGCAAAGGGGAAAGAGAAAAGAATGATACAGAAATGCTCTGAATAGTCAATGGGCACACCTTATGACTCACGGGCAAGAAATGTGACATGGGCTGATGGGGTCAGAGCTGGGAGGGTCCCTGGGGGACGGGGTCTGAGCCCATGGGGAAACTGAGGCTGGGCTGGGCAGTGAGTGAGTTGCCCACAGAGGAGGGAAGTGCTGGGTGGGAGGGAAGTGCTGGGCGGGAGAAGTGGATGACAGTCCCAGGGAGGCCTCTGATCTCCCCCCTCGTCCCCCACCTCCAAGGCAGGTTTTTTGCCTGGAGTGCAAGGGGTGGGGCTGTTGGAGGACTTTTCGATTACAGGGGAAAATAACAGCAGTGTCTTCTATTCCCAGAGCACTCTGCAGGGACCGTAGGAGGCTCTCTAGGCTTTCAGTGCTATTATCTTTATTTTCTTAACCTCCCAAGGAGGGAGGGTAGGAGGGCAAAGGGAAAGGAAGGAACTCTCAGGTAACTGAGGACAAACTCAAGCCCAAAGCCGTGTGGTAGTGATGACTGATGTGGATAGCAATGGTGGTCTCCTGCAGCAGCTGGTGGATGACAGAAAAAAATTACGTGTGTGTGTGTGTGTGTGTGTGTGTATGTGTGCAATCCCATGAAGAAATTCTGAAACACAACCGTTAAGTGGAATTCCCTCAAAAGGACTTCCTAGCAATTCTTGCCAGTGGACAGGAGACTCATCCCGGGATCTAGACACTGACTGGTCCAGAATCAATAGATGACGGTCAGACTGCGCTGCCAGGTAAGTGCTTCCTGTGAGAGCAAAGCCAGATGGGGCACACAGCAGAGACGCCGTGAATATTGAAATAGAAATAGCTCCATCCTACCCATCAACTGATTCCACCTAAAACATTCTCAGAGACACCAGCCTTGAATCGCTCTTGTCACGAGCAGGTGACAGGCTGCTCTCTGCCTGAATGGCGCAGTCTCTGTGCAGACTCTCCAGGACCATCTCAGTTTATTTTGTGGATCCCCATATGAGAGTCTCCCAGTGATGCTGCTGCTCTCAGGTGCTTCTGCACCAGCCTGGAAAAGTTCCTGCTTCGAGGGGAAGATAAATGATCCCGTTACTAGTTTTTGCTCATGGAGGCGGAACTCTTGCACCTGGGGACCTAGCATGTTGGTGAGCAGAGCTGGTGATCAGTATATTTCAAATGATTGTAACAAGCAACCCAGCCACACCCCTGGTGGTGTGACTTGAAGCCACCATCACCATGTAAGGCTTTTGTAAATGGGTAGCCAGCACCACAGAGCATCTGGGGAAGTTACAGCCCAGGTGGGGTCTGTCACTAATCCACCTACAGGAGTTCCTCTGGTCCTGGAGTTTTACAGCAGTGTCAGGGGCCCTTTGGCTAGATGATCATTTGGGAGGAGCAGTGCTGGCTTTAGATCTTCCGAAGCTTCCAGAGCTTGGGCAGGTTATTTGGATCAGAGGTTGAGGTGGCAGCATGATTCATGGCATTAATAGTGGTCTTAGTTCTGGTCAAAATTCAAAATCCACGTGCTTCTCTGAATACCGAGTATCTGGTGGGGAGGGAACATTTGGGTTTTGAGCTAAAGTGTTCAGTTTTGATGACTCTTTGGCATCTGCAGTCTCAGAGTAAAATTCCTATTTTCTATGAGTGATTTTCCGCTCTGTTCTGATAAGATGGCCATCAATGAGTGACCAGAATATTCTGTCCATTCCTTCTCTGGGCCATTTGCTTTGCACAGAGAAAAATTCTGTCGCTAGTTTCAGGTGGTAAACCTCACCCCAGTCAACCAGCTCACAAAACCAAGTGGTGAGTCTCCAGTGAAGCCAGATAAAAAGCGAGGATGCTTTAGACTCACGGAAAGTTCCAGCTAGAAAGAATCCTCAAGACCGTCTGCCCTGGCTCAACCCCAAGTCCAGCTACGTGGTCTCCTGCTATTGGCTTAGGTGTCTACTTACATATAAGGACAGCACATTCTCTTAGTGAGATTTTGTGCATTTTACATTCCACTTTCCTTCCTGGGAAAAAGACTTCTGTAGAAGCGTGTAGAGGGAAAGATAAGCCTTTTGATCGCCTGAAAGTTAAGACCTCTGATGAAGGGAAAAGGAACCAGGTGCCGAGTCCATAGCAGGCATTTCATAAACAGTTTTTGAAGGCACGACTCAGGCAAGCTCTGGTTCTGATCGTGATTCCCCAGGAAGTGCTAGCGGCTGTTCTTCCTGTGGAACTGATACAGTCAAGGGTCCTTAGCAGCTGCCCACACCGTCCACACCAATGGCCGTGATCTGGAAGGTGAGTCTTGGCCGTGGGCTCAGCTGAGTTGCACAGGAGGGCTACGTGACGCTCCTGATACATGCACAGTGGCTTGGAGAGGTTTGGCCTGATTCCACCTGGAGCCTCTGACAGACCACTTCAAGGTCAGGCTGAACCCAGATACTAGGAGATCTTTGTATTAAGAGCCTTTTTTGTTTCTTATAGAGTCACAAGGATTCCTTTAACTTACAATTAGACATTAGGGAATCCAAGTTGAACTCCTCCCCCAAGGCCCCTACATCCCTAGGACTCTCGGGCTTTCCAAACCACACTTCCTCCTAGGGACACCCTCTAAGGGAGAGCCTGGGGTGTGTGACTCAGACTCCTTTGCCCAAAGAAAGGTGTCCGTGCTGGAGATTAAGAGGCTCTGGCTGCCTGCTGCCACTACCCGGGGCCCCAAACATTGGGCCCGTCTTGGGCCAGCGACACCTCTCCAGTGCCTGGCTCACTCCTGCCTTTGTTCGACAAACAGCTTATGTAGTGTCCATTCCAGAAAGCCCACTTCGACCAGCGCCCACCTCAACAAGGGTGACCTGCATCCCCTCCTTCACATCCCAGCAGGACCCCTTCTTCCTCTGTGTGCCCACCTTCCACCCACCCGACCCCTGCATGTCACAGCGCCGATCTGTGGGGTGTGCTTGTCTAGTTACTCGTCTGTCCCCTTCCTAGACTATGAGGTTTTGTGGATGGAGCGCGTGTGTCTTTATACCGCAGAGCCCGTGCCTGGTGCATGGTTGGTGCTCAGGTTACACAGAGTAAATCACCTGTGAATTCAGGAAGAGAGGAAACCAGAATAAGCCAGGGCTCGGGTCAAGGTGGATGGGATGGGGGATCGGATGGCACCCAGGAGGCTCCCAGGCCCCTTGGTTAGAGGCCTCTAACGGGGGGAGGCGGGGAGGGGCTCGGCAGGACGCTAAACCCGGTATCCTACTATGAATAATGTAGAACAGAAAGCCCACCAATGACTGGTCTCTGCTGGTTATTCACATGTGGTCACAAAAGAGGAATTTGTTTTATTTTGCAGCAAGAGCCAGTGTCTGCCACCTGGGCTGCAGAGGGAAAGGGGAGATCTGGTTTTGTTTTGTTTTGTTTTCTGAGAAGCTCCAGTTCCCTTATTTTTCTTGCCTAGTGTCTCTGGTTTTCAAACATTTGCATGGTCTGCATCAGACAGCCCTTATCAGTACTGAGGGCCTGACCTTCCGGCTGCCTCGGCCGCGAACTCCACCTTCCTCTCAGAGGCCAGAGTGGCCCTGGCGTGTGTGGTGTAAGTAGGCCTGGGAAAGGTGAACAAAAAAACAGATTGAAAATCGGATAAAAGACATCACCCCATGATCCAGGAAATAAGGGCTCCAGTTAATACTGATCTGTGCACATGGCTGAAGGGCATGAAACTTGACTTCAGTCGTAAAGAATCCAGTTACAGGTTATCGCAAGATCTCCAGATAATGTAGGAGACAGGACTTGGTATTAACACTTGAACTTGATGATGACCCCATAGAACTTGGCTTCCCTTCTAGTCAACGTTCCAAGCAGAAACTGTGAACTTTGGCGCTCCCCCGTCCAAAGGGCGCTCCTGGCAGTAAGTATTGTACAGTTAATTGCTGTGCGCAGGCCAGCAACTGGGGGCTTTACCTGCTTCTTCGCTAATTGTCATCACAGTGGGGCAGGGTGGCAAGGACTAGCCCATTAGAAAACCAGGAACCACATACAGCCTGTAAGCGGTGGTTAGAGTTTGAACTAAGGCCCCAGAGGCTATGCTCCCAGCATTCCAGCCAGCAGCTCCTCTCCACAGCAACTCTGAGCACATTAACAACATGACAGTCCAGCATCAGGACCCAGTAAGAGTCGTGGAAAGAGCGACTGTTGGGTTTTCGGTAGAACCGGGTGTCTTGAGACCCTACTCCTCCCTTTACAAGACGTGTCACGTCAGAGCAAGTTCCTTATACTTTTTTGAAGTTCAATTCTCTCATCCACAAACATGAGATAACAATATTGACTTAAATGATTCAATGGATGCCTGGCAGGGGGTCACAGCTCCCGTACCAGATGAGTAAGTGGCATTCATCCACACGCATTTCTCAAAAATGTGCTATCACAGTCACTTTCATGTGAGCCTCATAAAATGTGGACGGAGTTCCGCATGTAGCAATACAAGGAAAGCCCCTGCTAATTTTCTCCTGATTTACGTGTGTTGAAATCTGGAAGGAGACTGAAGGATTATCAAATGATTGCGTATTTCATTCCTTGTAGTGATGCTTGCTTTAGGGAGAGGAAGGAACAGGCAAAACGAGCTCATTGCTGAACAAGATTCTCCCTTAGATTATCGTTCGATTGCAGGTTTGTTGAGATTCAGACTTGGGGATGACATGTCCTTGCACTGACTCACGAAGTTAGCTTTGCCAGCTGAACCTTCTGTTTTCTTTGCAAGGGTCTAAGTTTATAAGGAAAGGATTTCTTTTGTTTTTACTGTACAGGAGGCAAGATGGACTTCTATTTTCCTAGACCCACAGCTGCACTCCCTGAGTTCCTCCAGATAAGCAGGGTTACCCGGCAGACGGTGGAGAGGTGCGGCAGTGGCAATGCTCAGGACAGATTGTTCTGAGTATGTTGATGTCGTATAAAACTTGGACACAGGTCACGTGCCTATATTTTGAAGATGCTTTGCAGGGAATTCTGCCCTGAGTAACAGTGGAGATGGGAGTGGATGGGAGGTGCCAGGAGAGGATTTTTATCCTACTTACCTCACTGGAATCAATCCAATTAGATAAGAAACAGACTCCTCTCTTTTTCCTTAGCTATAAAGAGTTCTGTTCCGGAAGAGATTACTTTTTTTAAAAAAATTACTTTTAAAAAAAAATTTTATTGGAGTCTAGTTGATTTACGGTGTTGTGCTAGTTTCAGGTGTCCAGCACAGTGATTCAGTTTATATATATATATATATATATATACACACATTCTTTTTCAGATTCTTTTCCCATATAGGTTATTATAGAATATTGAATAGAGTTCCCTGTGCTATACAGTAGGTCCTTATTAGTTATCTATTGATATTTTATATATAGTAGTGTGTGTATGCTGATCCCAAGCTCCTAATTTTTCCCTCCCCCCTCCACGCTTCCCCTTTGGTAACCTTAAATTTGTTTTCAAAATCTGTGAGTATGTTTCTGTTTCGTAAATACGTTCATTTATATCATTATTTAAAATTAGATTCCACATATAAGTGATACCATATGGTATCTGTCTTTCCTTGTCTCACTTACTTCACTCAGTATGATCACCTCTAGGGAAAAGCTAAGAGTTGCTTCTGTGCTGGCAGTTTTGGGAAATGGTTTTTACTCTGAGAGCATGAGCTCTATAAAAAGCAAGACCTGTATAGGTGGGACCAGAGCTACCAAGCTAACGGCTCCGGCCCCGGGCTCTGACGCTGGTCCAGACACAGGTGTGCTTTTGTGGGAGCTCAACCCCCTTTCCAAAGCCGGCTTCTTCCTCCCATCTCACTTCATTTCTTGCCCTGACGTAGCGACATGCCTTTGCTGTTCCAAGGCGTTCTGACCTACCGTTTCTTTTCTGATTTGTTGGCATCCCTCCTGGCATGCTGGTTGCCCGGGGCGGGAGGAGGGGAGGGCAGGGCGGGGAAGCTGTTGTTTGTCTTAAGGTCCTGAGTCATTTTGGAGTATTGGTGTCCTTGGAGACTGACTTTCTCTTACTCAGATTTCCAGAGAGAAGCTTTGCAAAGCAATAACATCCCAAGAATCCTCTTTACCAAAGATTAAGGTAGCAAACCTTGCACACTGGTGCAAAATTTGATAACAGTTTCAATTTACCTTCATCTTTCCCTTGCAATTTCCACGGGCCTCCAGCTTGCTCACGTTTCTGCCTTTTTCTTGCTGCCAAAAGTAGACACTGCAAGTCCTCAAGTTCTTTAACTTCCGGGCAATTGCACTGTTCATACCTAGAATCACAGAACTCGATTGATTGACTGCATTGGTCCAGACCTTTATTGCAGGTCACGTTATGGGACGTGGTTGAGTGTTTCCATGAAAGTACTTATCCGCACGTATAAA
This sequence comes from Lagenorhynchus albirostris, assembly GCF_949774975.1. Lineage (NCBI taxonomy): Eukaryota > Metazoa > Chordata > Mammalia > Artiodactyla > Delphinidae > Lagenorhynchus > Lagenorhynchus albirostris. The sequence continues at coordinate 2,460,768 of NC_083115.1, forward strand.
TGTTTCACAGGTCACACAGCGTCTGTTCTCACAATAGAAACCACAGAATGTCAGCCCTGGAGGAAGCCTTGAGAGTCTAGCCCTCTTGGTTTTGCATCCCTGGGAGCAGATTTGATGTCTCAAAATATAGATGCTTTTTGGAAGGGCAGCACATTAATTTTTATGCAGTCACACCATTTGCGAATGAGCGTATCTGTTCTTTTCCTAAGAGCAGAAATTTCTAGGGGCAGGTGGACAGAACGGGTCATTGCAAAGGACAGTGAAAGACCCTGAGGACAAGCCTCCACGGCATTTCCCCAGACCCTTCCTCTGGCTGTCCTGCTGCCATTCCCATGGCCTCGCCCCACCCAGACTCTAGCCGTTACAAACTGCTGCCCATCAATCAGCATTCCCCGTGTCACCACTGCAGAAAGGAACCCTGTGCTCCTGGCTGGCGTGATTAGTTTCCCAGCCACAGTGGCACCCTCAGCTCCTGGAGACTAACCCTCCTCCCTGGTTACCACACCATTGTTCTTCCCTGGAGCAGTCATCATTCACAGTTGTTCAGATGTCAGAGAACAGAGTCACTTTGTCTCTGCAGCCAAGCAGGATCCAGCACCGCTTCTAGGCAGGTCGGGGGTCGCCCTGGAGGCAGAGGTTGCAGGCTGGTCCCACACAAGGATGCCCGCCAGCTCAGCCCGCGAATCCAGGCCACGCTTTAGTTGCCACGTGTCCTGATGTTTCTAATTTGCACAGATTCTTTGTCAACTTGCCAAGCTCTGCATCTACTGAACTCCATCCCCTGAGAGGGTGCCTCTTGCAAATCTACAAAACTCGACTTTATGTGCCCGGGGGAGCTGCCAGGGCTGGGGCTTTGGGAGCGTGGAGACCACGGGCCTTAGAATCATTCCATACTCCCCGCCATACAGTGATGCTTCCAGTGACTCAGGGATTCTAGTCCCAAAAAAGTCTGTCATTCTCATGGTCTTCTTTTTACTTGTCTTTCCTCCATTCTTCCCTCCCTCCCTCCCTCCCTCCTTCCCTCCTTCCCTCCTTCCTTCCTTCCTTCTTTCCTTCCTTTCTCCTCTTACTTCCTTACTTTTTTAGTTCTTTGATTCTGGGAAACTATTAAATACAGCAAAAGGAAAGGAGCACAGAAAAAATTACAAGTCTTGTATTTATAAAATGAACCTCCAAAGGACTTCTTATGCTTATTCCTCAAATCCCCCTCTCCTACTGGCCTCACATGGGCAACCGACGCCTCTCCCTTTGGTGGGAGCTTGCGGTCCAGGGCTGAGGTCCGCCCCGGCATGGACCCCAGGGTCCTGGGTCCGGTCTGCTTTGCTGGGGTCACTTGTTCTTTGTCCAGGCACTGCCCCCAGACCTCCACACCCCCTGCCATCTCTACAAGGCAAAACCAGGACACAGTTTTCCTCCTTCCCTCTCACTCCCTTGTCTTGGGAAGGCACTGCTTGTCTGCAGGCGGGATGACTCATTTCTTTGTCATCCTCTCACCCCACTTGGCCCGTCCAGCTGCTTCCATCCCCTTTGTGCAGTGAGGATAGAGACATCATGTGATTTGTGTGAGGCTCTTAGGCACTGGATCAGCTCCAGGCCCAGCAAGGCCAAACGAAGCAGAGGACTGATAAGGACTGATAGAAGAGAGACAGGCTCCAACTGTCCCAGAGCAGCAGAAAAAATACACTCCTTCTGCTGATTCTTTAGCTGCAAAAGGGTCTGAGGCCATGCAGCTGTTGGAGCCTTTACACTCAGCCCTCAGTGCATCCCTCCCCCCACCTGGCTCCCCTTCCCCCATTTGTCCAGGGAATGCAAATGTCTTAATGTTCCACTTGGCACTTTGCAATTTTCCAGCATCTAGGCTTGTGCTCCACTTAGGATGACCTTGAGTTCTTGAAATTACACGGTAACTTGACGGGCATCCACCGCGTATGAGGGGAATGAACTTGCTGGAAGCCCTGGCTGGTTGGCAGGCGAGATGAAGAATCAAGTTCCCTGTTCGCGGGCTCGTTCATCGTTTGATTCAGAATTTGCTCGTCAAGTCCTGAGAGGGCAGAGCTCTCCCATCGCCAAGGCTTGGCTGAGATAATGCAGCTGGGACAACCTATAAACGTGAAAAATGATTAACAGCAGGAAGAGAGAGGGGGAATGTGTTTAAGAAGACCTATTTTAAAAGGTTGTAAGTACTGGGTTAAAATTAAGAAGGGGAATTGAAGAGGAATTTGGGGAAATTTTGACAAAGGGGAAATTCGAGGAACACTGAGCAAGAAATTCTGGAATGATCGCCTGTGATCAGAAGACTCCCCCGTGGGCTCCTGTTCGGATGCCCTTGACCCCCTAGTTCTTCCTTCTGAAACTGCCTGGAACCAGTGTGTCGCAGCAAGCTTCCTGCAATGAGGGAGAAATGGGCCCCCAAGAAGCGCACACCACCCTGCTCTGCCCGGGACGGGGCCCTGGGCAGCCGGATTGGAACAAAGACCCAGATCCTGGCTTCCTTCTGTTTCCTTCGCAGTAGGGGAGGGGTGTGCTGGCTGGCAGGACGCCCTCTGAGCCTGAGGAAACTCTCTGCCCAGACTGTCCGGCCCCCTCCCCGCCCCCCCACAGCTCCGTGCCCTCCTCTGCCTGTCACCAGCGTCCCGGAAGGTCACTGGGGCACAGAGCATCTCCCACCATCTCCCTCTATGTTTTCATCCTCGCTCTGAAGGGAGCTTGTGGTTGAGGGGACAGCACCTCCGACAGGAAGGGAGCCCGAGCCAGCGCCAGGGTCAAAGTCCCGGACGTCTCTGAATCCGAGGGACCCTTCAGATGCTTGGGATGAGGGGGAGGGATGGGAGCCAGAGTTGTTGTGACTGAGGGGAAGTGAGTCAAGGGAAGAAAAGCCCTGATTTAATTCTTGTGGACGAGGGAGTGAGCGGAGCTGCCAGACCACAAAATAACATCCCAACCGACCAACCCACTTCGGGCTGCTGAGGGTGAGGGCACCGGGGCAAGGCACACGGAACCAAGGATGTGGGTCCAGGAAGATCTGAGTCTGATGACCAAACCAGATGTCTCCCCTCCTTTCTGCAGGTCTGCACTTCACAGGCCCCGTCTATCAAAGAGAGGCTGGTTTCCCGATGGAGCCGGGGGGCTGGGGGGGAGTTGGGGGCAGGAGACTTTCCTTTGTTGGACTAGGAGGCGTGGACGCTCTAAGTGGAAGAGCTCAGGCCGTCTGAGGCGGGCTCTGAGCTGTGCCAGCGACAAAATTCCTACGGTTTCCTCTAAAAATGTCAGAGCTGAGCCATCAGCCAACCCCAGGGCAGCAACTGGGCCCATCTAGCCAACCCCAGGGCAGCAACGCACTTCAAGGGAAACCAGACCAGCACCCTGAGGTCCCAGGCTGCCAAGAAGTGCCAGAGGTGGTCTCAGCCTTCAGCCCACAGAAATGTCTGGGCAAGATCACCTTCCAGCAAGCCATGCCCATCATCGGATGGATGGATAAACGAGATGTGGTCCATGCAGATGGTGGCATATTATCCAGCCTTAAAAAGGAAGGAAATTCTGACCCATGCTATGACACGGATGGCCCTTGAGAGCATTATGCCCAGTGAAATAAGTCAGACCCAAAAGGACAAACACTATATAAGCCCATTTATATGAGGTACCTGGAATAGTCATGGTGAGTCGGATGGTGGTTGCCAGGGGAACGGGGAATTCGGGTTTCCCCGGTACAGAGCTTCAGTTTGGGAAGATGAAAGTTTGGAGGTGGACAACAATGTGAAGGAGCTTAATGCCGCTGAACTTACACTCAGAAACGGTTAAAATGGTAAATTTTGTTATGTGTATTTTACCACAATAAAAAAGGTATACGGTAAGAAGACACCATCCTTCAGACACTTGCCGTGGCCTCTCCTGCCGTGGGCGCCGACGCTGGGGGGGACCGGCAGACTCCTGCACTTCGCTCTCCTCTTGGTCCTGTCACATCACACAAGGTTTCTTCCCCTCTTCTTCCAGAATTTAAGGGACACTGAGGAAACGATGAACGCAGTGAAGAGAGAGATCTTCTGTGTGCTGCTGCTCTGTGGAGCTGTCTTCAGTTCACCCAGCCAGGTGGGTGTGCCCTCCTGTCTGTGCTGACACACACCTGGACACACACCTGGACACACTCCCCTTGGTGGACGGTGCTCGGGATCCAGGCTTCCAGCGGAACCCTAGGCACTCATTCTGACTTGAGTAAACACTGCCTCTCCATGCCTTCTTTGGGGCTGGTTTTTTTTGTTGTTTTTTTGCGGTACGCGGGCCTCTCACTGCTGTGGCCCCTCCCGTTGCGGAGCACAGGCTCCGGACGCGCAGGCTCAGCAGCCATGGCTCACGGGCCCAGCCGCTCCGCGGCACATGGGATCTTCCCGGACCGGGGCACGAACCCGTGTCCCCTGCATCGGCAGGCGGACTCTCAACCACTGCGCCACCAGGGAAGCCCTTTGGGGCTGTTTTTAAAGGATGTGTCTGAATGAATCCATAAAGTATTTATAAAAGACAGTACAGGCGCTGTGAGCCGTGGAAGCAGGCGAGCTGCCCGTGTACTGTGTACTATCTACTTGGGATGGAAGCTACACAACACACGTGCTCTCTGCAGATGCCTGGCAGCTCAGGGCATCATTCAGGCCACGTGAGTGATGCCCGCACAGCAGGATTTTAGAGAAGGGAGAGTTGGGGCAGCTATTTGGAGGAGATGGGATTGCAGGGGCCGGGGTGGTGCATGCAACCCCACTAACCCACATGTGCCTATTTTAATTTAAAATTAATTAAAGTTAAATAAAATTTAAAATTCACTTCAGTCACACCACATTTGAAGTGCTCAGTCGTCACATGTGACCAGTGGCTACTGCATCACACGGCCTGGATGTTAAACATTTCCATCATTCAGAAAGTCCTTTGGGACAGGACTAGTCTAGAAGGGGGGAAAGAATTAGACAGGAAGGCAGGTGATGGACATTCCACCTGGGCCCATTATCTGAGGGGGATACTCTGGGCAGGTGGCCTCTGATTGGTGGGTTGATGGTGGTCTTCTGGTTTGACCACCCTTATTCCTAAGACACCCAGCATGTGCTGACTCTTCCTCTGCCCCTGGTTTCTTTGCAGGAAATCCACAGGCGACTCAGGAGAGGAGCCAGATCGCACAGAGGTGGAGGTGAGATGTCACTGGGGTGGAGGCAAGTCAGGCTCAAGGTCAGGGTCAGGGTCAGGGTGCTTTAGTCTCCAGGGGGGATTTTTTTCCATGTGACTTGCTTACTCAAAATCCGTGAAGGTGAGACTCTGCTAAGATGCTTTTGTCCTGTCTTGCCATTCACACAGGCTCTAAAGGGACAGGAACAGGTCCTCAAGGGGTCAGGATGCCTGGGAGTGGCTCGCTGCTGGGAGCCTGCAAGCCCAGTGGCACAAAGGAAAACAGATTAGAATGTTACACAGATGAGAACAGAGCCCAGAGAGATGGAATGACTTGCCCAGGGTCACACAGCCGCCGGGCCGCACGGTCCTGGTCCTCCAGGGCCTTTCCCTGGGCTGTGATCCCCACCGCCTCCCACTCCATTCAGCATCTTTGTTAACTAGCTTCTCTGTGTCTCTGTTTCTTCGGTTGGTAACTCAGGGATGACTAACCTGGGTTGCTTCACGGAAGTGCTATGGGAAGACCATCTCTGTGAGGCCGTGTCTAGAGTTGAGACTAGAAACCCAAGGAACGTTCCCACTAGGATCCCAAGAATAAAACGTGCTCACGGCCCAATTGTCTTGACGCTGATCTAAAGAGCTGCAGGCCCCGCTGCAGGTCCCAGATCGTCCCTCCTCCCTCATGACCTACCTCTCTGAGGGCTGGAAGGCTCTGCAACACCCATTTAAGGTGGAAGTTTCCCCAGAGTGAGTCACAGCTTAACTCTCACTGCTTCCGCGGTCAGATAGCACAGTGCTTCCTGCAAACGTACCCTGGCCCCAACGGCCCTCTAAAGGAACAGCAGTATTGTTGACAGTGAACGTGTGTCACTGCTTCAATTCATTAAAAGTTAAAGATGTTTTAAGTTTGCATTCTGGGTTGCAAACAGAGAGAGAGAAAAAGGGAAAGTGTATTAATGGGAGTACTTCAACTGTTTTCATTATACCAAAGTACTAATGGAAGTAGCAAATTTTCTGCACAGACTAAAATGTCAATTTTCTTTGTTTGGGACCAGAAATGCATCATCTCAGTGTGGTAATGCTAATGTGGATCAAAAATTCTGGTAGGCAATTGCGTACACGTGCATATTTTTGATGAATTAAAATGAAAAATTAGAGTATTACCTAATAAATGTGTTTTGATAGATAAACTCTTTCAAAACAAGGGCCCATCAGAGGAAAAACAATAAAAGGGGTCTTTTTTATTGTTTTTCATAAGTGTATTTCATATTTCATTGAAACTAAAATAAGGAAATAGTAGAAATACACCATTATATTCTATTATATATTTCAAGAAAATAACTGATTTTCATAGGAAATTGAATGTAAAGATCACACAGTCATATGGAAAGTAATATTGGCACTGCCCCCTAACAAACTGAATCTGAAATTGTTTTTGAAAACTGAAAGGGGTCTTTGGTGACAAAATATCGGGTATTTGTTGTCTTCTGGCTGAGAGCAAGGAAGGAATAAAAGACAGATTGTCCCAAAAGTGAGCAGGATTGCCGGGGGTGGGGGTTGGGGTGGGGGTGGCGTCAGTTTGGGGTGAGTCGGGCCCTAAAGAGGCCGGCCTGTCTGTCGTTACAGTGACCTGCAGAGACGAGAAAACACAGATGACGTACCTGCAACATGAGTCCTGGCTGCGGCCCCTGCTCAGGGGCAACAGGGTGGAGCACTGCTGGTGCAACGGTGGCCGGGCCCAGTGCCACTCGGTGCCCGTCAACAGTACGTGTCCACCCAAGCCAGGCTGTGAGCCTCGAGTCCAGTCTCACGGCCCCAGCCCTGTCCGTCACGGTCCCGGGCCTGTCTACCCTTCAAATGGGGCTGCAGGCACGCTCTGCCCTAGGCCAAGGTGAAGGTGCCGAGCAGAAAGCATGAGGCCGTGAGCCTCAGTTTGCTCATCTGTAAAATGGGAGAACAGTCATTCAGACTTCGTGGTCGGCTGTGAGGAGGCAATGAGTTCGTTTTTGTGGAGTGCTCAGAATCGTGTGTGCACGTAGACAGCACGCTTCGACTTTGACTCTTATCTTCTTGGGCTGCTTGGAAAGTAATTAGGGGTTCCCTTGCTTCCACTTGACAGGTTGCAGCAAACCTCGGTGCTTCAATAGGGGGACATGTTGGCAGGCCCTCTATTCCTCAGAGTTTGTCTGCCAGTGCCCTGAAGGGTTCATTGGGAAACGCTGTGAAATAGGTGAGTGATAGGTGGGTGGCTGTGAGACAGGGACCCACCAGGGTGAAATCCCACCTGCAAACCTACCCAGAAAGGAAAGCAAGTGTGCAGTGAGGGGGGAAGGATCGGGGTGGGATGGGATGGGTCATCCGAGGGTGGTTAGGGCCTCGGGCACAAATCTGGAGGCTGGCGTGGTCCCCGTCAGTGGGGTGACCCAGTCACCCAAGCAGCTCAGCAGCTACTGCTTCAGTGGTTTGAGGTGAGACCCCCTTTGGAAACTAAAGGAAAGGAGGATTCACATGGGAGGTGTTGTGTGTCCTGTTTCCCCTCAGATGCCAGTGCCACATGCTACCAGGACCAGGGCATCACCTACAGGGGCACGTGGAGCACAGCGGAGAGCGGGGCCGAGTGCGTCAACTGGAACAGCAGCAGCCTGGCCATGAAGCCCTACAGTGGGCGCAGGCCTGATGCCATCAGGCTGGGCCTCGGGAATCACAACTACTGCAGGTGAGAGGGCCGCCTTCCCCGCCCTGGAGGGTCTTCTCTGCTGAGAAGCTGCCACAGTCGGGGAAAGGCCTGCGTCAACTCTGTCAGGGTTTCCAGAGAAGTTACAGGAGATGTGTATACATAAAGAGATTTATTTTAAGGAATTGGCTCACGTGTTTGTGGGAGCTGGTAGGTCTGGAATCTGTAGGCAGGCTCCCCAAGCTGGAAGCTCAGACACGAGTCGATACTGCAGTCCTGAGACAGAACTTCTTCTCAGCTTTTGCTCTTAGTGCCTTCAACTGCTTAGATGCAGCCCACCCACACTATGGAGGAGAATCTCCTTTACTTAAAGTCTGCTGACTGCAGATGTGAACCACATTGACCCAGCCCTTCCCAGCACCACCTAGGTTGGCGTTTGATCAAACAACGGGGCGCAGTAGCCAAGTTAGCCCATAAAGCTCACCATCACGGTGCCCCCCTTGTCAGCGTGGCAGCCACGTGCACCTCTGTAAACCACGCTTAATTTCCAAATAAAGACGATTACAAGGTCATACCTCCACCCAACACGATCTGACTCTCCTGTGTACAACAAACACGTGTAACTCTATCCCCGGAGGAGGTGCAGAGCCCTTGGCCCGAGAGGCAGGCCTCACTCTTCACCTCCCCTGGCCTTCCTGGCTGATTTTCAGAAACCCAGACCAAGACTTAAAGCCCTGGTGCTACACCTTCAAGGCAGGGAAGTACATCTCCGAGTTCTGCAGCACGCCAGCCTGCGGCAAGGGTAAGTGCCGCTTCCCCATGGCCTCTGTAGCCTCACGGGGTGCGGGAAGGGTCTGGGGACAGCGCTGACGGTCCTTCTGCAAACGAGGAAACAAAGGACTGGGCTGGTAGCTAATCATTTCGGTGTCAGAGGGAAGGAAGTCAAGAGGCTTAGGTCCTCGCCCAAGCTTGGCATCTAACTAGCTGTTTGACCTTGAGCTGATCTCAGCACAGCTCTGACCCTCTGTTTCCTCATCAACAGAGAAGATGGGGCTGTATCGGTGATTTCCAGTCCCTTTGAGAAGGCATGGAGGTTCTCTCTTTTTTGATTAATGGACCTGTTTCTCAAGATTTCTCTCTGTCTCTGTAAAGACTTTTAATGTGAGAAAATTTCCCAGATTGAAAAAACACTCAGTTACAAAAAGGTACTGTGAATTCAGTGGTGCTTTCGCAAATGATGATGTTATTTATCACAATAGTAGAGAAAATGTGTTTTAAAGTTCTAAATATACATTTACAAAAATTGTGTACATTCAGTCTACAGGTGACGCTGATATTCCTGTGAATTTAAGAACTCTTTAGAGTAACTCTAAAGCCTCCTCCCCACCCTCCAGCTCGGGTATAAATTGGGAGTCACTGGTCCCGATGACCTTAAAGGTCCCTTGTCACTGTGCTATCTGTGCCTTGTAGTATACTTTGTCAGTTTCATGTGGGGAGAAAAGAGGGTAAAATGGGACAAATACGCAGCATTTGAAGGTTCATACTCTCCCTTCCTTCCCAAGTCCAACAAATCCTTCAGGTCCCTAGAGGACAATATCTGAGAAAACTGGGTCTGCCCACGTGTCCCCCCATTGAAGCACCCAGGTTCCCAGCAGCCTGTCAAGTATACACAAGGAAGCCCCTAATTGCTTTCCAAGCAGCTCCAGGAATAATCCCCGCTAGCTGAACTCAGCACCCTTTCCTGCCGAACCTGAATATCCCTCAGAGTCTCTCTTAACACAGCCATCAAGGAAGCCACAGCCCATGATGGAGGCTGGCACTGGATGGAAGCCACTTACCACCCCGTGTGAAAGGGCTTGAAGGACAGAAGAAGGGTGGTGGGCTGCCGGCCTTGGGCGTCCCAGGCCGGCAGCTCTGCTTTAGGCCCTGCTGCAAACCCCACTTGCCTGCTTTAGCATTTAAGTGGCTTTGTTTCAGTTTGAGATTTCCTGTGTTCCAGAAAAAGATGGGGACTGCTACCAGGGGAAAGGGCTGGCGTACCGCGGCACCCACAGCCTCACCACGTCTGGGGCCTCCTGCCTCCCGTGGAGTTCCATGATCCTGATGGGCAAGATTAACACCGCCTGGAAGAGCAACGCGCAGGCCCTGGGCCTGGGCAAGCACAATCACTGCCGGTGCGCAGCGCAGGGTCCGGGGCCTCTGCGCAGAGGGCGGGGTTGGACCGGGATGGGAGGGGTCTGATGCTGAAAGTTACATGAAAGACCCAGTGGGTGGGAGGGAACCATAGATGTGATCCAGCCCAACCTATTCATTTGCACGTGTCGTGAAAAGGAACGTCCTCCAGTTTCTTGACCCAAATCCCATGTTAGAGGGTCTGTCCTCATCTGTGCTGTCCTCACGTGGCCCCTTTGTTCCACCCTAAGAGTCTTCTAGCACAGCTGGGAGATGAAGACGTAATGTTAATGACAGAAGAAAAAAGTTACAGTCATTTCCCTCTGGTGGGGCCTGCGGCTGAGCCCAGCCCGGGGCTCAGGGTCCTCCTTCCCAGCTGGGCAGCCTTCCCCTCTTCCCTGGCTTGTGATGTGATCGGAAACCTTCCCTCCTTATGACTAGGAACCCAGATGGGGACGCCCAGCCTTGGTGCCACGTGCTGAAGGATGGCCAGCTGACGTGGGAGTATTGCGACGCGCCCCAGTGTGGTAAGGCCAACTGCGGCCACCTCCCCGCGCCCAGCCTCATTCCTGACCGTGTCCTCTGCCGCCTCCCGTGTCTTCCAGGCTGCTCTCCCGCCTTCTCCCAGAGCCCAGTTAACAGAGGGGGGACGGGGTTACCCAGAGTGGGTGGAGACCTAGAGAAATGCAAGTTGGCACGCTTTGCTAAAAAATGAAACTTTAGAAATCGTCTGAGAACCGATTGTTATTACTCAGTCCCTGTGAACACACAGATCAGCCAGACTGTTCCTCAGGGCACATAGAGTTTAACCGGGCAGGTAAGACATAAACTACCAGCGAACTCACGACCAAGGTCACGCACGGCGCATCCTCAGCGGGCAGTACCAGTGGGCTGGCAGTATTAGGAAAACTTCGTGAGGGGGCAGGCTGTCCCGTGGGCCTGGAAGGATAGGTACGGCTGAGTCGATGGGAGAGCAATGGGGTAGACATTCCCCAGGAAGAAGCTGCAATGCCTCATTATTTCTTAAGCCAGGAAGTGGCTGCAGGAAAAAAGTAGAGGTAACAAAGCACCGCAGAAAGACCCCTGGCTACGGAGTCAGGTCGGGGTTCTAACCCAGGTGCCGTTGTGACCTCGGCAAAAAGGTCCCAGCCTCTGAGGCTGGGTGCCGTGAGGGTTAAGGATCGTGTCTGTACAGTGCTTAGCGCGTCCTGGATACTCAGCACATGCAGGCTGTGGATTGATTGCCGTGGAGATGGCTCCATCCCTCTGTACAGCCTGCAGAAGTGCATCGGGGGTAGAAACCCGGGTTCCCGGTCAAGACACCAGGATGGGGCTCAGGGACCTCGCCCAGGCCCACAGGTCTGACCCCGGCTCTGCCCTTCCCTCCCCAGTCACCTGTGGCCGGAGACAGTACAAGCAGCCCCAGCTCCGCATCAAAGGAGGCCTCTTCGCGGACATCACCTCCCACCCGTGGCAGGCCGCCATCTTCGTCAGGAACAGGAGGTCCCCAGGAGAGCGGTTTCTGTGTGGGGGGGTCCTGATCAGCTCCTGTTGGGTGCTGTCGGCCGCCCACTGCTTCCAGGAGAGGTAGGAATGAGAACCCGGCGCGCCCGCCTCCTCTCTAAGGCCTTAGACCAGGCCCATTAGAGAAGAGCATCCTCGAGCTGTCTCTCCATCAGGTATCCTCCCAACCATCTCAAGGTGGTCCTGGGCAGGACGTACCGGCTGGTCCCTGGAAAGGAGGAGCAGACGTTTGAAGTAGAAAAATACATCGTCCATAAGGAATTCGATGATGACACTTACAACAATGACATAGGTAAGATGTCTGGCTCTCCCTGCTGCCGCGGGAACTCCAGACCCACACGCATGCAATCCCACCTCCTCCCCCCAGACCCCTGCCCCCTCCCTCCTCTCCCCTGAAATCCTCGCTCTCTTCCTCGCCCCGCCTCCCAGCGCTGCTGCAGCTGAAATCGGACTCACTGACCTGCGCCCTGGAGAGCAACGCCGTCCGCACCGTCTGCCTCCCAGACGCCGGCCTGCAGCTGCCGGACTGGACAGAGTGCGAGCTGTCTGGCTACGGGAAGCACGAGGCCTGTGAGTGGGAGGACATCTCGGCCCCATTCTGCCCATCTGGGGGTGGACCGGAGCATATGTGCTGACCAGAGAGAGGAAAAAGTAGTCGCATGAGTTTCCACCCTCGGGACAGGCACCGCCACCGTGACTGTGACCCTGAGGGCAAGTTCCTGCCTAGCGAGGCCCCAGCGTCTGCCCTCCCAGCCTCACAGCGTGGCCGTGCAGGTCAAGAGGGGTCTGAGTAGCACAAGGGTTTTAAGAGCCTAAGATTTCAAGGAGGTTCTGATAAGAAGTGGAGTGAGCTTAGTTAAGGGTGGGGTGCCTGGACTCTGCCGTCGGGTATCCCTGAGCTCAAATCCTTGCCCTGCACCTTGCAAGCAGTGTGATCCAGACATGGATTTTTATTTCATGATGCTCCAAGCCTCCGTTTACTCAGTGGCAAGAAAAGGATAGATTATGGGGTTTAAATGAGATATTAGGTTAAGCCAGTGGTTCTCAACTGGGGTGATCTTGCCCCTCAGGAAACACTTGGCGATGTCAGTTATTGTGACAACTCAGGATGGAGGTTTATACCAGCCTTTAGTGAGTAGAAGCCAAGGATGCTGCCGAACATCTACAATGCACGGGACAGCCCCCTGCAAAAGCATTATCTGGCCCCAATGTCCCTCGTGCCGCTGTCGAGAAACCCTGGGTGAAACTCTATGAAACTGCTGTTTCTGTAGGTCAAAAGAAGAAAATATTGGCCATTTCATAGGATTCAACTTAATACGTGTAAAAGGTTGATAAATGTTAGCTCTTATTGGAAAGTTCGGCTTTCTCTTTCCAAAAGGTTTATAAATAACTTTCCCTAAAACCACAAGACGCCTTCCTCCTCTGTTTCAGCTTCTCCATTCTATTCCGAGCGCCTGAAGGAGGCCCATGTCAGGCTGTACCCATCCAGCCGCTGCACTTCCCAGTATTTGTTTAACAGGGCTGTCACCAACAACATGCTGTGTGCCGGAGACACACGAAGCGGTGGGGACCAAGCAAACCTGCATGACGCCTGCCAGGTAAACACGAGCCTCTCTCCTCCCCTGAGCCTCCCCCTCCAAGGGCAGAAATGCTCCTTGGCCGACAGGTTCTTAACCAAGAAAAAAAGTGATAGCCAGAAAGCAGTGATTCATCTCAGTGAGGTGCTGGGGATCTAGACGAGGACCTCAGAGAATAAAGCAACTGGAGCAAGATCAAAGTCACCCAAACTCAGGGCTTCCCTGGAGGCGCAGTGGTTGAGAGTCCGCCTGCCGATGCAGGGGACACGGGTTCGTGCCCCGGTCCGGGAAGATCCCACATGCCGCGGAGCAGCTGGGCCCGTGAGCCACGGCCACTGAGCCTGCGCGTCTGGAGCCTGTGCTCCGCAACGGGAGGGGCCACAACAATGAGAGGCCCGCGTACCGCAAAAAAAAAAAAAAAAAAGTCACCCAAACTCAAGAAATCTAAGCTGCAGGAAATTTCCCCAGTGTCTGCACCAGAACCACCACCTGGTACAGGATTTCCTGTAAGCCCAGGCAATTAAATACTATCAAAGTGATGGATAAAGCAACACAAATTAAGACATCTTTGTCTTCTGTGGGTGCTGGGGAACTGGAGTCCATTGTGTAGAGGGGGAAGTCGGAATGGCACCTTCCCGGGAAGTAGGACACAGATGATTTATGAGATAAGTTTTAGGAACTCAAGTTCAGCCCTCAGATGAGGGTTTTCCCCTGGGAAAGCACACTCTTTGGGGGTCTCTGTGTTAGCATCCCTATCAGAGGTAGTACGTACTTGTATTTCATGATAACTAGGTGTAAGACACAGACCAACCTGTGTACTTAGGACCTAAATAGAGCCAAGGAGCTGTCCATGCTGGGCTGTTTTTGTGGCCACAGTGTGCCGGGCTCCCCACTGAGGCTGGGGAGGAGGGGATAGAGACAGCAGGGCCGGGCTCTTGCACTGAGGACTGTAGGCTTAGTTCTCATGTGGAGACCACACCAGCATCCCCCCTGCTTGGCTCCTTGACAGCCTCTGGTCCCTCTCTGAAAGGTTTTTTCAGACACCTCCACCACCTAGCTCGACAGTCACAAAAGGTTCTCTGCAAGAGGAAAACGTGATCTATCAGCTAGTGTTACCCACAGGGTGCGTGGCCTCCTTAATCAATGGAAATTGATCAGAGGCCTGACAAGAAATTCAGGCAAGGCTTTACTGGGGACCCTGCAGCTGCAGGGGGAAGCGAGAACAAACAACAGGTTCCCTTGCTTGCGTGCTCACTGAGGGGGGGAGAGCTGGTCCCTTATAGGAGGAGAGGGTAGGGTCGGGTCCCGGGGTTGGGCAGGAGGGGGTGCTTAGGTGGTCTGCCCACCCCTTAGGTGGTGTTGTGTGCAGGGGGCATGTGTAGTACCCTGCTTTTGCTCCCGGCTCTTCATAAGTGGCAACTGAGTTTTTTGGTCTTTTGTATCTTTTGTCTATAATTTGCCCCAGTTAATATGCACACAGCTATTTTTAGTCCCATACAGTTTCTTTGTATTTTGTTGCTCCAGCAGAGGTGTATCCAGGTGCAAGCATTGCAGCAAAGGGTCCCAGGTCCCAGCCTGTCTCACTAGCAGCAAGTTAAAAACGAAACCAGAAATCATTTCGATTCAATATGACAACAGCTAACAATTACCAGGAGTTTTACTAAATGCCACACATTGTTCTCAGAGCTTTTCAAACTTTCTCTCAATTAATTCCCATAACCTTACAAGGGAGGCAGTATGATTTCTATTTTAGATTATTATTATTCAGTATCATTCAGGTAAGAATACTGAAGCCCAGTTAGACTGAGGCTGCAGAGCTAGTAAGTGGTGGAGTTACAGCCTGGGTGGGGACCTGAAATGTACAAGAAATGATCTCAATTCCGCTTTACCAGGTAGCTACAACCTGATTCTGTAAAGGCCCAAGGTCACGGA
Source organism: Lagenorhynchus albirostris (assembly GCF_949774975.1). Classification (NCBI taxonomy): domain Eukaryota; kingdom Metazoa; phylum Chordata; class Mammalia; order Artiodactyla; family Delphinidae; genus Lagenorhynchus; species Lagenorhynchus albirostris. Next base: position 2,475,789 of record NC_083115.1, read on the forward strand.
GATAAAATTTCCCTCCCCGAACTGAGCACTTTGAAGAATACATAGGAAGGGCTTCCCTGGTGGCGCAGTGGTTAAGAATCCGCTTGCCAATGCAGGGGACACAGGTTCAAGCCCTGGTCCGGGATGATCCCACATGCCGCAGAGCAACTAAGCCCATGCGCCACAACTACTGAACCTGTGCTCTAGAGCCCGTGAGCCACATCTACTGAGCCCACGTGCCACAACTATTGAAGCCCGCATGCCTAGAGCCCATGCTCCGCAACACGAGAAGCTACTGCAGTGAGAGGCCCGTGCACCGCAACGAAGAGTAGCCCCCGCTTGCTGCAGCTAGAGAGCCCATGCGCAGCAACAAAGACCCAACGCAGCCAAAATAAATAAAAGTAAAATAAATAAATTTATTTAAAAAAAAAAGAGTACATAGGAACACTACAAGCATTCACCCTAACCTCCCCCCAAAGAGTCTGCATTTTTGCAAAGAGCTGACCTGTTCTCCCTTCTGCAGGGTGACTCGGGCGGCCCCCTGGTGTGTATGAAGGACGACCACATGATCCTGGTCGGCATCATCAGCTGGGGCCTCGGCTGTGGCCAGAAGGGCGTTCCGGGCGTGTACACCAAGGTTACTAATTACCTGGACTGGGTTCGGGACAACACACGACCATGACCAGGGGCACCGATTCCCTGCATCACGGAGACCCTGTTTCCTTCACCTCCGAGGATGCACTGCAGCGGGGGCTTCTTCACGCAGCACAAGTCAGGGAGGATGGATTTCCATAGGTACTTTCCGTTTTGGAAGTTTTCGGGGCTTCAGGTCTGAAACATACTCTGTCAGATGGGAAGAGGGGTAAACGGCAGCCCCTCCTGGAATCCCAGTCCCCGAGGCAGAAGCCCACCTCCTCTGTCCACGTGAGCAGCTTTAGAAACGGGACCGCAAAGGTGAAAGCGTGTCTCAGTAGGCAAAGATAACTGGATCCTTCAGGAAAGAAGGGTTAGAAATATTCTATTAGGAATAGAATGTCTATTTCTAGTCACAGGGAAGGCCAGCAGGAGCCTCCTCATAAGGGACGGGCTGGCTGGCCAGATTACGTGCCTCAAATCCAGCCTTCAAATCAAGTGTCAGGGTTTCCCTTTCTCCGGCTATACCTCTTGGAAGGAATCCTGGTGTGTAGAGTGTAATTCTTTTTTCTTTATAAATTTCATCGTAGGACAGGAGACATGTATCATTTTAATAACTAATAAACTAGGCTCTAGCATATTTATATCAGTTCATTTTTGTTTATACTGTTGGCACACCTGTATGATACTGTACTGGAATAATAAATTGATATATTTTTCACATATTTTCTACGCATCAGAGTGGAATCGTTCTGTTACATGCAGTATCCGACAGCTTTTATTCATGTTACTTGTGTCCACGTTCTTTGACTCGCTGGAAATATTTCCTTTCATTCATTCAGAATAGTTGCGGCATACAAGGCCCTGTGCCGGGTGATGTAAATGGTACAGAGGGGGAAGAAAGGAGCTCTTGGTTTGACAGGAAGATAGGGATTTAGGGAAATAAGAAGGCTGAATGGAGATGGACCACAAAATAGCAGACAGAAAGTTTTACTGAAATTCAGCTGCAGGAAAGACTCAAGAATCTTTGAATTCTTGAGACGCAAGAGGGAGGAGATTATATGTATATGTACAGCTGATTCACTTTTTGTTATAAAATAAAAAAAGAGGCTTCCTTGGTGGCGTAGTGGTTGAGAGTCCACCTGCCGATGCAGGGGACATGGGTTCGTACCCCGGTCCGGGAGGATCCCACATGCCGCGGAGCGGCTCGGCCCGTGAGCCACGGCCGCTGAGCCTGTGCATCCGGAGCCTGTGCTCCGCAATGGGAGAGGCCACAACACTGAGAGGCCCGTGTACTGCAAAAAATAAAAATAAAAGAAAAATTGAAAAAAAGAATCTTAAGGAAAAAATAGAATTAGGTAGGCTTTTCAAAAACTGGGCAAGATTTGGGCTGGTGGAGAGGGTGGGAAAGGCATTCATTTTAAAAATTTTTTTGAAATTCTGTTTTATTGAAGTACAGTTGATTTACAATGTTGTTAATTTCTACTGCACAGCAAAGGGATTCAGTTATACATACATACATGTTCTTTTTCATATTCTTTTCCATTGTGGTTTGTCATAGGATATTGAATATAGTTCCTGAGGCAAGGAATATCACTGCATGAAAATCTAAAGATCTGGAGGGCAAAAAAGGCAGGGGGAGTCTGGGGAGGAACTGAGCTAGTTTGTCCAAAGTGAAGTTCATGAAGAAGAATGTAGGTTGGAATTTAATTACGGCGCTTTGAATGCCAAACCGAGCTTTGGACTTACTTCTGTTGGCAACAGGGAACCACAGAGGCTTGGGCTAGGGGAGTGATGGACCGAGCGAGGCTCGGGGAAGTTAGCCCTGCGAGCAGACTAGGTAGGGAGACTCCCTAGGTTGGACCCAAGTATAAAGGAGGAACGAGGGATAAGAAGATGCTAAGCATGACCCTGCTGACACAGTGACATCCCAATTGTTAGTTCAGACTAGGAGCTAGTATTAGGGCCAGTCCATTTTGCTTTTCTGCTCATTAGAAAGAATTCACTCCCAGACCAGTCCACACAAGTATGTTACTTAAGTAATGCTGCTTTCTGCCTCTCTTAGACTTTCTTAACTACTCTTGAGCTGCAACCCATACTCCTGGCTGCTGCCTGACAGTGTTTGTTATCACTGACACCCCAGATACAAGCACAAATATGATGCCATTCTTGCTGTTGCGTAAGTGCCGACTGTTCCTTGGAGCAAACGAGGTCATAGTTGTCTCTCTCTCGAGGCTGTCAGAACTGCTCAGCTTAGAGGTTCTTAGAAGAAAAGTAGTTTCAACTCAGAAAGGAAAGAGACTCTCTAAAGCCCAAGAGCTTGGTTCAGGGGGGAAAACACCAATTTCCCTGAAATGCTCAAGTCCCTGGACCAGTTCAATAAACGTGGGTCACAGGAATGTAAGTCACAGATTTCCTGACCTTAGCCTGCTGGCTTACAAGTTCCCCTGTGAATGTGGCAGGTTTTGTCCTACACAGATGTGCATCTTAGCCATTTCGGAAAAACACTGCTGGAGGACAGCAGTAAGGAAGACCCCGAGCATCTCTGGCCAGAGTTGAGCTGGTTTCACCCCCTCCCCCCTTGCAGGACAAGCTTTTCTTTGGGTAGTTGGGTTAATGAAATGAACTGAAGCAGTGAGGGCTCCTTTGATGAAAATGCAAAGTTAAAAGGCCCCAACATTCCTCTGAGTGAAGTCCTGGAAACCAAAGGCTGCATGAAGACAGGTGCTCAGTAGAGGCCAGTGACTGAGCTCCAGGCAGAGCCCCAGCCCCGCAGGACTGATTCATGTGGATGAGGCTAAAACACACTCAAAGAACAACACATCATTACCCGGTGTGGGTGAGAAAAGTCAGGGTAAACTGTCTGGGACTTGTCGGGGGAACGAAATGGGTATAAGGGTAAATTAAGTAGTATTTCTTTACTATCCCCTGCTGGTTAATATTGATAAAACAGATAGATGCTAATAGACCCAAAGAACAAAAATGATTCTCAGATAATTGTGCAAATTGTTTTAATGGGTAAAGGCCTAGAGGAACTCAAATGATTGAAACTCCGACCCCCCTGGAGCCCCAATCTTAAGTCAGGCTGTCAAAAGAGTGTCATAAACTTTGGTTCCACATTTAACTCTGAAAGCCAAAGACCCACAAAGTCCCCAGTACTTGGGATCTTGGGGGAAAGTTTAAGCTTTCCAAATTCAATTCCCTTTTAAAAATTCTAACAATGACAAAAATTAATGTCATTGCTGGCACTGAGTCACCACCTACTGGCCATAGAGGAAAGTACAAATGTTATAAAATGTACCCGGTCACACCACAAGGTTAGGGAAACAGCCCGACCAAAGGAAGAGACGTGAACGACTGAAACAGATAGGATGGGGTAGTAATAAACACTCAACAACACTTGTGGTTAGAAAACAGAAAGAAGTCTTAGTCTCCCCCAGGCCACGAGAGGACCTAGAGAAGGAAATCAGGACAGACGTAGGAGAAGGACCCTTGTCTACACTTCACAGGAGACTCCGGGAAATCTCCACTACAATTAGGATGCCTGGGACCTCGGAGCCCCGTTTCACGCCCTAACTAATCAACCCAGGAAGATCGAGAGGAAGAGGAAAGCACTAGAATAGACGCCAGCAGTTTGGATGGTTTTGTCTTTCACACACTAGGCGGGACATAATTCGATGGCTCTGGACCTTTGTTCTCACAACCTTCAAAATGACATATGGCTTCAGGTCTGCTGGTTGGAAAGTGCAGAAGCAGTGAGATCCCCATGAACTGGTTTCTTTCTTCCTGCTTCCACTGGGGTGTGTGTGCACGGCATCACCGCTAGTCCTAGTAACATGACCCTCAGGACATTAAGAACTGTTAACACTCAACTTTATTAACATTTAAACACAGCAGATGCTTCTGCACGTTAAACATGTATGGAACCGAGCGGTTCGGCAGAGGCGCCCGGCCCCGCTATGCTAACACACCACCGGCTGAAGGGGGTGGCCAGGGGTCTGCAGCCCAGAGGTGCCTCCCATGCAAAGGCCTGTGGGTTCCACAGCCCCGGTGCTTTATTTCTCCTTAAGTTCTTCCCTTGAAATTAGGATGAGCTGCCCTGGAGGGACAGCTGGACTTATAAACCTAAGAATATTCAGGGACCAATATTGGTTGTTTCCTATGACCGAGGAAACACTGAAATCCTCCAGAGCCCTCGGGAGAAGCAGCTCCGGTATTCTGGAATCCACAGGCAGAGGCGTCTCCCTTCCATGGCAGGTGTGTATGGGACCTGGGAATCCAGGACAAATTCTGGAGTGATGGAGTATGAGACACATGTGCTGGCTGTCCCCAGCACAATTGACCCCAGAGGAAAACCACAAAGCAACAGTATTCTGCAGCAAAAACAAGTCCAGGAAGTAGGAAGAGAAAACTAGAACAAAAAAATCGCTGAAGTATTTGGAAACAGGGTTTTAGAGAAAAAACATAGGATTTGGAGAGTACAAGGTCTTCATTTTTCTCCCTGCACGAAGCAGGGTGCAGTATCGCTCCTAAAGGTATAATTTTAAAAACATGTCTTTTCCATAAATATTTCAGTGGGTAATGGGCGTATTAAACTAGAGTAAAAATTCCCTGCTGGTAACACCTGAGGTCTGCCTTCAGTTGCCCGTGTTTCTTAAACCAGGCTACACAGGATCAACATGGTCCATCTTCCTACAACATCAGTTTTATTCAACGATTCAGGAGATTTTTTTTGTCTTAAAACAAAAACCGACTGGTCGATATACATTGTTAATGAATATATTATATAGTGGAGACTCCGAGGAAATAACTTTACTGGGCAGCTCCCAGGACTGGCCGTGCCCTCGGTGGTCAGCATCCTTCTCACTTAGGGTCACAACTGGAAAAGCTGCAGACGGGAAGGTCGGACTGCAGCACCAGGGCAGCACTGACAGACATGAACAAGGAACCAATGGGTCACAGAGGTGGCACGAGGGGGCCATCTACACTCCAATACTATGACACACAACCTGCTGCCCTAGGGGTGATGGGATTGGCTTCTCTGAAGCGCTCCTCGGGGAACAGGAATTCTGTAGAGTGAAGTGAGTGGAGCCGTTGGGGGGTTAGGGAAAGAGGCATTTTAGGGAACACCCCCTGGAAGAGGGCAGCTCATCCTCGCTGAAGATGCCAGGCCACGTGCTGGAGGCATGCAGCGGTCAGTACTGGAAAACCGGTCAGAGAGCATCGTAGTCTTTAAGGGAAAATCTGATTCTACTGGGGTTTCCATGTCAACAGTGCACTCGAATTTAAGAAGTTTCCAGTGCATTTCCAGAAGTACAAATTTTTATGTTTGTATGAAAGCGGAAGGGTCAAAAAGAAACTCACTCAACTCTGTTCCTCCCAGCCGCCCTGCAGGTGGAGTTGGACAGCTCCTCCCACCTTCCTCATTTCAGTGTGCGGTGTGCACATGTGCTTCACGCTGCCCCGAGAACAGAGCCTTCTCCGGCCCTTCCTTGGCTAACGGTCCTTCTCTTCCAAGCTTGCTCTCTCTTTCTAATCTTTCTTCCCAGCTTGAAATACAAAAACAGGACTTCCCTGGTGACGCGGTGGTTAAGAATCCACCTGCCAATGCAGGGGACATGGGTTCAAGTGCTGGTGCGGGAAGATCCCACATGCCGCAGAGCAACTAAGCCCGTGCGCCACAACTACTGAGCCTGCACTCTAGAGCCCGCGAGCCACAACTACAGAGCCCACGTGCCACAACTACTGAAGCCCGCGTGTGCCTAGAGCTCGTGCACCACAACAAGAGAAGCCAGTGCAGTAAGAATCCCCTGCATTGTAATGAAGAGTAGCCCCCGCTCGCCGCAACTAGAGAAAGCCCGTGCACAGCAACAAAGACCCAACGCAGCCAAAAATAACTAAAAATAAAATAAATAAATTAAAAAAAAACCAAAAACTAAAGACGTCTTTCCTTAGCTTCAGATAATTAAAGCCAAGCGAGTAACAAACGCTGGTCTTTTCCTGTGGTAACCATGTCACAAGTAGTTACATACGGCATCAAGTACCTCCCCCTGCATCGCACGCCTCTGCTTTGAGAACTGACTTGGTGCTGCTGGTGTGTGGGTTCTGCGCAGGCCTCCCTGGCGGCCCAGCCTCCCTTCGTTAGCTCCGGGGCACTGTAGCTATGGGAAAACACTAGCAGGTGGTCCAGAGTGGGCAGTGAGCTAGGAGAGGGCTGACAGTTTTTACTTTTAGACAAGTAAGCAATGAAAAAGTGTTCACGACTGTTCCCTTTGCAGAACTCTCCCTTCAGGTTCGAACTTGGAACTTGCCAGCTTTGGTCATGTATTTTATGCCCTTAAAGGGTTTGTACTTCTCTCCATACATATCCAGACGATTCACTTTGAGTCCTGGAAGGAAGGAAGAACAAGACATAAGCATTACTCAAAAGAAGCAGGTAGCAGAACTGTTTAGGTTCGTTTCAACTCAAAGAGATCCGTGGGCTAGAAAAATCTGCAACAGTGAACTGGAAAATACCTGCCCTTACTTATATCACTTAAACGCAGCCGACAGATACTTCACTCTTGGTATAACAGGCTGAAAATAAAACCCTGCCCCAATGAAAAGCTAGCCTATTCGGAGACATATTCCTGAAGTGGAAAGGGCAGAAAGTTATACGCAGGCTGAAATGAGGGTAAGGGAAAATTAAGACCGCTCCAGATTTTTCTCAAGTTATGGGGTTGAACATATGAATTAATAATAATAACAGAATTAACAAATTCATAATCAAATAAAGGTATAATTAAATGAATAAATTAATGATGAAAAGTGATGAATTAATACATGAGTGCTTCCTATTCTCACTATACTAAGAAATGAACATTTTATACTGTGCAGAGCTTTAAAGTTTATTAAGTATTTTAAGATGAAAGAGCTTATTTAAGTGAATTCTAATCACTTAAACTAGACAAGATCCGTTGGTAAAAAGGAACAGGAACTTCATATAAAGCTGAAGTCATCTCCTATCCATCTGAAAGGGTCGTTCTAAGGACTGAATAAGAAAATAGATGAAGAGAGCTTAAACCAGTGCCTGGCGCGTAGTAAACTACCTGCGGGGCATAGACTACAGTCAATGACTCGGATTGGCCCAAGGGTTCCCAATGATAACAGCACCTGCGAAATCTTCTGAAACTGGGGGAAAGGAGGGGAGGGGAACTGTTATTTCAGTCACCAGCTGAGAATGCGGACACATCCCCCTACTGAAAACCCTGGGACCCCAATCAGCAGGCCCAGGGTGACTCAGCCTCGGCCTGAGAACACTTCTGTCTCCGATACTGTTTCCTTCTCACATGTGTCTCAGACACTTTTATTCATGTCACTTAAGCCAACTTTGAGGTGAGGATTACGGACTTTCTCCAGAAATGTGCTAGGAAAGATCTGACTGAAGATCACGTATCCGGTAACGAAACACAACTCTGCAGACAGGGAGCCGCCGGGAGGCTTTGCGATGTCGCTCACTGCCTTGGCCGCTTGCCCGCCCCACAACCTTGGGCTGGGTGTCACTCACCAGAAATGGCCAGCTGCTGGATCTTAAACTGCAGGTTAATCGTGGGGTTCTCATCGGGTTTGGAAGCTCCAGCCTGAAGACTCATGGTCCCCTTCAAACTGGGGAGCTTTTGGGGATTTATTTTTCCTACATCCCAAGACAGCATCTCCAAAGAAACAGGAAAGAAGTTACAGTGGAACCTTCATCTGAGGTGCCGGCCTCCAGGGTGTTTCCCAGCAGAGAATACTATTTGTTACCATCAATTATCTCAGTGTCCTAAACAATGTCCCTTTGCTCCATCTCCCCTTTCCACAAGATATAAGGGCTCCTGCAGAGTTCCTCTATTTATAACAACGGCAGCTCAGCCTCCCGCTTATTCTCCTACCTTGGTGACCGGGTCAAACGTGTGCGTGCCCTGAGACGGCATGAGGTTCATGCTCAGGACGCCTCTGGGCATCTGGCTGCTGACCGTCACCCCCTCGATGCTCTTCCCCATAGTCTGCTTAGGGCCCACCGTTATTTCAAAGCGGCCAAGAGAACTACTGTCCCGGAAGCTGATGTTATGTTTGACATAAACTGGAATCGCCACCAGGCTGGAAAAGAGAGAGACAAAAAGCCCATATCATTAATGTACCGGAAAAAGGGCCACACTTCCCTTTTTTTGCCCCGCTGGCAGCCTTTCCTCCCTCACCTGCTTCCTTATCTTACAAAGTAAGCACAGAAAAACCCTCTAGACATCTTTAATTATTTTCTTTTTGTAAAGCTAAGATGCTGACTAGTAAGTAAACTAATTCTTCTAATGACTCTTTGAATGATATCAACAAAACCACAGAGCAGACCTCGCAGACTATGAGAAAAAGGCGTGGCAAACAAAAACCACGTTTCCGTGTTTTACTTTGTGACGTGTGACCAATAATTATTTGTACTTGGGAGGGTAATATTCATACGTCACGGAGCTTTTCCAATTTCTAGAGAGTGCTTTGACCTGACTTTGATCCTTAAAAAACCCTAAGGGGTAGGGTTGTCATCTGACAGAAGAGGAAACACAGAAGCTACGGGATGATACTAAAGTTGTAACTATCCTTAGCATCTGTGGAGCACTTCCTGTGGCCAGCGCCACTCTAAAGCTTTTCTCTCAATTAGCTCATTTAATCCTCCCTGTAAGTAGGAAGTAGGCACTGCCTCTGTCCTGATGTCATGAATACTGACATCCTCATACGTAACTGAGGTTAACTAACTTGCCATGGTCATATATCATAAGTACTACGGGTGGGGCTTAAGCGTGGGCAGTCTGATTCCAGAGCCTCTGCCCTCAGGCGCTCAGACATTTCCCTACATTATTTATTCCGAATCCCACAGGAAGGCTTCAGTGGCTGTGAGGTCCCACAGCTCTCTTCAGTCTGCATATCTTCTACTATACACCTTCCCCTAAAACCCTCAGACTCCATAGTAAACAGAATGTGCAAGACCAAAAAATCACTGAATTTTATGTTTTTTCATAGCACCATTCATGGCTTTTTTGAGTGGAGGGGATTGAATACAGGTGTTCTCAGATTCCAATCTGAGAAAAGAAAAAGTTCCCGTTTAGGCATATAATAACGACAATAAAACTTACAGCAGTAAACCTAACGAGCACTTACTTTGTGTGAAGCACTGTTTAGAGTCCCTTATTTAACCCACATAACAAGGTACTTTTATTATTTTCAACTTACTTACTACTTTTATTACTTCAACTTTCTCAGGTAAGAAAACAGACACGGAAAGGATAAGCAACTCACCTGAGGTTACCCAATTAGTTACCTGGAGCCCAGGTAACTCCAGAGCCTGAGTTCTTCATCACCATGGATACTGTTTCCAAACACACATACACATGCACGCACACGCACGCACACGCACACTCCACCCTTTGGTTCGATGGCTGCTTACTTCTGTGCACTGACATGGTACGAGAGCAGGCGGAAGTTGCCGTCGGGAGGGATGAAGGAGAGGATGCGCTCGGACTCCCAGCGCTTGAAGCGGACGCAGGGGTGGAAGCTGACATCATCCAGCAGCCTGGGATTCTGGGTGACAGGCAAGGGAAAGGGAAAGCAACAAGCAGGAATTAAACACCGTGCTTCTTTCGGGAAAGTAACTCAGATGCTGTTCTCACTGAAACACACACACACAGACTCTGTCGTTACTTTTAGAAAATTCAAGCCCAACATGAGCTTTGTGGTTGTCCTTGATCACTTCTTCTGGTTCCATCCCCTTCCCCCCACTCTGTCATTCCAGAAGCATCTAATTTCCCAAAAACTAAATCTCTGGCCCAGGATTTTACCATGAAGGAAAGCGTAAGGTCGGGCATTCCGGTCAGCTTGACGCAGGCATCAATAACGCCCTGGATCTCAGCAGTGACTGTGGACCCTGAGACAGAACAAGATGGAAAGAAGGTAAAACCCTCTCTGTCCCTCCCAACTAACATCCCTCCTCCCTCCCTCCTTCTTTAACCTTCTCTTTTTTCTCCCATCCTATTTCCTTCCTTCCTTCTTCCTCCCCTCCCCCATTCTTTCTTCCTTCCTTCTGTCCAACCATCCATCCATCCATCCATCCATCCATCCATCCATCCATCCATCCATCCAGCTCATCTACCCAGTCCATCTGTCCTCCTTCTAAACCTTTATCGACTGCATAACAAGCGCAAGACACTAATGAAGCAGTGGGGAAAAAAGATTGGTGAGACAGTTACTAGCCTAAAGGAATTTTCAATCTAGTGGCAGAATCCAACAGAGCACCGCTATCTTAACCAATGGCTCAGAACACTGAATTCATATCAGAAACTGCTCTCCCTAAGGGCACCAAGGAGCTCTGCCACCAAATGGAATGGATACTTTTGGTCTTCACCCTGCAGGCTCTCCCTGCTGCAGGGCCCTGTGCCCACTTCCTTCTTTCAAGTGTTCCCTTCTCCTAACCGCTCCGATTTCCTGTTTTTCTAGCTCTTCTCTCTCGTGCCTTCTGCAGGTTGCTCCTTCTCTGGACATCCTTTACATGTCGACATCTTATCACAGTTCTGAACTTCTCTTTTCTTGAACCTGACACGGTCTCCTTGGGTTACTTTACCTCCTTCCTAAGGCTTCGATTTCCACTGATGGCCAATTATTTCCTAATCCTTTTTCCAGTTCAGCCTCACTCCTGCCAACGGGACTGCCCCACTTGGATGTGACTGAGGCACTTCAAACTCCACGTGTCAAAAAGTGAGTCCCTTATCTTCATTCCTGGATCTGCAATTTCTCTTTTCCTTAGCTTCATGATAAAACCATCTATCCTGTTGCCTAAGCCAGAAACACGGATGCGTCCTTGATGACTTCCGCCCCCTTGGCATCCATATCCCACCAGCGCTCCAGCCCCTCTTCCCGTGACTCCTCCGCTCCTCTCCATCCTCACTACCATCACGGAACCTGTACCTTGGCCTGGACTCCACCACAGCCTCCCGCCTCCCTGCCCCGAGACTCCCCCCAACTCCGTGCCACGCTGCACGCAGCAGCCCGTTGGACGGTTCTCAACAACAAACCTTGTCAAATTATTCCCAGCTTAAAACTCTTCAATTGCTCCAAAGGGTCCTCCTTAAAATGGCATACAAGATTCTTCACCGTCTGGCCACCTAGAGCTTTTTGGGTTTGTTTTTTTTACTTTTTCATTGAGATCAAACTTGGAGTAAAACGCAAACATCTTAAATGTCCAGCCCAATGAATTTTTAAATATGTTCACACCTACACAGATACCACCCGCGTCAAGATGCGGACCCTCACCGGCAACCCAGCACACTCCTGTTGTCCATCCCAGTTCACCTGAGTCCCTAAAATTCTGACTTTTATCACCTTAGATTAAGTTGCACATGTTTTCAAACGTCATATAAATGTATGTGATCTTAGGCATCTGACTCTGCTGCTCAATACCGTGAGGTTCATTCATGCTGTCAGGTGTACCTGCAGTTCTTTTTCTTCACTGTAGAGTATCCCATGGTGTGATCATATCGAAATGTCTTTATCCTTTGTATTACTGATGGACATTTGGGTCCTTTCCAGTTTGGGGCTAATATGAAAAGCTGCTGTGCCTACTTCGTTTTAAAGCCTCATCGCTTACTTTTCTTTTTTTTTTAACACCTCTCAATCCAATCACACTGAGCTACTTTATTTCCCAACAATATTTTACTCATCTTATAGTGTTTGCACTGCTTTGCTCCCAAATCCACGTAGGTCTTACTAACTCCTACTCATTCCCCTGACAAAGCGTTAGTTAGCTTTACAATTTGCCCTGGGTGGGAGGGGACGTCTCTTATGCTCCATCTTTTTCCCTCTCTCTCCCTTGCTAGACTTTCAGGAAGCTTCCTGCAGCCATAGACCCTGTCTTAGTCACCACCACATGCCCATGATCTGGCACTCAGGTACAGCACCACTGGTTCTCCGTAAACACTTTCTGGATGACTGAGTTCACTCATGTGAAGAGAACTTTCTCTAAATTTCTAAGCTCCAAGGACTTGTAGTCACATTAACCTATCCCAATGGATAGAAAAGAAGGTTCTCTGAATTTTAGTGATTACAATGTTAGTTCTGCCATGAGAACTGAGAGTCAAATACTTCCAAAAGGAAATCTGATCAACAGGAGATCAGGTTGTTACCTTTCTTTTTCACTCGAGAGGATAAAACCAGTGAAAGTGTAAGCTCAGCACTGGTCTGCATCATGTTTTTCTTATTGCTTTTCTTTCAGCTTTGTTGAGGTATAATCAACAAATAAAAAGTGTATCTACTTAAGGTGTACGACTTGATGTTTTGATACACATATACCCTGTGAAGTGATCACCACAATGAAGCTCATTAACATATCTATCAACTCACACAGTTGGGTTTTCTTGGTGGTGAGGGCCCTTAAGCCCTGCACTCTTAGCAAATTTCAAGTAGAGGATACACATGTGAGGTGACGAGGGAAATCCTTTCAGTGTATATGTATATCAAATCACCATAATATACATGCTAAGTATCTTACAGTTTTGTCAATTACACCTCAATAACACCGGGAAAAAAAAAAAAGTACGCAACTGTAGTCACTGTGCCATATATTAAATCTCCAGAACTTTTTCATCTTGTGTAAGTGAAACTTTGTACCCTTTCACCCACATCTCCCCACTTCCCTCTCCCCCAAGTCCTTGGTAACCACCCTTCTACTCTCTGCTTCCATGAGGTTGACTATTGCAGATTCCACATATAAGTGAGATCACGCGATATTTGCCTTTCTGTGTCTGGCTTATTTCACTTAGCATCATGTCCTCCAGGTTCATCCATGTTGTCACAAATGGCAGGATTTCCTTCATTTTATGGCTGAATAATATTCCTGCGTGTGAGTCTATCTCACATCTTTATCCATTCATCCATCAACGGACACTTAGCTTGTTTCCATATCTTGCCTATTGTGAATAACGCTGCAATGAACAAGGGGGTGCAGATTATCTCTTTGAGACACTAATTTCACTTCCTTTGGATCTATACCCAGAAGTGGGATTGCTGGATCATAAGGGAGTTTTAATTTTTTGAGGCACCTCCATACTGTTTCCATAGTGGCTGCACCAACTTACATGCCCCCCCAGCAGTGTACAGGGTTCCCTTTTCTCCACATCATTGTCAACACGTGTCATCTTTTGTCTTTTCGATGTGAGGTGTGAGGTGGTATCTCACTGTGGTTTTGACTTGCTTTTCCCTGATGGCTGGTGACACTGAACACCTTTCCATATGCCTGTTGGTCATTTGTATGTCTTTTTTTGAAATATGTCTCTTCAGATCCTTTGCGCCCACTTTTTTGTCAGATTATCTGGGTTTTTTTGCTATTAAATTGTATGAGTTCCTCGTGTATTCTGGATATTAACCCCTTATCAGATACATGGTTTTCAGATATTTTCTCTCATTTGTAGGTTGTCTTTTCCACTCTGTTGATTGGCTCCTTTGTTGTACAGAAGCATTTTAGCTTGATGCAATCCCATCTATTTTTCCTTTTGTTGCCTTTGCTTTTAGTGTCATATCCAAAAAATCACTGCCCAGACCAGTGTGAAGAAGCTTCTTCCCTATGTTTTCTGCTAGTAGTTTTATGGTTCCAGATCTTATGTTTAGGTCTTGTATCCATTTTGTATGTGGTGTGAGATAAGGGTAATTTTATTCTTCTACATGTGAATATCCAGTTTTCCCAACACCACTTACTGCAGAGACTAGCCTTTCCCCATTGCATGTTCTTGGCACTCTTGTTGAAGTCCAGCTGGCTGTAAACACATGGATTTATTGCTGAGCTTTCTATGCTGTTTCACTGGGATACGTGTCTGTTTTTACGACACTACCATACATTTTGATTTCTGTAGTTCTGTAATATATTTTGAAATATAGAATTGTGAAGCTCCCAGCTTTGTTCTTGCTCAAGACTGCTTTGGCTATTTGAGGTCTTTCGTGGCTCCATATGAATTTTAGGATTGTTTTTTCTATTTCTATAAAGAATGCCATTGAGATATTTATGTGGATAGCATTTGGGATTTTGATGGGGATAGACTGCTTTGTGTATTACGAACATTTTAACAATATTAATTCTTCCAATCCATGAACAAAGCATGCCTTTCCATTTATCTGCTCTTCTTCAATTTCCTTGATCAGTGCTTTGTAATTTTCAGTGTATAAGTCTCTTCGGTTAAGTTTATTCCTAAGTATTTTATTCTTTTTGTTGTTATCGTAAGTGGGATTGTTTCCTTAGTTCCCTTTTTTGATAGTTCATTGTTTGTGTATAGAAACACCACTGATTTTTGCATGTTGATTTCGTATCCTGCAACTTTACTGAATTTATTAGTTCTAAAAGTGTTTGGTTGGAGTCTTTAGAAGTTTCTACATGTATGATCATGTCATCTACATCATAACACTTCAGTCCAGTCCTAATACACAATGCTTGACACAAAGTAGCCACTAAGTTAAAATGAATGACCTTGAATAGGGGGTAATTCTGGTACTAGCTAGCACTATCTAAAAGGGGCCTCTTTCTATTTTCATAGTTCTGTGAACAGGCTGAAAGCACTTACCTGATTTATCAATGATGGCATCAATCTCTTCAATCACATCAAAATAGGCCTCATTGTTGGTGTATTTCACCCCAGTCCGTCGCCAAGGCACCACGGACAGCTGCCCAGTGGGAAGCTGGTCACCCACATTGGTGCTTCCTGAGACAATGAATATTTGATAATTAGATGTAACCAATTATCCAACAACCAGAGAACACTTCCCCAAAAGTTTCTATACATCCGCTATCCATGCACTTAATTGAAGAATTTTTCCAAGAAAAAGATTATAGCTTTCCCAACTTCTATCTTGGTAACCTAATCTATTTTAAAAACTTGTCACCAGCTGGTCTGCCTCCTCAAGCAGAATAAAGGTTAACAAGTTACCTGAGAAACAGATATCATATTTTGGTTTTGAAAGTAACCTGAACTTGGTCTCTCAAATTGCACAATACATGCAGCTTAAATAATGCATTGGCTTTCGGTAGGGATGGTAATCTACATACTGATATAAAATTTTCATGGGTAAAAACAGTATTCTAGTTTGAAGCAGGTTTTTAGATACATTTATGCCAGGTATTAAAATGTATACATAAACATAATCTCTCTTATACCAATACTGGAACTCAGGAAAAGAATATAAATCAGATCGTTCCCTGTCTGTAAGAATTGTAAGTTGATTCCTTGATTTGTTTTTTTCCCCACAGGTATCAAATTTTTTTTTTAATTCAAAGGTTCTATACTGAAATTCTGAAATAGAACTAATTTAAAATCTATTTTCTTCTAATGTAACCTGGATCTTTTTTAATATAAAGAAGGAAACATTAAACACACATATAGTCAGCAGCTTTACAAAACATTTCAACTAAGATAGCTGGTTTTCAGATATCTTTTCTAGATTTAAGTGAGATTCAGGAAAATGACTTCACAGTATTTATAAGTGATTCAGTCACTAACAAAGCTTTTAAAGTTTTAAATGAGCCCAGAATATTGAAAAACCTGACAATTTGTTTTCTTAAAAAGAGGCACTATGTATTAAAACATATCAACAAGCTATAATAATTAAAGCAGTATGGTTATAAGGCAGGAAAGCCTAAAAACAGACCAAAAATCCAATAATGACTTAGTGCAAGATAAAAATATCATTTTAAAACAAGGAGGGCTTCCCTGGTGGCACAGTGGTTAAGAATCCACCTGCCAATGCAGGGGACACGGGTTCCAGCCCTGGTCCAGGAAGATCCCACATGCCACGGAGCAACTAAGCCTGTGAACCACAACTACTGAGTCTGCTCTCTAGAGCCCTCAAGCCACAACTACTGAGCCCACACGCCACAGCTACTGAAGCACGCACGCCTAGAGCCTGTGCTCCGGAACAAGAGAAGCCACCACAGTGAGAAGCTCATGCACCGCAACGAAGAGCAGCCCCTGCTCGCCACAGCTAGAGAAAGCCTGCGCGCAGCAACAAAGACCCAACACAGCCAGAAGTAAATAAATAAAATAAAAATAAATAAATAAAATGGATGCATGCATACTTAAAAAAAAATGAGGAAAAGGGGTAAAGTATTCAATAAATAGTGCTAGGGAAACTGACAGTTTTGGAGAAAAAACCACAGAGCCTTACTTTACTGAGACAATTTCCAAATGGATTAAAGAATTAAATCTAAAAATAAAACCATAAAAGAACAAGAAGAAAATTGTATTTTTTTAAAAGAAAGACTTTCCCTTCTTTGAGATCAAGAAGACATTTGCCAATATTTCCTTCTAACAATTATAAAGTTTCTTTGTGTTTAACTCTTGATCCAGCTAAAATTTATTTTGTGTATACAGTGAGTAGGGGAACTTCATTTCTTTTCTGTATCAAAGCTGACTGCCCTGATACAATATATTTAACAACTGGCCCGCAGTCCATGGATTTGATATATGAGCACATTTATCTATACCAAATTCCTATAAAAGGATCTGTTTCTGGACTTTCTATTTTATCCCAATCGTCTATTTGTCTATTAATGGGCTAATACTATATTTTAAAAATTACCAAAACTTCATAATATATCTTGATTCTGATAGGACACATTTTTTCTCTTGCTCTTTTTAAAAAAATATTTTTCCCCCAAACTCTCTTGGCTCTTAAAGTATATCTATTCTATGAGCTTTGTCTAATGTACCAAGTGAACTTAAATATGTCTTGATATTTGACAGGGCAAATTCTTCCAACCCCTCTGTAATTACTTTTTTAAATGTATTTTTCATTCAGTTTGTCAAATTCCATGAAAACTCTTGTTTATATATTAAGCAAGACCCAAAATGTAAAACCTTAATGAAGCAGAATGATTATTTTGACTACATCAAAAAACTTTAAAGGTGGCTAAACAAACACCACCTTGAACAATGTTAAATGACCAGGGGCAGGATGTGAGAAAACATCTACAACAGAGCATTCAAAATACACACAGACTCCTGCAAACTAGCGTGTGTATTTAGAGTATATATGATAGTTTAATATCCTTAAATGAAAGGAATACTTTTCAATTAGTAGGAAAAAAGAAAAACATTTCAACAATAACCAAAAAAAAAAACAGGCAAAGGACATAAAAAAGTAAATCACAATAGAGGAAAAACAGTCAGTGAACACTTGAACAGGTTTTAACTTCCTTAGTAATAAAAAACAAGTTTGGAAGTAACAAGATATCACTAAACTATCCAATTGCCAAAGTTGTAAAATAATTAATAACGATAATAATAGAGTTGGCCAGGTTGCATAATTGCTACTGAAAGTATAAACTGACGTAACTTCTCTGGGGGGCTATGTGGCACAATGCATTAAAGTCCTTAAGACACACACACCTTCTTTTTTCTTTTCTTTTTTTTTTTTTTGCGGTACGCTGGCCTCTCACTGTTGTGGCATCTCCCGTTGTGGAGCACAGGCTCCGGACGCGCAGGCTCAGTGGCCATGGCTCACGGGCCCAGCCACGCCGCAGCAGGTGGGATCTTCCCGGACCGGGGCACGAACCCGTGTCCCCTGCATCGGCAGGCGGACTCTCAACCACTGCGCCACCAGGGAAGCCCTGTTGTATATTTTTAAACTTAACTTTTCGTCATTGTTTTGTGAACATGTTCCCATTATGATAAATATTAATCTACATCATTTTTGGTGACTTTACAATTTTCTATATAACAAAAATATATTTCATGTTATATTCAAAGATTATAAAGAATAAAATTAAAGCACCTGGATGTTTGCGATGCCCAAAGACAAGCACTCAAAACAATGCACAACAGCAGGCTAAGCCACACCCAGGAGGGTGGCAGCCTTCCCTGGGCCCCCCTCGTACCTGTGATGGTGTTGACAACGGTTCGAAGGATAGTGGGCGGCTTTATCAGTTCTTTGAGGATGTTCGACTCGGTAGCCAATGGAAACCCGTTGTCAAGCATCTCTTCCAATACCTCATAAACCACAACCACATTGTCTTTTATCACAGGCTCTGAACAGACTCCAAAATAATCCTGATGAAAATACAATACGTGTATACATTTGTCACTCAGAGACTGTGATGAGTGAAGGAATGTTCCCAGAGAGCAAGGACCGAGTCCTGTCCACACGTGTTTACTCTGTGTTTCTGGGATCTTCTAAAATAAGTGAATGAAGCATAACCATGGTTCTCTTAGGCAGGCCCAGTTTGGTGGAAAGAACACCGGACTGCATTGTACTACAAGTGTCATTAATAACTTCTTTCAAACTAGAGTAAGTCATTTAATCTCTTTGGGTTAGTTTCTTCAACTAATAAAATATGAAGAATACAAAACTGAATCTAGACTATTACATGTGTTTATGAATTTGAAAGAACTATGCAAAGTGATAATACCTAATATGACATACATTAGACCTGAAAATCTTTTTAACCCTTACTGTTGTGCTATTCCTTAACATTCATGCAGCAAATAAGAATTGGGAGAGAAACAAAATGAAATGAGGGGGTGAGCTAGCACACCTGAAAATCTCTTTGGATCCCCTTACTCTAAGATGCTAGGATTCTAGTAACACTTTGTCCTTTTATTAACAAAGGTTAAACTTAGATACTAAATTGTCTGGGTTGTGGAAAAAGCACTGGATTCCAAATCAGAAGGCCTGGGTAATAATCTTAATTGTCACCTAC
Organism: Lagenorhynchus albirostris; assembly: GCF_949774975.1. Lineage (NCBI taxonomy): Eukaryota > Metazoa > Chordata > Mammalia > Artiodactyla > Delphinidae > Lagenorhynchus > Lagenorhynchus albirostris. The sequence goes on from NC_083115.1 coordinate 2,495,134, forward strand.
TAGATTAAGTCCTGCTGACTAATTTGGGTCTTGATTTCTCTCATAGTATAGTCAGGATAATACCATGGGCTGCACAGGGTTGTAAAAACTCAGCCTGATGGATGAACTGAGAATATGTATGAACATGCTTTGTAAACTACAAAGCACCATGTAATCCGTGGTGCGCGGCAATGAAATGATGCAGAGAGACATGCTGTAGCCTCTTGGCGGGCCCCTCCTGGCAACGCCAGCACATCTGCTGCTGGGCCTCTCAGACAGCCCTCTAGGGATTCATCCACTGAGGGAAATTCAGCCCTTTTGAGAAAGCCCATTTTATTCACGGGCGGCACTGACTGTTAGGAAGTTCCTTCTTTTGCTAAACTGAAATTTGCTTCCTAGGTCTGCCTTACAGAACAGCCCCACGGTGATCTAGTGATCTGAAGACCAGGAGAAGCTTTGACTTGCATTTTTCTTCACAGGGCCAAACTCCCTGTTTGGTCCTCCCACTGTTCGTGCTACAGTAAGGTTTCTAGATTCTTTCACTGTCTTGCCATTTCTTTTGAATTTGCTCTAGTTTTCCAACAGTCTCCTCAAATTATGACATCCAAAACGGAACACAGACTCCAGATATGACCTAAATTACATCAGGTGACATCAACTATCAGAGACATTCCAATATCCAAGACCACTTAGGAGTCAGGAATGTGTTTCTAAAACAAAAAGATTTCTTCTTTAAAAAAATGAGGATTGAAGGGGGGTAAAAGTTATACATTTCCTTCTCAAGAATGATTTTATTTTGAAAAATAAATAAGACACCTCACTCAAGAAAAGGGAGCCCTCCTACACTGTCGGTGGGAATGTAAACTGCTGCAGCCACTATGGAACAGTATGGAGGGGCCTTAAAAAACTAAAAATAGAGCTACCATATGGTCCAGCAATCCCCTCCTGGGCATATGTCCAGACAAAACTATAATTCAAAAAGGTAAATGCACTCCTATGTTCATAGCAGCACTATTCACAACAGCCAAGACATGCAACAACCTAAGTGTCCATTGATGTATAAATGGATAAAGAAGATGTGGTATATATACATACAATGGAATACTACTCGGCCATAAAAAAGAATGAAATAATGCCATTTGGAGCAACACGGATGGACCTAGAGATCATTGTACTAAGTGATGTAAGTCAGACTGAGAAAGACAAATACCATATGATATCACTTACATGTGGAATCTAAAATATGACACAAAGGAACTTACCTATGAAACAGAAACAGACTCACAGACATAGAGAACGGACTTGTGCTTGACAAGGGGGAGGGAAAGTGGGGGAGGGATGGACTGGGAGTTTGGGGTTAGCAGATGCAAACTCTTATATAGAGAATAGATGGACCACAAGGTCCTACTGTATAACACAGGGAACTATATTCACTATCCTGTGATAAAACATAATGGACAAGAATAAGAAAAAATGTGTGTATATATATATATATATATATATATATATATATATGACCAAATCACTTTGCAGTACAGCATAAATTACAACATTGTAAAACAACTATACTTCAATAAAATAAACTTTAAAAAACACCTCCCTCGATTTTCTAGTCAGGCAGAATGTGATTTTCTCAATCATCAGCTGGAAGCAGACTGGTGAGGACGGCACAGCGCCACAGCAAAGTGTGTCACTTGCATAGCGGGAGCTCCTTCCGCTATGAGAGGAAGAGCGCAGCCAGAGAACACACATCAGATAAGACATTAAAATCAGGATGCGGCCATTTACTTTTAACAAATGCTTCCAAAATGGCAAGCTCTAAAGTCCCAGCCTTCCAAAGTAGCCACTTTGAGGTTTTCCCCAATTCCTCTGTGGTTTCAACTAGATTAAACAACATTTCTCACTTCCTGCCTTGTAATAAGTTACATCGTATCACTACGGAGATAGGGAGCAGACTGTTAACGGCGTAAAGCATCCCTGTGGAAATCCTAACAAGGCCCAGCTCCAGCGGCTGAAGATCAATACTGCTGGGCTATTCTAGTTCTTCCATATACTGGGGTTTATCATTCTCAGGATTTCACTGTGTGATGGAACAAGTATGCCACTGGGATCCCAGAACAGAACTACCAGAAAAGAATTTGGGGAAAAAATATAAATGTACGTATATTCTTTGGGGAATGAAACTGTTCTAAACATGTGATCTATATCTGAGGGTAAATGAAAGGACTCTTTGACTTGCTTTTTAATTTTTATCGTAATGTCTGGGTCCTTGTTCTCTTCTTCTCCAATCCCACAATTTCTATATTCATATGACCAGTTCCAGGCCTCACATGACAAAGAAGTTAACGCAAAGGGCCCTTGATTCTCATGGATCGTTGAGTTATGCAAACAACCACAACCGTTAGAAGTTGAGCAATCCTTTTAGGGAGAAAATGTCTGAATCCAGAGTCTGGGCAGCCTAGAATCCCGTGCCATAAAGGGTGTTGACATCCTGGTATGACATACCTTCCCACGCCCCAAGATCTCCAAATCTATTCCTGAAGGAAAAACTCGAAATGAAAACTGTCTCTTGGAAAATGTGTCACTTAAGTTTTTACAGGTACAGAAGATTTTCCAATGTTAAGTTTGCAAAAAACAGCCCGTCACTGGTACTCATATGCTGTGGACGAGCACCCCAAATTCAAGCTGAAGGATGGGTTCCCAAGTTACCCCTGCCAGGGTGAGTGAATCACTTTTTGATGCAACTCAAAGCAATGTCGTTAACGATGGTTAACATCAAGTCTACCATAAATAAAAAATCGAAACTCATCAGCTTTGTGAACAAAATGTAGGATAATTCCATTCTCTAGAAATGAAACGACTGTATACCATCATACCAAGTAGGGTGGCTTTCCCAGGCAACGGGTTCAAAAGTATACAACCTGTCATTCTAGGTGCACCCCGTTCAATAAATAGAAAAAAGCATCTTACCAGATGGGAGAGGAAGTGAGCAAAGTCAGAGTTTTAATTTCTTTTTTAAGTTCCTTCACGGAGGCTGAAAACAATGGAAGCAGAACTATAAAGACACTTTGTAAGGTACATGGATGAACTTCCTCACATTCACGCACCTGAAATGTGTCCACTACTCGGTGAAGGAACTCAATGACAAACAGAGGTGGCACCTCCGTCTGGATCACAGCCACAAAAAAGATCTTGTGACGGTAAACACTTAGGAGATAGTGGTGAGGGGTGGAGATAACTGGAGGAACATTTTCAGCCTCAGTTGCTCGCTCTTGTGCCTCGAAAAAGTAATCGCAAACAGAACGACTGACCACACTCTTCCAGTGTTTCTCCAGGAAAATATCTCCAGAGGAGTTGATCAAGAAAAGGCTGTGAATCATGGTGGAGGCTGTCAGTGAGAGAGGAAAGTCTTTTTCCGTCCGACAGCCTCTGCAAACGCTCAACTCTAAAAACAAGAGAAGCTCTGATCAGTTGCAGTCAACCAAAACCCCCTCCCCATCCTTGCAGCAGCCCAAGCCTTCTTACCCACCTTCCAAGATGAGACTCAAGTCTTCCACTATTGCAGGAGCCCGAAGTATCACTCCCTAGAATTCCTAAGGGTAATTATGATTATCAGCTAATCATATACTGTCATCTTTACTACTGCCTGAATCATATCCACTTAAAATTCCACTTAATTTTTGAGTGTCTATTTTCTCAACTGGACTGGCAGCTCCTTGAGAAGAAAAGCCCCTGCCTCATGTTTTTTGTTGCCTCCTTGTAACAAGAGGGCTTCAAAGAACACTGATGAGTTTCATGTATTTGGCAACAATACACACCTATAAGAAATGGTTATGTTTGTGTAGTCTCATACAGTAGCCATCGGACAAATGGGGCCGCTGAGTACTTCAGATGTGGCTGGTCCAAACTGAGATGTGCTGTGAATGTAAGACACGCACCAGATTTTGAAGGCTTTTTATGGAAAAAAAAAAAAAGAATTTAAGATAGCTTACCAATAATTTAATATCAATTAATTAAGTCAATTAATAATATTAACTTAATACGGATTATACTTAATATTGATATTTTGGATATATTGGGTAAATAAAAGATATAAAAATTAATTCAACTGGTTTATTTTTTAAATGTGCTTACTAAAACATGTAAAATTACACAGTATGTGGATCGCTGCCTATTTCTACTGGATAGCGATGGTCCACGGAATAGAGCTGTCGTGATCTTGATTTATCCAGTCAGACCCCATTTTCTAACTACATGTTATGCCAAGGCTCTACATTGGATGCCTTTAAAAAAAATCCCTCTGGGGGGATCCCCCAGGTCCCTCAGGCGGCGGCATCTCTACGTGCCAGTCCCCAGAAACGAGGCGGCCGCGCGGGACCCCAGCTGTGGCCACTCCGCTAACTGGTCCAGGTGGCCAAATCGCGAAGGCCTGTTGTACCAAGTGCCTCAGGGTGAGCTTAATCCCTCTGCCGGCGACGAGGCTGCGGGAGGGAGAGGGGCCGGGGAGCCACGCTGTGGCGGCGCAGAGTCGGCTGCCAACGAGGGTTATTTCTGCGCTGGTCGCAGGGAGGATGGAGGCAGCTTGGGGCGAGGTAGACGCGGGCGGATTAAGGTGTGCGCACGATCCGGGGCTGAAAAGGGTCGCACGTCTGCGCACCTGCGTCGCCATGACAACAGTGTCCCCTCCTCCCCCAGCCCTCCGGCCGGAGTAGGCCACCTCCCTAGACCGGGACTCAGCCCCTCACCTCTCCCTGCTGCATCACGCAGCTCGGAGGGTCGGTCAGGCGGCACCCCGTGGCCCCGCCCCTGCCCCGCGTGCCCCCGCTCAGACCCCCGCGCGCCCCCGCCCAGACCCCCGCGCGCCCAGCCCCACCCGGGACCCGGGTCATCAGCCCTCCTTACCCCACTTGCTCTTCGCAGCGCCCACCGTTCGGCCGCGCGGGCAGGCCCCGCCCCCAGGGGCCCCCCCGCGCCCGCCGGCTGCCGCTCGCCCGCTGATTGGCCGGCCAGCGGGACTCTCGCCAGCACCGCCCGCGACGGAGGTCTGAAGGCCGCTCATTGGGCATCGGCGATCCATTGCTCCCCTCTGATTGATCGCGATCCGCCTCTCACCCTGTTCTGGAGCCCCCAATTGGCCCTTGTTCAGGCTCCGGTAATCTCTGATTGGTGCAGCTCTGGGACTCTGAGCCCTGATTGGCTGTCATGAACAGTTGGCGGACCGCCCGGCCCCTAGCCACCCAGTCACAAAGGGCCCGGGTGTCTTCCCTGCCACCTGCGTAACCGCGGAGTGCGCCTCGAAAGGAATGCAGAAAGTGTGACTTACAGGGCACGATTTATCGAAGAGCATATCATGGATAATAAATCCTGAGCAGTAATAACTACTCTCCATTAAGTAAGTGCATTTAAAAAGGGACGTGATGCCTTTTCATTTACGTGCATTGAGTAAAGGTGATTGGCTGTAACGGCGTCCTGTCAAGAGCTCTGAACCAGGATTCAGGCGGTCTCTTTCAGCCCCAGCTGGACCACCACCTGCTCGACCTTGGGCAAGGCACTTAACCTTTCAGAGTCTCAGTTCCCAGATCTGAAAATGAGGGGGTTGGGCAGGTCTCTCTCCAAATTGCAGTGGAGCTCTGATGACTATTTTGAGTTAAGCCACTGTGACCCAGAAAAGCATGCAGTAGAAGTCAAAAGACAAGGTTAAACCTAGTTGTTAAGTGGGATGGGGTGTGGAAGGGGTTTGCCGCGGTGCCTGGACATTGAATATGTTCAATAAAATGGTAAGCTGTGGTGATGATGGTAACAATGCCCCCGACAAGGAGCGCGTCTCCCTGCCTGTGCTGTGGTTTTCACTTGGAGCGGCAGCTCCTCCTGACACAGGACCATGATAGGCGTTTACTGAAAGTGGCATGGATTGTTCCTTGCCATACTTGCTAAGGGCAGATAGTTGGCTAATTTTGAACGAAGTCCGAGAGACAACCCCAAATCAGAATGGCTGAGTCATGAGGCATCCTCCTGTAGGGTTAGGGGCTCTGGTGCCAGACCCCCGGGTTTGAATCCTGCTCCAACACTTTACCAGCTGTGTCATTGAGAAAGTATCTTAACTTCCCTAAACGTCAAGTTCCTTACTTTCAAATAAGGACACTAATAGTACCTACTTCAGTACCTACTTCGGAAAGTTGTTGTGAGGACTGAGTTAGAAAAGTGTCAGCGATTGTTACTGCCTAAGAAACAGCACAAGATACAATTACACACGGTTACTAAGCAATGTGTGTCTAAGGTGCAGAGATGCTATCACTGCTGCGGGCATTTCTCACTCATTCACTGAATTAACCTTTGCTGAGAGCTTCCTGTGTATGAAGCCCTGTGCTGGGCATGCTGCAATGACCAACATCACAGGCCGAGTCTCTTGTCAGAGAACCTGGCTGAGAAGACAAATGAGAAGCAATTACAAAACGGTGTGATGAGCAAGGAGCACATGGGGGGGGGCGGGGCATTGCTGGTGGAAGGGGCAGACTTAGAGTCAGGGAAGTCCATCTAAACTGAAACCTGAAAGAGGAATACAGATTCCACTGGGGGAAGGACAGAGAAGAGTACATGTGGAAAGCTCTAGAGACGAGAGAGGAAACTATAGCTGAGCTAGAACAGGAGAAAGAATGAAGACTCTCTTCTTTTTTTTTTTTCCTAAAATGAGATTGGGGAGGGGGTAAGTAGGAGCCAGGTGGTCGTGAGCTTTGTAATAATTGTTGTTTTTTAAAATTTATTTTATTGAAGTATAGTTGATTTACAATGCTGTCTTAATTTCCACTGTACTGCAAAGTGATTCAGTTATACACATGTAGACATTCTTTTTCATATTCTTTTCCATTACGGTTTATCACAGAATATTGAATATAGTTCCCTGTGCTGTACAGTAGGAACTTATTTTACCCATTCTGTATACAATAGTTTGCATGTAATAATTGTTAATTGTTATAAAACACTGCACCTCTAGTAGCCATCCAAGTGGAGATGTTGGGAAGGCAGCCAGATATATGAGCCTAGGGTCTGGGAGAGAGGTCCGAACTAGAGAGACATAAATTTGGAGTTATCAGTGTATATGGATATTTAGTCAGGGGACTAGTTGAGATGACTAAGAGAGTGAGCACAGAGAGGAGAGGCCCAGAGTCGGGGGACTCCAAAGTTAAGGTTCATAGAAGAGGGGAAGACCCAGGTTCATTTCATCCGCCCAACTACCCTAAAATGAATCATTGCTATGACCCCCTTTTTACAGATGAGAAAACTGCAGGGAGTGCTTAAGTAACTTACTGAAGGTCAAGCAAGCAGGTGAGTGGCAGAGATGGAATTCAAGCACACAGGGAGGTCTAAGCAGTGCTCCTCGAAATGCCACCTCCTGCCTCTCTCAGAAGCCCGAAAGCCCACTAAAAGATGTTAAGCGGGAGAGTGAAATGCCTCCAGACTGACATTTCAGAAAAACCATGTGTATGGGATGGATTAGGGAAGGCCGAGCTTGGGGGCAGGGAGAGCATTTAGACTACTGCAGTAATCCACATGCGAGATGCTTGTGACTGCAGCCAGGATGGGGGACTGGAAAGAAGTGGACACATTCCAATGATAGGTAGAAGGATAGAGATCAGGGACTAATTGAAAGTGAGTGGTGAGAGAGACTAGGAATCAAAGTTGATTCATAGGTTTCTGATTTGGGCAACCATGTGGATGGAAGTGTCATATGTTGAGATGGGGATCCCAGGAAAAGAGGCATGTTGAGGGCAAGGAGAGGTGGCATGAATTCATCATAGCAATGCCCAGGGTCACTAACAAGTCGACACGCAAATATTTGTTGAGTTGAACCAAACAACATAGAACTTGGGAGCTCGAATAGTACATTCCCATGGTTTTAAAAGACACCACAGGAAATCATGGACAAACGGTGAGTCTATTTCAGGCATGAAAATCTCCAGGGGGAAATTCCCTGGTGGTTCAGTGGTTGGGACTCTGTGCTTTCAGTGCCGAGGGTTTCGGTTTGGTCCCTAGTCGGGGAGTTAGGATCCTGTAAGCCACCGTGTGGTATGACCAAAAAAAAAAAGGAAGGAAGGAAAGGAGGGAGGGAGGGAGGAAGGAACGAAGGAAGGAAAGAAAAAGAAAGAAAGAAAGAAAGGAGGAAAGAAAGAAAGGAAGAAAGGCAAAGAAAGAAACAAAGAAAGAGAGAAAATCTCCAGGAAAAGATTTTCTAAAGCTGCCACTGATAAACATCCTAATATTTAACAGCTCTCGCTGCTGCGAAGTTTTCTACCATAAAAAGCCAATCCCAACCCTCCTACACTGTTGGTGGGAATGTAATTTGTACAACCATTATGGTGAATAGTACAGAGGTTCCTTAAAAAACTAAATATAGTGCTTCCCTGGTGGCGCAGTGGTTGAGAATCTGCCTGCCAATGCGGGGGACACAGGTTCGAGCCCTGGTCCGGGAATATCCCACATGCCGTGGAGCAACTAAGCCTGTGCACCACAACTACTAAGCCTGCGCTCTACAGCCCGCGAGCCACAGCTACTGAAGCCTGCGCGCCTAGAGCCCATGCTCCGCAGCAAGAGAAGCCACCACAATGAGAAGGCCACGCACCACAATGAAGAGTAGCCCCTGCACACGGCAACTAGAGAAAGCCCGTGCACAGCAACAAAGACCCAACACAGACAAAAATAAATAAATAAAATAAATTTAAAAAACAAAGAAACTAAATATAGAACTACCATATAATCCAGCAATTCCACTCCTGGGCATATACCCAGAGAAAACCATAATTCAAAAAGCCACGTGCACCCCAGTGTTCATTGCAGCACTATTTACAATAGCCAGGACATGGAAACAACCTAAATGTCCATCGACAGAGGAATGGATAAAGAGGATGTGCTGCATATACAATGGAATATTACTCAGCCATAAAAAAGAATGAAATAATGCCATCTGCAGCAACATGAATGGACCTGGAGATTATCATATTAAGTGAAGTCAGACAGAGAAAGACAAATACTGTATGATATCACTTATATGTGGAATCTAACAAAAAATGATACAAATGAACTTATTTACAAAACAGAAACACACTTGCAGATCTCAAAATCAAACTTATGGTTACCAAAAGGGAAATGTGAAGGGGAGTGATAAATTAGGAGATTGGGATTAACACATACACATTACTATATATAAAATAGGTAACTAACAGGGACCTATTGATTAGCACAAGGAACTCTACTCAATATTATGTAATAACCTATATGGGAAAAGAACCTGAAAAATAATATATATATATATATATATATATATTCGGTTTGGTATATATGTGTGTATATATATATATATATATATATAGCTGTATCACTTTTCTGTACATCTGAAACTAACACAACATTGTAAATCAGTTATACTCCAATAAAAAATTTTTTTTAACAAAGTTAAAAAAGAAGCCAGTGCCAGCTCTCAGGGGTTCCTGGTAAAGATTAATTAATTAATTTGGGGATCTGAGATGAGAGAAGCTTTGCTCACTGAGAAAGACATTTGCAAGGGCTTCTCAGTGGGACCCCAGCACTCATCCCTGGCTTGACATTTCCACCTCCTGTCCACACACGCTACCCTTGCCCTGGTCACCCCCTGAAGAAATGGGATGCCTCCCCTCCATGTCTTTGTTCCCACTGATCCTCTGCTTGGCATGTCTCTCTCATCCTTTTTGTGGAAATTCTCTCCAGCCCTCGAGCCCAGCCATATGTTCTCTCCTCCACGAAGTCTGTCCCCAGCTTGATGCCCCTACACTGGAAGTAGTTCCTCTGTGATCAAATAGCATTTCACAGCTCTGTCAGGTGACCTAGAGCGCTCTTGCCTCTCTGCCATATGTCGTGTACAAATCTGGTCCCCATCACTGAACTGTGAACTCTTTGAGGATCACAGGGTACATAGCTCAATGCTTTATATACATTCATTCACCTATGAAACTAACAGTTATGGAGGGCCTGCTACCACCTGGACACCGAGGGGGCAAAGACAATTGAAGTGTGGTTTCACGGACCTTACAATCAAATGTGGGGAAAAAAACTCTAAAGAAAAGACCAGATTCCGCTAAAAAAAAATCAAAACAGGTTTCTTTAAGCCTGGCTGTAGAATGAGCCTGTTCCTGTGGAGAGGAGAGCTTGAACTTGACACCCCTGCTCTGGAACAAGAGACCCATTTCTGTCTTAGGGACCTCCCACTGCTGGCTGCTGCCCCCGCCATGCTGAGCTTGGGAGGCTCCGTGTCCCCAACTCTTCAACACCAGGGTAGACACACTAGTTTTTGATTAATTTCCCATAGCAGAGCTGAGACTAGATGGACACAGACAAAGCAAGTCTAAAGATTTGGGGATAATAACAGGGAATGAGCAGAAAGAGTAACATGCAACCAATAATGCAGCTCACAAGATGTGACATCATTGGGGTATCTCGGGATGCACACCTGCTTCCAGGGGGCAGAGGTTCTCTGTCACTCCTCGTACTTGGGAGCCCCAGCAAAGCCCTCCTGAGTTACTGAGACCCAAACAATGCGTGACAAGAAGACAAGCATCCCTCTCCCCGCAGCCCCAGGAGCCCACTGATTTGCATCTCCTGGGGGAAGGAATCATCGCACCAAATGGCCGCTTCCCTACATAAGTAATCCCAGGAACACCCAACTGTGATGCCCCACTCGCACCTCTGGGGTCCAGGCCTTCTTCTACGGCTTCTTACGAGACCCTCCTCCATTCTCTGCCTACCTGTCTAGATGACCTCATGAGTGTAAGTCCACTTTGAATGATGTACTCATTTTTTTAAAAAATAAATTTATTTATTTTTGGCTGTGTTGGGTCTTCATTGCTGTGCACGGGCTTTCTCTAGTTGCGGCGAGCAGGGGCTACTCTTCGTTGCAGTGTACGGGCTTCTCATTGCGGTGGCTTCTCGTTGCGGAGCACGGGCTCTAGGCGTGCGGGCTCCAATAGTTGCAGCTCACAGGCTCAGTAGTTGTGGCGCACGGGCTTATTTGCTCTGCTGCATGTGGGATCTTCCGGACCAGGGCTCGAACCCATGTCTCCTGCATTGCCAGGCAGATTCTTTTTTTTCACATCTTTATTGGAGTATAATTGTTTTACAATGGTGTGTTAGTTTCCGCTTTATAACAAAGTGAATCAGCTACACATATACATATATCCCCATATCTCCTCCTCTCTTGTGTCTCCCTCCCACCCTCCCGGCAGGCAGATTCTTAACCACTGAGCCACCAGGGAAGTTCCTGAATGATGTACTCTTGATTTTATGCATCCAATCTCAAACTTTTGACAGAGCTCCAGACGCACATATCCAATTGCCCACTTGACTTCTCCACTTAGGGGCCTGCCTTACAGACATCTTAACAGGGCAAAAAGGAACTCTCGAGTTTCCCTCCCAAATCTGTTCCTTCCTCCAGCCCTACTCCAGCTCCAATTTTCCCCATCTTAGTAAATGACAGCACTATCCATTTAACTACTCAAACCGATACACTAAGTCCCCTACATACGAATGAGTTCTGTTCCGAGAGCGTGTTTGCAAGTCCAATTTGTTCGTAAGTCCAACGAAGTTAGCTTAGGTACCCAACTAACACAATCGGCTATATAGTGCTGTACTGTAATAGGTTTATAATCGTTTTTGCGCAAATAATACATAAAAAACAAATAAACACAAAAAATAAAGAAAACATTTTTAATCTTACAGTACAGTACCTTGAAAAGTACAGTAGTACCAGCTACATCACTGCTGCTTTTTTGCTTGCTTCCAGACATATTGGGCTTGAAATAAAGATACTGTACTACTGTACTCTAGACAGTGCTGTACAGTAAAGTAAGCAAAAGCACAACCACTTGTAGAGGATGCACGCATGTGACAAGGTACGCCAGACGCGTGAACTAACTTAAGTGACTGGACATGCGAACACAAGTTTGCATCTTTGAAAGTTCACAACTTGAAGGTTCAGTTGAAGGGGACCTACTGTACCCTTGATCATCCTTAACTCCTCCATTACCCTCATGCCCCAACAGATCCAGAAGCAAGCCATGTGGATTCTATCTCTAAAGTATATCAGGAATCTTTCTTCTCTCAACTCCACCCTAGTCCAGGCCACCATGGCCTGAACGACTCTAAACCACCTCCAGACTGGTCTCCCAGTTCCACACTCGCCCCTTGAATCCATTTTTTTTGTTGTTGTTGTTACAGCAGCAAAAGTGAGCTCTTCAAGCTCTAAATAGTTACCTGCAGCTCAGATGCCTTCAATGCCTTCCGGCGGCTTTCAATCCAAATGCATTTACCACCTCGCTATAGGCTAAAGGTTTGCGTCCCCTCAAAACCTGTGTGTGAAATCCAGATGCCCAATGAGACAGTGGAGGCAGGGCCTTTGGGAGGGGGTTAGGACGTGAGTGTGCAGCCCTCATGAGTGGATCGCTTAGAAAAGAGACCCCAGAGACCAACCTGGCCCCTTCTGCCACGTGAGGACACAGAGAAAAGACAGCCGTCTTCTGAAACAGGAAGCAGGTCCTCACTAGACACCAGATCTGCTGGCACCTTGATCTTGAACTTCCCAGGCTGCAGAGTAGTGGGAAATAAATGTCTGTTGTTTAAGTGGCTGAGCCGGTGGTATTTTTGTTATAGCAGCAGAAATTGACTAAGGCACATCTCTGTTATCTTATCTCCTCCTGGGTCTCCAGCTGAATCTCTTGCCATTCCTCATCCCTGACACACCCTGCTTTCTAGGCCCTAGACTATGTTGTTTCCTCTGCTTGAAAAGCTCTTCCCTGGTCTTCTGTAGCTAGCTCCTTTTCTTCCTTGAGGTCTTCCTAGAGCGCCTTCTCAGAGTCTTCCATTATCGCCTTATGTAAATCCACCCGCATCTCCCTCTTCCTCTGCTACCCTAGGCTATTCTCTGTCTATTCTTTATAACACCTATCGCAGCCCGTGATGACTGCATTCATTTCTCTGTTGCCTTTTTCTTTGTCAGTCTTCCTCACTAGAGTATGTGTCTTGCTGTATCCGTCTTGTTTACCCTTATAGCCCTAGTCTAGCACAGTTCCTGGCACCCAAGAAGTCTCGATAAATGTTTGTTGAAGAAATGGAGTGTTCTGAGCACCTCCTATTCACCCTGCCCTTAATAGTATGAGATGGCCAAACACTGGGCAGATGACCCTGACAGCAGTTTATGAGCGACAAAGGCTCACAGCCTGGAGAAAGGGGACATCACACAGCACGCGGGGCCACATGGGGGCCGCACCCTGGAATAGAGTGAAGTGACAGGGGCAGTGGGATTGAACCTTGTAGTGACAAGAGGGTGGGATGACCCTTGGTTCCTGCAGCGCTACGTGATTGGCTTGCTTGAATAATTTTGAGAACCGACAAGGAGGCAAAATCCAATAATTTGAGGACTGCATGGAGTGCAGTTCCAGCTGTAGGGGAATTCGTCAGGCAGGGAGAATTTCCTGCTGGTGGGGACATATCTGGAGAGGACTTTGGGCCCTGTGATGCTCAAAGACGTCAAGACAGCACTGGAAATTTTAGGTCTTACAACAAATGGACCTAGCTTCTGGACAAGAGACATGCACATATGTAGCCAGGGGTAGGGAATACAGGGAGGAGATTGTTTCATTATATGAGTAAGTGAATGAATTATTATTATCCTGTACGCCCTGTGATGGTGTATGTAAGTACTATATGAGCAACGAGTAAATGTTCAAAAAAGGATCATTCAGTAAAACTGAATACCTACTTTGTTTTTATCCTAAATGAGAGCCAGCGGAGATTATGTTCAGCTTCATGTAAAAGAAAACCCAAATAACACTAACTTAAATAAGATAGGGATTTATTTTTCTCTCCCATTATGAGAAGTCAGGAAGTAGGAGATCCAGGGCTGGAATGGCAGCTTCACATCAGGCTTCTCTTAGCTTGCCCCATTCCACCATTTCTAGGGTGGAGCTTTCACCCTCATGCTCACAATATCGTTGCTGTTGCTCCAGTCATCAAGCTATATTCCAGGCAGAAAGAAGGAGAAAAGACAAAGAGCAAATGGGCATGAGTCACTGGAGTCACTCACCTTTAATGAGCTTTTCCTGAAGTCCCACTTGCTCTCTATTGCTCAGAAGTAAGCTAAAAGAAGTCCTGGGAATGTTTTGTTTTGTTTTGTTTTGTTTGCTTTTTACTTTGTGTGTGTGTGTTATTGTTGTTGTTTTTAGGGTTTTTTTGTGGTTTTTAAAAATTGAAGTATAGCTGATTTACAATGTTTCAGGTGTAAAGTGATTCATATATATGTTCATATATATATATATATATGTTCTTTTTCAGATTCTTTTCCTTTATAGGTTATTATAAGATATTGAATATAGTTCCCTATATTGCTATAGTGCTATACAGTAGGTCTCATTGTTTACTTATTTGATCTATAGTAGTGTATCTGTTAATCCTAAACTCCTAATTTATCCTTCCCGCCCCCCAACCCCAGTCCCAGGAATGTTTTTACCTGGGTACATTACTACCTCCACCCCCAAAATGGGACTCTGTTTATAAGGAAGACAGGAGAATGGATATTGGATAGACAACTCACAGCCTGTGGACAGCCAGTGGGAGTGAATAGCAGCTACAATCAATGAATAGACTGGATATTTTAAATAAAGTCTGGAATTGAAGGCCTTAGGCAAGGCAGACTAGAAAACAGGAAAGCCCCACAAGATAGTTTTTATTTAATCTCTGCAAGATTAAGATAAGACCAAAAAACACGTCCATAGTAACAGAGAAGGTTCAGTAAGTGACAGCCAGGGAAGGGGTAATGTGGCCAGCTCTGGTCTGAAAGGGTTGTAGGAAAGGCAAATGGTCACAGGGTCATAATTAGCCACAAACAGATGGTTGATCCTGGGCAGGCTATCTAGATGCACTCCTCGGGTCTCAATGTCCTTATCCGTAAAATGAGAGGATTGGACTAAATTATCTCCGAGATCTTTTCAACTCTAAATTTCTTTTGTAATGGCGGTCTTTTTTTCTTGCTTTTTTAGGAGTGAAATCTTTTGGACAAATGAAAGCTTATGTAGAAAACTAATAAAGCAGAGCTGCTCTGAATGACCAGGGATTGGAACCCTGGAGTTCTGTCCGCTTGGCCTCAGTTTTAATCCCCACGGTGGCCCCTGAACTCCAAAGAGCACATTTCTACATAGTTCCAGGTGTAACTTTAATAAAATCAAATGATGTACTTATTGGTATAAATCAGATGACACATATAACCATGGGAAAATTGCTTTTACTTGTTACTAACAATCTTAAAGACTTTCTAAAACCCATGAAATTAAATAACTAGAGTTTCAAATTGTGACACTTTATTATGACTCTCATTTGAAATCACTGGGGAAATATTCATAAAATCTCACAGGAAACTCGACAGAATTTCCAGCAAAATTTATTCAGCAGTGATGGGGGGAAAAGGAGCTTGGATTATGAACAAAAGTTTTCAGAGTAACATACTTATTATTTTCCAGGTAGTTATTTAGATAAAAATGATTCTCAGAGAAAACAAAACAAAACAAAACAGACCCTTGTTTTGCAAATACTTGTTTCCTGTGTGCCAGGCGCGGCTGCTTCCTGTTTACCAAAAGTAATTGTTGGTAACTGGAAGCAAAGACCAGAAAAATGCACCTCTTGTCAGTCACCTGCTGAACTTCCTTTCCCTTACACTTGTCATACTTTTAACATTCCCAAAGTTTTTCAAATGTCCTTCCAAATCTTCAATGTATTCAAAAAAAAACAACAACAGTAGAAAGACTTAATGAGATCTGGAACCGTTATCCTCACGTTTCTCCCTCTACAGTGTCTACCCTTTGAGTATCAGATAAAATTTTATGACTACTCTGATTATTTTTTCTACCCACACAGAATCCTAAAGCGTGTTTTTATCTCCATAATAGTTCAATACACCCAGTTTTGCTCTCTCTTTCTTCCTGTCCACACGGGCAATCACCACCCAGCTTCTGCATTTTTCTCCTCACAATATCCCGCCTCCTTGATCCTGCTTTTCCTCTCATCATTGTAACCTTTTTTCTTTGCAGATAGGTCTGGAAAACACCATCTGTTCCAATTTTAAGGTCTCTGGGGCAGATTAGAGGTCCGGGAGCAATACTCTTCCAACTCGAAATCCCAGACGCACTGTCAGCCAAATATTTTTTTTTCTCGTTTTTAAACTTAATTTTTATAAAGTTCCTCCAGAGGCAAAATAAAGGAAATCATATTTAGGGATTCATGAAAAGTCATACAAAACTTAAAAAAATGGTTTAATAATCCATTTAAGTTAGAATTCTGATCACAATACAGGTCATATTGTTACCGCGTGGCCTCTTCTTTGGCCAGAAGGCGTCCAGCAGTTTGAGGTCCGACAGTTAACCAACTAGCCCTTAGTGCCACGAACAGACTCAACTCCCAACCTTGGCGCCGAGAGCATCCGCGCAGCCGGGCCGGATCCGGTAATGAGCTCTCGGCTACGGAAGGTGGTGCTGTTGGGTCTGAGGGGAGCCGGGCTAGCGCCGGGACCCCGGGACCAGAGTTGCAAAAAGCACCCGAGATGCCTAAAGTGAGTTGCCTCAGTTTGGACACCACTCGAGAGTGGGACTTCTGGGGACTCAGAGAGTTCGAGATAAAGGCAGGAATGCTCTGGGAAGAGCCAATCCGAGAGGAAATTTAGACCCAAGCTATGGGCGGGGACCGGGGGCACCTTCTGGGGCCGGGGAGCGGGGAGCGGGGTCGACGGAGAGAAAGGGGGGGCTTTCATCCCCTGGAGACAAAGAGGTGCCTTCTTTGGACAACAGCTGCCAGTGCCACACACACCATACGGCGGGGAGCGGGGGAGGGGCGCCGGGGAGCGTCGGGGGCCGGGACAGCTCCGACTTCCCACAATGGTGGTTGTCATGGTGACGGGCCATCCATCTAAGGGGAGGCTGAAAGGACCCATTGTTCCGGAGGCGGGCTGCCCGGGCTGCGCCTGTTTCTGGGAGACACCTTTAAACACCTCGGGAGGGCTGGGGACCGTGGCTGCGGCGTCCGCGGGAGTCTCAGGCCGGGACCGCAGACCGCGGGTCGCGACGCAGCCGGGACTCGGCTCGAGCCCGCACTGACCCCTCCCACGCGGGCGTGCGGCGATCAGCGGGGGACACGTGTGCGCGCGCGCGCGCGCGCGCACACACACACACACGCACACACACGGAGATGGGGTTGGTAACACAGCCGGCACGGGCGCGCACGCGCACACACACACACACACACACACACACACACACACACACGGAGATGGGGTTGGTAACACAGCCGGCACGGGCGCGCACGCGCACACACACACACACACACACACACACGGAGATGGGGTTGGTAACACAGCCGGCACGGGCGCGCACACACACACACACACACACACACACACACACACACACGGAGATGGGGTTGGTAACACAGCCGGCACGGGCGCGCACACACACACACACACGGAGGGGTTGGTAACACAGCCGGCACGGGCGCACACACACACACACGGGGTTGTTAACACAGTCGGCGCGCGCGCGCGCACACACGGAGGGGTTGGTAACACAGCCGGCACACACACACACACACACACACACACACACACACACACACACACACACACACACACACACACACACACACACACACAGAGATGGGGTGGGTAACACAGCCGGCGCGCGTGCGCGCACATCCCGGGGCGTGGGCCGGCAGGTGCACGGGAGGCTAGTGGAGAAGGCCTGGGAACCCCACCAGTACTAGCTGAGGTCTGGGGCCAGGGGCTTCGGGAAAGCCCCACAGAATCACTTCGCAATCATGCTGGAAGAAAAAGGAGAACAAAATCACGGTGTAAAGAAGGTTAAAAGTTCCAAGGAAGCATGGCACGTTTCCTTATTAACAGCAAACAATTGGAGACAACCTAAAAGTCCGTCCCTGGGGGCTGGTTAAATAGTGTGGGACACATCCCTCTGATGAAATATTAAGCGGCCATTTAAAAATCAAAGGGCAGCTCCATATGCAGAGTTTATGGGAGTGTCCCGTATGTTTCAAGTAATAAAGCAAATGCAGAACAGCGTGAGTGTTACGTGTACCTGTGTGTACACATACACTCCTGTGCACCTGCACGTGTTTGCATCTCTCTCTTTTTTTTTTTTTTGGCTGAATTGGATCTTCCTTGCTGCGCGTGGGCTTTCCATAGTTGCCCCGAGCAGGAGCTACTCTTTGTTGCAGTTCTTGGGCTTCTCACTGCCGTGGCTTCTCATTGCGCAGCACGGTCTCTAGGCGCTCTGGCTTCAGTAGTTGCAGCACACGGGCTCAGTAGTTGTGGCTTGCGGGTTCTAGAATGCAGGCTCAGTAGTTGTAGCGCACACGCTCAGTTGCTCCGCGGCCTGTGGGATCTTTCCGGACCAGGGCTCGAACCCGTGTCCCCTGCATTGGCAGGCAGATTCTTAACCGCTGCGCCTCCAGGGAAATCCTGCATCTTCTTAGGAGAGCACTGTGGAACCAGAGCATGTAGTGGGGAAATGAAAACTTCCTTCTCACAATATAGTCTTTGGTAACTTTTGGATTTTGTCCTATGCACCATGTATTATCCAAAAAAAGAAAAAACGTTTATAAATCACTTTAAAATTGCATTTGAACACTAATGAGATTTGGAGCTCTCCATAAGGTGCCTGAGCTCTTTTTAAAAATGTTTTAATAAATATCAATTTAAACAGTATACATGGATAACAAGTACCATTAACTCACAGATTGGGAAGGTAGTCAGAGCGCCAAAGCATCTAAGTACACACCTCGGGGCGCTCACTGTATAATTGATCTGTTACATCAAATTAATCACAGGGCTTCCCAATTAAACAAATATGACATTACATTAGGGCACTTTTCCTAATTACAAAATGGTATATAGTCACTGAAATGAACTATTGAATCCCACTGACATGGATGATTTTTCCACATGGATACAAATAAAAATTGTTACTTATTAATGACTTACCAAATAATGAGTTAACATCTATTGAGCACTTACTGAACATGGTGTTGAGGGTTTGATATGCATTATTTCTTTTAATCTTTCAAACAAACCATTTGCCTATTATACAAGTGAAGAAACATGGAGAAGTGTTCTTCCATTTACCTAATATCATACAGCTAAGAAAGCTGCAGAGGCTGGATTTGAATTCACATCTGACTGACTCTAAAATCTATGTTCTTAACCTTTACACGTCACTTTTCAAATTATGGTGAAAATATAGGCTCAGTATGAATCTCTAATCCTGAGGCTTCACAGATTTTTTAAATTGAAATATGTTGCTTCACGACGTTGTTACTTTCAGTTATACATATATATTCAATCATACATATATATATATTTCTTTTTCAAGTTCTTTTCCCTTATAGGTTATTACAAAATATTGAGTATAGTTCTCTGTGCTATATAGTAGGTACCTGTTGGATGTGGCTTCACAAATTGAATCAGAAGTTTCTAACTATTAAGAATTAGACTATATTTGAGGAAACATCCATTGTAAACAGTATAGTGGACCTATGAAATTTTAACTCATGCTGTAGTTTGGTTGTGCAGAGTAAATATGAGGTCTGTGTTTTGTGAATAACTAATGTAGCCTTTATTTAGATGTCCATAAATCAAGGTGAATTGGAATCAAACATGCTCATTCCTCTATGTATTGTCTGGCTGCTTTTGCACTACCATGGCAGAGTTGCATACTTGTAAGATCAACTGTATGGCCCACAAAGACTAAAATATTTGCTGTTTGAGCCAAGACTTTGGAAACAACCTAAATGTCCATCGACAGATGAATGGATAAAGAAGATGTGCTATATATTTACAATGGAATACTACTCAGCCATAAAAAAGAATTAAATAATGCCGTTTGCAGCAACATGGATGGACCTAGAGATTAACCTACTTAAGTGAAGTAAATCAGAAAGAGAAAGACAAATACCATATGATATCACTTATATGTGAAATCTAAAATACGGCACAAATGAACTTATCTATGAAACAGAAACAGACTCACAGACATAGAGAACAGACTTGTGGTTGCCAAGTGGGGTGTGGGGGACAGATTGATTGGGGATTTGGGATTAGCAGATGCAAACTATTACATAGATAATGGATAAACAACAAGGTCCTACTGTATAGCACAGGGAACTATATTCAATATCCTGTGATGAACCATAATGAAAAATAATAAAAAGTATAACTGAATCACTTTGCTGAACAGCAGAAAGTAACACAACATTGTAAATCAGCTATACTTCAATATAATAAATTTTTTTTAAATATTTGCTATTTGGCTGCTACAGAAAATATTTGCTGATCCTTGATCTAGAGTTAAGGTCATGCTCTCAGAAAGGCAAAAGAGGGAGGGACTTTTTTAAAAAAATTCTAGCCCCATTCTAAAAGTATTATTTTAATATTCATCCAAGTATCCCACTCGTGTTCAAAGCTGTGCATTCAGGGCTGTCCCCAGGGGCTTTAGCAATGAGAAATATACTTCAGTTCTTACAGGATAAGATCGGTAGATGTACTGACGTAGGTTTTCCTCAGCCACGATGCTATTTTTCTGTGAGAAGCAGCTCACTGATAAGCGCCCATCTTTTTGCTTTGGCAGCTGTTCTTAACCGAAGAACTTCTAGAGGAAGAAAGAAGCCAAAGATACATGATGATTTGCCAAAATGCAGCAATTACTGATTGAAATATATAGCTTGTGACATCACATACGGTAGTTGGAACCCACTGAGAGAGATGATTGGCACTGTTTTCCTTCGCTTTCAAAGAATTGTGTTCCCTTTTCTCTTTAAAAGCTTTTGTGGCTCTGGAAACCCTGGAGAAGGTTGTGTGAATTTGTAAAAATTAGTACATTGGGGAGAGCAGTGTGCCATCTGCAGGGACAGTTACCACTAATCTCAGGGTAAAACTTCTAGGAAAACCAATGTTGGGGGATTTTTATCCCTGTTACCCCTCCTCTTCATTGCTATCTGTGTCACCTTCTAGCCCAGAGCAATGGCTGTTGCTCCCTTGTTGCGCAACCAGAAAGTCCTAGGTTATGCCCACGGACAACACCTCCTCGTAAGAGCCAAAATCTGTAGATGTCTTAGGCAGCAAGCCAGATGACTTTTTGAGTTTGAAGTTTTGTTTCTTTCTTCCTTTTTTTTTTTTTTTGCGGTACGCGGGCCTCTCACTGCTGTGGTCTCTCCTGTTGCAGAGCACAGGCTCCGGACGCGCAGGCTCAGCGGCCATGGCTCACGGGCCCAGCCGCTCCACGGTATGTGGGATCTTCCCAGACCAGGGCACGAACCCGCGTCGCCTGCATCGGCAGGCGGACTCTCAACTACTGCGCCACCAGGGAAGCCCTAAAGTTTTGTTTCTTTAAGCTGGGGAGAACTCTCTGGAAGCTCCTCCACCCAGCTAACAGCTGACCTGTGTTGGCTTGTTTAAAGCATTCATGAAATTGGCCACAGTACAGAGCTCTTATGAAACACTGGCTTTACCAGTAGGCACAGAATACTTTCTGTGTAATTATGGTAGAGCTGTCACTCCATCCAACATCACTCAGTGGCTTAGGCAAATATGAACTCAAGCCAGTAAAAATTAAATTCTGACTGTAACCTAATTTGTGGGTATATGGGTGTTCATTGTTCAATTCTTTCCAAGATTCTGTATGTTTGAAATTTTTTCTGATCAGATGTTGGGGGAAAAGTAGATTCTTATCTGAAAGCTCCATTTTCTCCAAGTTTCTGAGGAACAAAACAAGACTGATATTTGATAAAACATTAGAACTTTTCATTTAAAAACATATCCCTCCGCTGTAAGAACAAAACAAAACAAAACACCTCCATTAAGATCATAAGGATACTATGCACTATGAATAATAGAAACACAGATAGGGATCGACGAATGGATAAAGAAGATGTGATGTGAGATATATATATTTATATACATATATATATATGCACAATGGAATATTACTCAGCCATAAAAAGAATGAAATAATGCCATTTGCAGCAACATAGTTGGACTCAGAGATTATCATACTAAGTGAAGTAAGTCAGAGAAAGACAAATACCATATGTATCACTTATATGTGGAATCTAAAATATGACACAAATGAACTTACCTATGAAACAGAAACAGACTCACAGATATAAAGAACAGATTTGTGGTTGTCAAGGGGGAGGGGGGTCCGGGAGGGGTGGATTGGGAGGCTGGGGTTAGCAGATGCAAACTATTACATAGAGAATGCATAAACAACAAGGTCCTACTCTATAGCACAAGGAACTATATTCAATATCCTGTGATAAAGCATAATGGAAAAGAATATGAAAACCTATATATATATATGAATCATTTTGCTGTACAGCATAAATTAACAAAACATTGTAAATCAACTATACTTCAATAAAATAAAATTTAAAAAAATCAGAGGGTAGAGTTCAGAGGCTAAAATAATTTCAGAGGTCTGTTCCCAAGCTTGAAAACACTTTCAGGAAAATATCTGGACATTTTCTAATAAAATAATTCCCAGCACTATTCTTAAATTATCAAGGAATGGTAATAACACTGACTGTGTATGTGAGTGAAATGCTCTTTTTTCCCGCCATATTCAATTTTAAGTTGTCGTTACTTGTTTCAGACTCCCAGATTGCCCTCTTAGTAGGTTTTCATCTATCAGAAGTTCTGAAAGGGCCACAACTTAATGCAGATGTCGAAGTCTTCTCTTTTCTCTCATCTCTAGCATAAGCATCCATGGGCATTTCTTCCCACAGCTGTCAAACTACCCACTAACTTCTATTCAATCCATCTCTTAGTCCTTTCAGCACACATACAGTTAAATAGGAAAGAATACGAAGGGACTAATGAACATTTGCATTTAGTCAATTAGGCAATGAATTTTCTCAGCTTATTGTCTAATATGTTTTCATGTTACTATACTAATATAGCACCCTAATGCCAATCCCCAACTCTATAAGAAGTCTCTTGGGCTTCCCTGGTGGCGCAGTGGTTGAGAATCTGCCTGCCAATGCAGGGGACATGGGTTCGAGCCCTGGTCTGGGAAGATCCCACATGCCACGGAGCAACTAGGCCCGTGAGCCACAACTACTGAGCCTGCGTGTCTGGAGCCTGTGCTCCGCAACAAGAGAGTCCGCAATAGTGAGAGGCCCGCGAACCGTGATGTAGAGTGGACCCCGCTTGCCACAACTAGAGAAAGCCCTGGCACAGAAACAAAGACCCAACACAACCAAAATTTAAATAAATAAATACAATTTAAAACAAACAAACAAAAAAACAGACAATGCTATACACTCTTAAACTTTGTTTGCCAAACTATAGCTTAAAAAAAAAGAAGTCTCTTGATTAAGTATGTAAGGAGGTAAGTATTTATCTTACTAAATTAGAAAAAGGGAAAAATTATGAAGAGAAAATGAATATACAGTAATAATTGAAATTAATTACATTGAAAATTGATCAAGGAAAAAAAGAAAGTAAAAATGGAAAAGAATAAGAAAGATGTAACCATGGGTATAAAAGAGAGTTTTTAAAAAGTTTTCTTCATGGAATTATGAACTATGTGGCATCAAATTGGATGATCTAGATGAAATGTATAATTTCCAGGTAGAATTTAAATGACAAAGATGACCCAAGAAAAATAGAAAATATGAATGGTCTTTTATCATAGAAGAAATTGGAAAGGTAATTAAGTATCTTCCATTAGAAGAAGAGGAAAACAAAAACTATTATTAGTAACTTCAGAGAGGTAAAAGGGATGCACAGAATGAGAACAGAACAATATGAAAAAGCATCAATAGAGAACAAAGACCAAGAAAGAACTCAGAAATTTTAAGTATGGCCACCTTAACTTAAAAGTTCAATAAAATGTCTGGGAGAGTAAGTCTAGAAATCTCCCAGAAAGTATAGGAAAAAAATGTAGAGAAAATATTAAAATATTAGTAGACCAATGCAGGAAGTCTAATATCTTTTTTTTTTTTTTTAGTTGCACTGGGTCTTAGTTGTGGCATGTGAACTCTTAGTTGCAGCATGCATGTGGGATCTGGTTCCCTGACCAGGGATCGAACCTGGGCCCCCTGCATTGGGAGTGCGGAGTCTTAACCACTGCACCACCAGGGAAGTCTAATATCTTACTAGCCGGAATGCTATAGAGAATGGAGAAAATGGAGAGAAGGAAAAAAATTTAATCTAGTAAATTTCCCAGTACTGAAGGGCCTGAGGATCTAAACTGAAAGGACTCACTGAGTACCCAAGTCAAAGAATGAAAACCAACTTACAGTAAGAAAAGAAAATATCTAAAACCTATATGGACTCAAAGAGAGAGAGAGAGAGAAGAAAGAAAGAAAGAAAGAAGGAAGGAGGGGGGAGGGGAGAGAGAGGGAGGGGAGGGAGTAGGAAGGGAGGAAGGAAGGAAAGAAGGAAGAAAGTAAGAAAGAAGATGGAGGAGGAAGAAGAGGAGGATTGACAGGTTACCTGGTGCATTTGACAGGTGGGAAATAATGGAGAGGGGCTGTATAGTTCTACTGGAGAGTGAAAGAAGAATGATTTGGGTACATAGAAACCTGAGGAAGCCAACAAACAAGAAGTAAGTGTTAATTTCAGGAAAAACAAAGTTGTACAAGAAAGAAAATATCACCACAGTATATTACTCGGCTTATCAGTGATGAGTTGATATCTAGAATATATAAAGAACTACAACTCAATAGCAACAAAACAACCTAAATAAAAAATGGACAAAAGACTTGAATGGACAATTTCTCCAAAGATGGAATACAAATGGCCAAGAAGGAGCTTCCCTGGTGGCACAGTGGTTAAGAATCCGCCTGCCAAGGCAGGGGACACGGGTTTGAGCCCTGGTCCGGGAAGATCCCATGTGCTGCGGAGCAACTAAGCCCATGCGTCACAACTACTGAGCCTGTGCTCTAGAGCCCACAAGCCACAACTACTGAGCCCACGCACCGCATCTACTGAAGCCCACATGCTCTAGAGCCCATGCTCCACCAGAGAAGCCCGCGCACCGCAATGAAGACAACACAGCCAAAAAAAAAAAAAAAAAAACCCAAATGGCCGGGAAGCATATGAAAGATGCTCAACATCACTAATCATAGGGTAAATGCAAATCAAAATCACAATGAGATATCACCTCACGCTCATTAAGACAGCTATTATAAATAACAAGTGTTGGTAAGACTGTGGAGAAATTGGAATCCTTTTTTTGCATAACTGGTGGGAATATAAAATGATGTGGCCACTGTGGAAAAGAGTATGGCGGTTCCTCAAAAAATTAAATATAGAAATACCTTATGATTCAGCAATCCCACTTCTCAGAATATATTTAAAAGAATTGAAGTCAAGGACTTGAAGAAGTATTTGCACACCCATGCTCATAGCAGCACTTTTCACACAACAGCCAAAAGATGGAAACAACCTAAGTGTCCATCAATGGATGAATGGATGAACAAAACGTGGTCCCTATACATAATGGACAATTATTCAGCCTTAAAAAGGAAGGAAATTGACATATGCAACAATATGGATGAACCTGCAGGACATTATTCTAAGTGAAATAAGCCATTCACAAGAAGACAAACTATTATATGATTCCATTTATGCCAGGCATCTAGCGGAGTCAAATTCATAGAGGCAGAAAATAGAATGGCAGTTGCCAGAGGCTGGGGGCAGGGGGAAATGGGGAGTTGTTGTTAGTTAATGGGCATAAAGTTTCAGTTTTGCAAGAGGACAAAGTTCTGGAGATTGATTGCACAACAATGTGAATATACTTGACAGTACTGAACTGTACACTTAAAAATGGTTAAGAGGGCACATTCTATGTGTATTTTGTTACAATTAAAAATTTTTAATTACTTCAAAATAGATCAAAGATCTTAATGTAAGAGCTAAAACTGTCACCCTTAGAAGGAAACAGGTATAAATCTGCATGACCTGGAATCAGCAATAGTTTCTTAGGTATGACACCAAAAGTACAAAGAACTGAAGCAAAAATAGATATTGGACTTCATCCAGGTTCAAAAGACACGATCAAGAAAGTTAAAAGGTAACTGAAAACATGGGAGAAAATATATGCAAATCATATATCTGATGAGGCTCTAGTATCTAGAATATAAAGAACACTTACAATTCAACAAGTAAAATACAAACACCCAACTCTAAAATGTGCAAAGGATTTGTATAGACAGTTCTCCAAAGAAAATGCACAAATGGCCAAGAAGCACATGAGAAGATGCTTAAGATTATTAGTCAACAGGAAAACGCCAATCAAAAGCACAATGAGATATCACTTCATAGCCACTAAGAAGACTATAATAAAAAAACAAAAAATAGCAAGGGTTGGTGAGGATGCAGAGAAATGAGACTCTGCTGCTGTTGCTGGTGGGAATGTAACATGGTACATCTGCTGCGGAAAACGGGATGGTGGTGCCTCACTAGGTGAAACATAGAGTTATCATGTGACGCAGCAATTCCACTCTTGGGTGTTCACCCAAGAGAACTGAAAACATATGTTCACACAAAAGCTGGTAAATGAATTTTAATAGTAGCGTTATTCATAGAAACCAAAAAGTGTAAACAACCGAAATATCCATCAACTGATGAATAGATAAATTGGTGTACCCACACAATGGCATGAGAAGGCAAGTACTGATACACGCTACAACAGCATGTTGAAAGCACCATGCTAAGTGAGAGAAGCCAGTGACCAAAGATCACATACTATACAATTCCATTTATGGGAACTGTCCAGAAGAGGTAAATTCTAGGGACAGGGCTTCCCTGGTGGCGCAGTGGTTAAGAATCCGCCTGCCAATGCAGGGGACATGGGTTCGAGCCCTCGTCCAGGAAGATCCCACATGCCGCAGAGCAACTAAGCCCGCGTGCCACAACTACTGAGCCTATGCGCCAGAACTATTGAACCCATGGGCCACAACTACTGAAGCCCATGTGCCTAGAGTCTGTGCTCCGCAACAAGAGAAGCCACCACATGAGAGGCCCGCACATCGCAACAAAGAGTAGCCCCTGCTCGCCGCAACTAGAGAAAACCTGCGTGCAGCAACGAAGACTCAATGCAGCTAAAAGTAAATAAAATAAAATAAATTTATTAAAAACAAATTCTAGGGACAGAGAGTTGATTCGCCTGGAGTAGGAGCAAGGCCGAGTGGAAATGAGAAGGGATAGCTGATACGGAGTTTCTCTGGGGGGGAGGTGAAAAAAATCTAAAATTAGATTGTGGTGATGCTCACACAACTTTGTGAATATACTGAAAACCATTGAACCACATATTTTATTTATTTTTAAAAAATATTTATTTGGCTGCATTAGGTCTTAGCAGCTGTGCGTGGGTTTCTCTCTAGTTGTGGTGCGCTGGCTCCAGAGCGCACGGGCTTAGCTGCCCCGAGGCGTGTGAGACCTCAGTTCCCCAATCAGGGATCAAACCCGCATCCCCTGCACTGGAAGGCGGATGCTCAACCACTGGACCACCCGGGAAGTCCCAGAACCATATACTTTAAACGAGCAGGTTTAATGATACATGAGGTCTATCTCAATAAAGCTCCAAAAAAGAATGCCAGTAAAAGGGGGCAACCATTATCTCCTCCCCATTGCTGCATCTTCTCATTGTTACTGGACCGCTTGCATTCTTTTCATCTTCCAAGCTCTTGGGCGGCTTTATAAACATTCTGTTTTCTCTAATACAGAGAGAGTGTCTTTCTACTCGGTCCCTCCTTCCTCCACGTGTGAGGACTGGAAGCTTGGTTTTTCGTCCTCTCTTTTATCACCTGGGAGTGGCAGGATGTCAGGGAGCTGAAAGCAGGGATTCCAGGTAAAAACCTACTGCGATAATGAAGGTGAGAACTGACCAGGGTAGCCTCGGTAGAGAGAGTGGAAGTAGTTGGACTCTATATAATTGAAGGTAGGACCAAGAAGATTTGCCAGAAGACTGGGTGTGAAGTGTGAGAGAGAAGAGTCAGGAATGGCTTTAATGGATAAACAAGGTCCTACTGTAGAGCACGGAGAACTATATTCAATATCCTGGGATAAACCATAATGGAAAATAATTTTTTGAAAAAAGAATGTAGGGGCTTCCCTGGTGGTGCAGTGGTTAAGAATCCGCCTGCCAATGCAGGGCACACGGGTCCGAGCCCTGGTCCGGGAAGACCCCACATGCTGCAGAGCGGCTGGGCCTGTGAGCCACAACTACCGAGCCTGCGCTCTAGAGCCCGCGAGCCACAGCTACTGAGCCTGCGTGCCACAACTACTGAAGCCTGTGCACCTAGAGCCTGTGCTCCGCAACAAGAGAAGCCACCGCAATAAGAAACCCGGGCACCGCAAGGAAGAGTAGCCCCCACTCGCCGCAACTAGAACTAGGGAAAGCCCATGTGCAGCAACGTAGACCCAATGCCACCAAAAATAAATAAATAAATAAACTAAAAAAAAGAAGAATGTATATATGTATAACTGAATCACTTTGCTGTACAGCAGAAATTAACACAACATTGTAAAACAACTATACTTCAATTTTTAGAAAGCTTAATTTAAAAAAAGAATATAAAGAAAGAAAAAAAAAGAATGACTTTAAAGTTATTGGCCTGAGTGCCTGGGAAGAAAGAGACTGTAACTCTTTACTGAAATGAACAAGAGTACAAGGGGAGCAGGTCTGAGCTGAAACATCAGAAGGTCAACTTGGGACAGGTTAAGTTTGAGATGTTTCCAAGTAGAGCTGTCGAGTAGTGTGGTATAATGAAGAATCTATCTCACCTTTGTCCCAGGTTTCTGGCACAGAGCTTAGAAAATGCTGAGCATTTCCTGAGTGGTAGGAGTGTCTTGCTGTGCTAACGAGGTGGGGCTTCCCTGGTGGCGCAGTGGTTGACAGTCTGCCTGCCAATGCAGGGGAGGCGGGTTCGAGCCCTGGTCTGGGAGGATCCCACATGCCACGGAGCAACTAAGCCCATGCGCCACAACTACTGAACCTGTGCTCTAGAGCCCATGAGCCACAACTACTGAAGCCTGCACGCCTAGAGCCCATGCTCCGCAACAACAGAAGCCACTGCAATGAGAAGCCTGCGCACCCCAATGAAGAGCAGCCCTCGCTTGCCGCAACTAGAGAAAGCCCACACGCAGCAACAAAGACCCAACGCAGCCAAAAATAAATAAATAAATAAAATAATGTATGCTGATGAGGTGACTCATGGTGGCCCATAGATGGCCTCAGGATGGGGGCTGGTCACCAGAAAGACTGACCACGTGATTAGAGGGTTGGAACTTTGGGCCAGTCTGACCTCAGGGAGATTGAGTGGAGTAACTTGGGCAATGAGAGCTAATCCAGCATGCCTATGAAATGAAACCCAATGGAAACTCTGGACATGGAGGCTTGGAGGAGCCTCCTGGTTGATGGGCACATGATGTGTCAGGAGGGTTATGCACCCTGATTCCATGAGGAGAGGGTACAGAAGCTCTGCACTCCCCACAAGGTCCCAACTATGTGTATCCTTTATAATAAAACTAATTGTAAGCATAGCACTTTCAGTGTGTTCTGTGAGTCCTTCTAAAGGAATTGCTGAATCTGAGTGCATCCTGGGAATCCCCGTATTTGTAGCCAGTCAGGCTGAAGTGTGGTGGCCTGGAGACAGCGGTGAGTATCCTCAGAATTGAGCCATATTGCAGTACACCCAGTTGGTGTCAGACTAAGGGGCGTGGAAATGGAGTAAGTAGGTAGTTTGATATTCCACTTGGGAGATTCAGGGAAAAAGTCAGGGCTGGAGGGAGAACACTGTGAGCTTTGAGCATACAGATAGTGTTTATAAAGGCCCAAGAGTGGATGAAGTTATCTAGGGAGTGGGTGTGAGTAGAAAAGAGAAGACATCCAAAGCCATGCCAACATTAGAAGTGAGGGAGATGGGGAGGGAGCAGAAAAGGAGGCTGAGAATTGGTCAGAGAGGAAAGCCAGGTGAGGGTGGTCCCAAAGGAAAGAAAGTGTATCTAACATTGCTGACAAGTAAGATTGAGACAGAGAAATTTTCATTAGATTCAGCAATGTGGAGGCTTTGGGAGAACAAGGTCAGAGAAGTTTCAATGGAGTGATGGGGTTCGAGAAAGAATGGGAGGTGAGAAATGAGAGCAACTCGTTCAAACAATTTTGTTCTATCATTTGCAAAGCAGAAATAGAGACACAGACGTAGAGAACAAATGTTATGGATACCAAGGGGGGAAGGCGGGGCAGGATGAATTGGGAGATTGGGATTGACATATATACACTACTGTGTATAAAAGAGATAACTAGTGAGAACCTACTGTATAGCACAGGGAACTCTACTTAGTGCTCTGTGGTGACCTAAATGAGAAGGAAGTCCAAAAAAGAGGGGATATATGTATACATACAGCCGATTCACTTTGCTGTACAGTAGAAACTAACACAACATGGTAAAGCAACCATACTCCAATGAAAATTAATTAAAAACTAAATAAAAGAACAAAAGAATTTTTGTTCTAAAGAGAGGAAGAGAAATGAGGCCAAGGCTGGAAGAGGTAGGAGGGCCAAAGAAGGCATTGGTTTGCTTCTTCAGTGGGAGAAGTAGCAGTAGGTTTATATGCTAATGGAAATGATGCAGTAGAACAAGGAAAATGTACACAGAAGAAGAGCAATCGCTAGATGGGGCAAGCTGGTGGAGTGACAGGTGAGCTGGGACAGGACCTAGTACACAAATGGAGAGGATCGTGCAGTGTGCAGTTCACCCCTTGTCACAGGAGGAAAGGCACAGGGCACAGACGGAAATAAGTCTGAAGGTTTGGTGTTAGGAGCTACAGAAATTCTTCCCTAATTGCTGCTGTCCAAGGTTGGATTCTCCAGGAGCAGACACTGAAACAAAGATGTTTATGAGGGATCACCAGCTACAACAGGAGGTGGAGGTGACAGGATTAGGCAGAGAAAGAACGTGAAGTGTGAGGTAGGCACAGCAAAACCCTGGCCAAGCCAGTGGGGAGCTATGGAGGAAGTGTGGCCCACCAGAGCTACCCTGCCCTGAGCTGTCCTCCGGACACCAACTGCCCCAGCCCACTCTACAGCCTGGGCTGTGGTAGGATTCTCCTGGTTCTCCCAGTAAAAGGCTGTCGCACAGGTGGGGTCTTGCTCAATGGGGCTGTGAGTCCCCACGTGTGCTCTGAGACTATGCCTCCTCTAGTCCACTTGGTACTGTCATGGGCCTCCAGAAACCGAGTCTGGGACAGCTAGTCATGTACATATTGTTCAGTATCTCTGCTCTGTGGGAGGGATGAGGGATATGTGGTGTGCAGAGTGGAGCTGTGGCAGCCTATGTGTGGGAAGAGCCAGAGGGAAATTGAGAAGATGAATGGAAGGTAGGCCAGATTGGGTTGTTGAGAACAAGCTCCAGAAGCCATGCTCAGGCCAAGACTAGACCCTCCCCAGTCCTCCACTGAAATGACCTCCTCTGGTGTGAATTTGGCTAACTGTCCAGAGCCATGAACTTCTCATTTGGTCATCCTGGGGCCCTCTGATATGGGGAATAATGCCTCTGTGTTGCGTATTTTCTGTTTGCCCCCAGAAACACTTTCCATTCCTCTCTGCCCTGATTCCTGCCCTGGGAGGCTGATCTGTATAATTCAGCCTCCTCCCTCCCTCTTCTGGTTGGGTTCAGTCACTAGGGAGAACCATCGGGAAACCCGAAGTAGGGGGGAGAATGAGGCCAGAGTATTTGTCCCCCTGCTTCCCCACGACGTCACCTTGGGCTGCCTGTGTCACTGGTAAGTGGTATCACAGCACCCTTTCCACACTTGATGGTCAGCCTGACAGGTGGTCAGGTTGGGGGAGGTGGGCAGTGGAGGTTGCAGATTGCTTTGAAATGTGACCATGTCTCCTGAGATGGGGAATGACCTGGAGCCTCCACGTCTGTTTGGACAGCTCACGAGCATTGCCATGGACAGCGGGGGTTCTGAGAACCACGCGAGAGGGGAAGCAAGCGCACCTTCAGCCCAGCAGAGCCTCAGCCCGGGAGCTGTGGGAGCTAGCAGGCCGACGGGCGTGGGTGCCCAGCCACTGCCAGCCTCCACCAGGCTCCTTTGCCCTCTTTGGGGCCTAAGCAGCTTCATCATGCAGGGCGCCATTAGGCATTTTTGGAACTCTGTGCCTTGATGTTTGGCTCTTCCTCAAGGATTTGGCTTAGACCCACCTCACTGGTTTAATTTTTGATGTACCAGTTCAAGTAAGAAACCCTGCCCAGGGGGCTTCCCTGGGGGTCCAGTGGGTAAGACTCCGCGTTCCCGATGCAGAGGGCCCGGGTTCGATCCTCGGTCAGGGAACTAGATCCCACATGCATGCCGCAACTAAGAGTTCGCATGCCACAGCTAAGGAGCCTGCCTGCAGGCACCTACGGAGCCTGCCTGCTGCAACTAAGACCCAGTGCAACTAACTAAATAAATAAATATTAAAAAAAAAAAAAGAGAAAAAGAAACCCTGCCCAGTTCAGCAATCCTAAGCACAACCGTGCTAACGTCCACCATGCTGGCTCTACTGTGGAGAGTGGGCTGCCCACCTCTTGGCTGGCTCTTCTGGGACAGGTCCAGAACTTCTGGCTGTTACAGCCACCTTGTGAAGAGGAGAGGGCTCTTTATGGCTCTAAGGTAGTTCCTTCCTTCCATATGTCCTCGAACTGTCCTGCTAGATGCATCCTTGCAGAGCTGTGAAGGGTACGGTTCTCCCATCTGTCTCCCACTTGCTCCCTCAAATTCCCAATTTCCCCTCCCAAGGTAGCTGTGAAGTGAAGGGTGCCAGGGTCTGTGGGCCAGGAGTTCACGGGCCATCTGACCCTCTAGGAGCCAGAGGCCGAGGCTCACTTGGCCTGTACATGGGGGCTGTCGGCGGGAAAATGGCCTGGGCCAAGCGGAAGGTCATCTCCGCTGTTGGTCAGACCGGCTGGGCCAGAAGGTGATAAGCAGTAAGGCAAAGACTAGCCGGGACACTGGAGGCTGTGGACACGAACATCCAGAAATGGGCAGGCACAGGGGCTCGGTCGCAGAGAAGGCAAAGACGTTATGAAGTGCAGACATGGACTAAAATCAGGCAATTAATACTATGGACACCAGGCTTTTGGCAAAGCAAGGTCTTTTTTATATTTAGCTGTCATGTCCCCATCAGGTAGGGAGTAGGTCTTAAAGGGGCAGGCGCCACCAGACCCAGGATTGCCTGTAGGTCCCTAAAAGTGATGATCCCACCTGACCAGCTTAGACTAGAACCAAGAGTTCTAGAACCGTGTCAGTTGCCTTTGGGGCCAAGTTGCAGAGCCCAGGGGGGTCAGATGTGTGGCGTCTGTTGGCTTCCATCAGGAGAGTGAACAAGCAGTCAGGAGGGGAATGTTTGGGAGGGGGTAGGTGGATAACAAGTAAATTGGGACACTGGAGAATTAGTTAAGGTGAGGTCCTGAAGTTAGAGGGGTCCCTGGTAGCACACAGGAAGCTAGGAGGATAGAGAGGTGGAACTGATTATCAATAGGGGGCAGAGTTTGTAGTTCCTGGATAAGACACTATCCTAAGATAAGATATGACAGGGCATAGATGCCTGGTCCTAGCCTCTGCAGGTTTTCTTCCCGAGGCCTTTGGGTGGTCCCAGGGCCAAAAGCAGAGCGTTAGAGCAGCAGCCTCTTTCCACATATTCAAATAATATAAAAGTATTTGGGGTAGGGATTAGAAGAATTGTTGGAGAGGGGTCTCCAGGGAGAGAACTAGCATCAAGCAGGGCTTCAGTGATTAGGAACTCTGCAAATAGATCAGTTAAATTCTGCAGGACTCACTTTATACCCTTCACCCCTCCAGAAAAGGATGAAGAAGAGAGAAAGAAAGAAAGAAAGAAAGAAAGAAAGAAAGAAAGAAAGAAAGAAAGAAAGAAAGAAAGAAAGAAAGAAAGAAAGAAAGAAAGAAAGAAAGAAAGGAAGGAAGGAAGGAAGGAAAGAAGGAAGGAAGAAAGAAAGAAAGAAAAAGAAAGAAAGAAAGAAAAAGAAAGAAAGAAAAAGAAAGAAAGAAAGGAAGGAAGGAAGCAAGGAAGGAAAGGAAGGAAGGAAGGAAGGAAGGAAGGAAGGAAGGAAGAAAGAGACATAGCAGGTAAGCAAATGGGCCTGACCAGGTCAGTTTCTGAGACCAGGCATGAGAATCCATGCTCCGGGCAGGACAGGGGTCATTCCCAGTCCTCCACTGAAATAGCCTCTGGTATGCATTTGGTGTGTTGGCCACAGCCATGAAACACTCCTGGGCCAATCATGGTCACCTGGGGGCACTCTGAAATGACTCAAAGGCCAGATTTTGGAGGGCCCAGGTGCTATAGTCTGTCAGTCCTTCCCCAAACCTTCCATGCCCTGTAGATGTGGTCGCCCACCTCTCACCAGCTCAGCTTTGCTCAGGCCCTGTGTTGATTCTATTTTCTAACGATGGCTGCCGTAATGACTCTAATCCCATTTCCTTTTTTTAATAGCAGTTTTATTGAGATGTAATTCACCTGCCATATAATCTACCTCTTTAACATGTTCAATTCAATGGCTTTAATATATTCAGAGTTGTGAAACCATCGCCATAATCAATTTTAGAACATTTTATCACCCCCTCCCAAAAGCCACCACTTATCCAGGAATCATCTTTCCTCCTCCCCAGCCCTAAGCAACCAAAAAATCTAATTTCTCTCTCTATAGATTTGCCTCTTCTGGACACTTCATATAAATGGAATCACAATATATGGTTATTTATGACTGGCTTCTTTCACCTAGCATGATATTTTCTTTTTTTTTTTTTTTTACTTTTTATTTTATACTGGAGTATACTTGATTAACAATGTTGTGATAGTTCCAGGTGTACAGCAAAGTGATTCAGTTATACATATACATGTATCTATTCTTTTTCAAATTCTTTTCCCATTTAGGTTGTTACATAATATTGAGAAGAGTTCCCTGTGCTACACAGTAGGTCCTTGTTGAGTATCCTTTTTTTTTTGGCTGCATTGGGTCTTCGGTGCTGCGACTAGGCTTTCTCTAGTTATGGTGAGCGGGGGCTACTCTTCGTTGCAGTGTGTGGGCTTCTCATTGCGGGGGCTTCTCTTGATGTGGAGCATGGGGTCTAGGCGTGCGGGCTTCAGTAGTTGCAGCACGTGGGCTCATTAGTTGCAGCACACCAGCCCTAGAGCAAGCGGGCTTCAGTAGTTGCAGCTCGCAGGTTCTAGAGCACAGGCTCAGTAGTTGTGGCGCAGGGCTTAGTTGCCCCGCGACATGTGGGATCTTCCCAGACCAGAGCTGGAACCCGTGTCCCCTGCATTGGCAGGTGGATTCTTAACCACTGTGCCACCAGGGAAGTTCCTCCATTTTAAATATAGCAGTGTGTACATGTCGATCCCAAACTCTCTTACTATTCCTTCCCCCCACCCTTCCACACTGGAATCCATAAGTTCCTTCTCTAACTCTGTGAGTCTGTTTCTGTTTTGTAAATAAGTTCTTTTGTATCATTTCTTTTTAGATTCCACGTATAACCAATGTTATATGACATTTCTCTTTCTCTGTCTGACTTACATCACTCAGTATGACAATCTCTAGGTCCATCCATGTAGCATGATATTTTCAATTTCATCCATGTTGTAGCAAGTATCAGAAATTCATTTTTTTATGGCTGAATAACATTCCATTTTATGAAACTACATTTTATTCATCAGTTGGTGAATATTTGAGTTGTTTCCATATTTTGGCTATTATGGATAAGGCTGCCACAAACATTTTTGTACGGGTTTTCTTGTACACATATCTTTTTATTTCTCTTGGGTATATACCTAGGAGTGGAATTGCTGGGTCATATGGTTACTCTATGTTTAACCTTTGAGGAACTACCAGACTGTTTTCTAAAGTAGATGTACTATTTGTATTCCCATCAGCAGTGTATGAGTGTTCCAATTTCTCCAATCCTCATTAACCTTGTTATTATCTGTTTTTTAAATTATAACTATCCTACTGGGTGCAAAGTGATGTCTTACTGTGGTGTTTATTTGCATTTCTCTGATGACTAACAATGTTGAACATTCATATTTGTATATCTTCTTGGGAGAAATGTCTATTCAGATCCTTCTCCCATTTTTAATTGGATTGTCTTTTTATTACTGAGGTGTAAGCATTCTTTATATATTCTAGATACAAGACCCTTATCAGATATATGTTTTGCAAATACTTTCTTCCATTAGTGGCTTGCCTTTTCACTTTCTTGATGGTGTCCTTTGCAGCACAACAGTTTGCAATTTCAATGTAGTCTAATTATTTTTTCTTTTGTTGTTTGTGTTTTTGATGTTGTATCTAAGTAACCATTGCTTAATCCAAGGTCATGAAGATTTATGCCTGTGTTTTCTTCTAAGGATTTTATAGTTTTAACTCTGATAATTAGGTTTTGATCCATTTTGAGTTAATTTTTATATATGGTGTGAGAATATTTGCATGTAGATATACAGGTTTTTTAAAAAAATTAATTAATTAATTTATTTTTATTTTTGGCTGCCTTGGATCTTCATTGCTGTGCACGGGCTTTCTCTAGTTGTGGCGAGCGGGGGCTACTCTTCCATGCGGTGTGTGGGCTTCTCATTGCAGTGGCTTCTCGTTGCAGAGCACGGGCTGTAGGTGCGCAGGCTTCAGTAGTTGTGGCATGCAGCCTCAGTAGTTGTGGCATGCAGGCTCAGTAGTTGTGGCTCACGGGCTCTAGAGCACAGGCTCAGTAGTTGTGGCACATGGGCTTAGTGGCTCCGCAGCATGTGGGATCTTCCTGGGCCAGGGCTTGAACCCGTGTCCCCTGCATTGGCAGGCAGATTCTTAACCACAGTGCCACCAGGGAAGCCCTAGATATACAGTTTTCATAACACCATTTGTTGAAAAGACTATTCTGGTTTTTTCCTATTGAATGTCTTGGCACCCTTGTCAAAAACCAAAATGTATTGACCATAAATGTATAGGTTTATTTCTATACTATCAATTTTATTTCAATGATCTATATGTTTAGTATTATGCCAGTATTACACTGTCTTGATTACTGTAGCTTTATAGTAAGTTTTGAAATTGGAAAACATGAGTCTTCCAACTTTGTTCTTCTTTTTCAAGATTGTTTTTGCTATTCTGGGTCCCTTGCAATTCCATATGAATTTAGGATCAGTTTGTCAATTTCTACAAAGAAGCCAGCTGAAGTTTTTGTAGGGATTGCATTGAATCTGTAGATCAGTTTGGGGAGTATTGTCATTTTAAAATATGCAGTCTTCTGTTCCATGAACATGGTATATCTTTCCATTTATTTAGGTCTTCTTTAATGTCTTTCAGCAATGCTTTGTTGTTTTCAGAGTGTAGTTTCACACTTTTGTTAAATCTGTTTCCAACTATTTTGTTTTATTTTCTCAATTTTATTTTTGGATTGTTCATTGCAAGTATACAGAAATACAATTGATTTTGTATATACTGATTTTGTATCCTACAACTTTGTTGAACTTGTTTATTAGTTCTAATAGTTTTCTTAATGAATTCTTTGGGACTTTTTTACACACAAGATTGTGCCATCTGCAAGTAAAGATAGTTTTACTTCTTTTTTTCTAAACTGGATGCCTTTTATTTCATTTTATTGCCTAATTGTCAACTTCTAGAAGTGGTGAGAGGGGTGCTCTCTGTCTTATCCCTGATCTCAGAGGTGAAATATTCATTCTTTCACCCTTGAGTTGTGGGTTTTTTGTAGATGTCCTTCATTAATTTGAGGACCCGTATGCTTTTCTGCAATGTGATGTGTCACTATCTCATTGGAATAAGTAGAGTCTAATTCTCCTCCCCTTGAATGTGGGCTGAGTTCCTTGACTCACTTATGGCCTGTGACAGTCTAAAAGCTAAGCCAACTTTTGAGTTTTCCCAGCTCAGGCACCAGACATGTAAGTGAATAAATGATTCCACCCCTCAACCATACAAGTTACTGTCAACTGTTTCAATCCTCCCACTGTGGTCCCAGATATGGTGGAGTACTGCATCTTGTTGGAATACCTGGTCATGCAATCTATAAGTATGATAAAATGGTTATTATTTTACACCATAAATTTGGGTGTAAATTATAAATTATACAGCAGTAGGTTTCTAGAATAGGTCTCAAACTTTCAAAAGCAAGCTTATTCAGGATGCTCTTCCCATTAGTGAATGTGGGCTGGGTGTCTAAGCCTGCAGTAGTAGTGGGCAGGGGTTGGGGGTAGGGGAGGACATGAGATTACAAGTTTCTCTGAACCTGTCTGTAGGCGGCCCATCTGCAGCACCAGCCTTCAGTGCAGGTGGCCTCCCGGGGGTGGAGACCAGACTTGAACCTCAGGCCAGCTGATGGCTCTTGCTAGTCTCTAGTTCCAAGAATGGACACTGTTCTCCCCCAAGTTCTACTTGATTCCTGCATCATCCTGGACTGTCCTCAATTGAGGTAATGCCCAGAGCCTTGTTGCAGCCCTGAAAATCATAACATTTAATACTAATACATGTTTTATAAATGAATGATAAATTTTATTAAAATGAATATAAAATGAACAAATTTTATAAAAACCTGTGACTCTGAGGCTGAGGATAGCTATATGCTTTCTGGCCCAGATCCCTTGGACAACAGGGCTTGAGTCTTCTGTCACCCCTTGAACTTTATGATTTGAATAGCTCTTTTTGTAGAATTTCTTCTTCTCTGGCAAACCTCAGTTTTTGCTCTTAACACCTTCAATTGATTGTATGAAGCTCCTCCACATTATTGAGGATAATCCCCTTTACTTAAAGTCAATTAATTGATTTTGGATGGCAACCACATCTATA
This sequence comes from Lagenorhynchus albirostris, assembly GCF_949774975.1. NCBI lineage: Eukaryota > Metazoa > Chordata > Mammalia > Artiodactyla > Delphinidae > Lagenorhynchus > Lagenorhynchus albirostris. The sequence continues at coordinate 2,534,038 of NC_083115.1, forward strand.
AAACGCCCTCGTAGCAGAACCTAGATTAGTGTTTGATTAAATAACTGGGTATATAGCCCAACCAAGTGGACACATAAAACCAACCACCACAGATGTGGACATCTTTGCGGGGGGCATTACTCTGCCCCCTACAGCTGAGAATAGTGAGAATGACCATCCTCTCCTCTGAGAGTATGAGGCAGGCCCTTAGCAAGGGAGGGTATTCCACAAACGGCTAAAACACCCAGAAGAGACTATTCCAGAGACGGAAATGTCTCATATGAGGCAAGGCACTGTTCAGCTTACATTTTGGGGTTGGACAAGGGGTTTCCAAGAAGCACTCATAAGAGCTGTCAGTTGCAAGAGGGTAGTAGGGTAGCAGGAACCACCCTTGGGAACCCTCCTACACTGTTGGTGGGAATGTAAATTGGTGCAGCCACTATGGAGAACAGTAGGGAGGTTCCTCAAAAAACTAAAATTAGGGGCTTCCCTGGTGGCGCAGTGGTTGAGAGTCCGCCTGCCGATGCAGGGGACACGGGTTCGTGCCCTGGCCCGGGAAGATCCCACATGCCGCGGAGTGGCTAGGCCCGTGAACCATGGCCGCTGAGCCTGTGCGTCCGGAGCTTGTGCTCCGCAACGGGAGAGGCCACAACAGTGAAAGGCCCGCATACCACACACAAAAAAAAAGAATGAGAGATTTCCCTGGTGGCGCAGTAGCTAAGAATCCTCCTGTCAATGCAGGGGGAACAGTTTCATGCCCTGATCTGGGAAGATCCTATGTGCTGTGGAGCAACTAAGCTCGTGTGCCACAACTACTGAGCCTGTGCTCTAGAGCCTGTGAGCCACAGCTACTGAGCCCACGTGCCACAACTACTGAAGCCCGTGTGCCTAGAGCCCATGCTCTGCAACGAGAAGCCACCGCAATCAAAACCCCACCCGCCTCAACGAAGAGTAGCCCCCGCTCGCCACAACTAGGGAAAGCCTGCGCCCAGCAAATGAAGACCCAATGCAGCCAAAAATAAATAAATAAAAATAAAATTATATTAAAAAATGTTAATTCCTTAAAATAAAAAAAAGAATGAAATAATGCCATTTGCAGCAACATGGATGGGCCTAGAGATGATCATACTAAGTTAGTCAGAAAGAGAAAGACAAATACCATATGATATCACTTATATGTGGAATCTAAAATATGACACAAATGAACTTATCTACGAAACAGAAACAGACTTACAGACATGAAGAAGACTTGTGGTTGCCAAGGGGGAGGGGGTGGGGGAGGGATGGAGTGGGAGTTTGGGATTAGCAGATGCAAACTATTATATAGAGAATGGATGGACAACAAGGCCCTACTGTATAGCACAGGGAACTATATTCAATATCCTATTATAAACCATAATGGGAAAGAATATGAAAAAGAATATATATATATAACTGAATCACTTTGCTGTACAGCAGAAATTAACACAACATTGTAAATCAACTATACTTCAATAAAAGAAAAGAACAGAACTACCCCTGGAATTAACATAGTGGGGTGAAGCCTTAGCCAGCTCCAAAGTTTCTCAGGTGAGTGAGATCAAGAGCCACTAATTAACAAATTTCCAACTTTCTTAACATCTCCATGTTTCCGCCACAACAAATAGAAATTAAGCTCCATAGTCCTATGTGCTCCTTTGTGGGGAAGAGCTCTGAAGTTAAGGGTGAGTAGCCTTGTGGCTCACTGGTCAGCAGGCTTAGGGAGAGGGGAGGACAGCTCCAGAGTGGAGGTGGCCGCTGCCGAGAGGGGGAAAGAAGACAGAGTTTTCAGGTCTGGCCACAAGGGAATGAACCGGTTCCTGGTTTGTGTTAAAGAAGAGGTCTTAGTGCTGAGCAGTTGACAGGCACATACATAATCCTTGAACACTTGCTGAGCTCTGGGGAGCATGGGATGTCCTTGGCTCTCACCACTAACCTTGCTTACAAGCCTGGATCTCATGCCCAATCAGCATGTCCCCAGCATAGCCTGGGATCGTGAAACACATGAATTCCAAGCTTTGCTGGTAAGTGGGTGACGGGGGTAGGGGGGCTGGATCAGCTTCTCTGGAACCATCTGAATGGACTGATCGCAGACATGGGTTTGGATACTGTCCCCTAGAGCCGGACTGGGAGCCCATGTGCCATTCATCACTTCGTAGACCCTCACCTGATGGAAGGGCGTCAGCAGCCAGCCTCTGTATGAACCCAGCCTCCCTAAAGCAGGTCTAGAAGATCGGGGAGCACCCGTAGCAAAGGGAGCAAAGTCCGACATAAACAGAGGTCCCAGGACATCTTACCCAGTAAGGGTAAGATGTGTGCCTTACATCTTACCCAGTAAGATGGTAGCCCTCGCAGGTGAGGTGAATAAGCAGACAAAACCATGCTGTAGACTTTTTCCTCAAGAAGCACTTATAAGATTTGTGCCCTTGGCTGATAAAGAAATTGTACCCCAGGAATTAGGGGGTGACAGAACTCAGAATGAGCAAATTAAAGTTATCATGAGATGGCTCAGGTGGGTTCCCTAAAGGTAGGAGTTGAACAGCTCACTGCCAAACCCAGCTAGAAGGAGGGCCTGTGGAAGGAGAGGGGACTTCGGGTGGAATAAAAAGAGAATTCCCAGCAGCTTCCAAGAGCAACGCATAGCGTGGATCCTACAAACGCTTGGAGGTTTGAACGTAGAAGTGACAGCAACTCAAGGTTTCACATAGCGATTCAGAAAAAGAAATAGAATCAATGAATTTTTTTCACACGGAGGCTATCTCTGTCCAAGTTTAGCCACTTAACATCAGGTGTATGTGTCGTAAAGTCTTTTCCATTAACTAAATCTATCTGTGGCCACTTGGTCCAATAATCCCACATGAGATGTTAAGACAGATTTTGTGGATTGAAGTGCCACGTAAGCACTGAAATAAATGCACTTGGGGGAAGTTCAGGGTCTTCAAAAGGGACTCGCTGGTGGTAGCCCAACAAGGCTGAAAGGAAACCATGAAGGTGGCTATCGGTGGACTGAAAGCTATGTGGCCACGGTCACCATGCATCACACATGGGAGTTTCAAATGCGTCCGTATCTGTGAACGTCAGCTTTCTCTAGGTGAGGAGGGACCACATCTCCTGGAACCTGATTGCACGGGTTGAGTTGCTTTCGTGGAGTCCCGTGAGGTTTGCGGTGGTTCCCATCAAAACATTTACATCTAAGCCGACCAAGGATCTGGCTTTGCGTGTACCTGCAGACTCACCCAACTTCCCGCCTTGTGCTACCATCAGCTGCTAAAGAACACGACTTGAGCCACATCTGAAGGAATTCACCCTTCATGAGGGTTATTAGCTGGATGAGAAATCCTAAATTTCATGGGATCTCCAACCATTACAATGGAAACCCAAAAAGGCAGAGCGGGGACCTGATTAAGATGGGGAGATCAATTGTCAGGTTCTTACACGGCTTAGTTTTCTGTCCACACAGCGGAATTCACGGCCAGGACAGGGGAGAGGGGTGCAGCGACCTCATCTGTGACCTTGCTCACACGTGGGTGCCGTTCAGGAGGACCAAGTTGCATCTGGCGCCAAGTGATGGAATCCAGAGCCTGGTCGGGGAGGATCAAGTATGTCTGCTCCCCAGAAGGCAACACAGGGGTGGGCGTGGAGGGCTTCCAGGGTGCCAGAGAGAATATTATGCCTTTTCCCTGGTTTCCTCTCCCCCATGATGTGACCCAGGCAGGCCAACTAAGTCCTAAAGGATTCTTTTTTTTGTGTGTGTGTGTGTGTGGTACGCGGGCTCTCACTGTTGTGGCCTCTTCCGTTGTGGAGCACAGGCTCCGGACGCGCAGGCTCAGCGGCCGTGGCTCACGGGCCCAGCCGCTCCACGGCATGTGGGATCTTCCCGGACCGGGGCACGAACTCGTGTCCCCTGCATCGGCAGGCAGACTCTCAACCACTGCGCCACCAGGGAAGCCCTAAAGGATTCTAGTATCTGTCCTTTCCTCTCCATTTCCACCACCAAAGCATTAGTCATTTCTCTCCTGCTCTGTTGCGAACATCCCCTTGCCCGACTCCTCTGCCTCTTCCATGCCCCCCTCCAGTTAACGCCCCACAGTACCCTCAGCCTTGGTCAATTCACTCCACTACCTGCAGTCCTTCAACGAAACCCCATTGGATCTCCACAGTGAAATCCAAACTTTTGCTTTGGACCAAGAAAAAAAATTTTTAATCAAGAGAATGTTCCCCACTATATGCTTATTATAAAAACCGGGCAATGTAAGGAATTCCCTGGTGGCTCAGTGGTTAGGACTCGGCGCCTTCACTGTCGGGGCCCGGGTTCCATCTCTGGTCAGGGAACTAAGATCCCGCAAGCTGGCCCGTGCTGCCAAAACAAACAAACCAACCAACAAAAAACCTGGGCAATACAGATAAGTACAAAGAAAAAGCTGCAATTCACCTGAAATGATACCATCCAAAGATAACAACTGCAAATATTTTGTTATGTAATAGGAATGTTCTCTGGGAACAATTGAGATCACTAAGGTGACCGCCTAAATTACAGTGGTTCTGAGATTGCATCTCACAACTGAGTGTCCTTCTGAATCCTCCCCTTCAAAGGCTCCCTCAGCTATTTCTGAGTCTGGGATGAGTCCCACGTGTGCTCAGGAACAAGTCAGCCCTTGACTGACTTGTCAAGAAACCCCTTTAGTTTCCTCGTGGAGATTCTGCTACATTCCAGCCCTTCAGGAAGGTGCATCAGCTACAGGTGTCACCATGGGAACACTGGTTTCCGGTCCTTCCACTGGACACTACCGGCCCCCGTAAGCTGACACCCTGGAAGGAATGCTCTTCCTCCATCCTCTGGGGTGACTGGGTCCCTGGGTTTCCCTCTTTCATTCTCTAAGCTCCTCCCAGGCATTCAGGCACCCAGAACACAAACAAACGGGAATGGAAACCCCAGTAACCACAACAAAACGTCTTCCTCTTTCAGGAACCAAGACCGCACAAAATCTCCCCGCTATATAACAGCAAACACTTACATGTGCTTTCTGCATGCCAGGCTCTGTTCTAAGCATTTTCCATATATTAGTTCCTTTAGTCCACAACAATCCTATAAAACAGGTATTATTGTACCTTCATTTTACAGGTGAGAAAATTAAAGCATAGAGAGGTTAAGTGACTTACCCAAGGGCTCACAGCTAGTAAGTCTCAGAGCTGAGACTTGAAACCACACAGACTGGCTTAAGTGTCCACAATCTTAGGGTTCATGTCCACTACTTCTGAAGACAGCAATCCAGGTTGAAGTTTACTGGGGTACCATGTTACAGGTGTGTTTCCTTCTACCTTTTTCTCAATGCTTCTGTTCACATCCACAAGCCCAAACTTCTCAGCATTGCGCCCAAGGCTGAGATGGCTCCAACTTCTACGCAGCCTCTTTTGCCCAGCTCTCCACCACCCACCCCGAGTAATAGTCGCTCTGAACCATGGGCCCTCCCCCAGCCCTCATGTTCACCCAGGCCTCTCTGCCTTTTCATGTTAACTACTCACCTTGACCTTGATGTCTGTGTTGCTGGTGGGCCAGGCTCTTCTTCCCAGTCCCAGTCCGGGGGCTCTGGGTTCTCAGGACTTCCCTGACTTCTCCAGAAGTTGGGTGCTTCCTCCTTCCCACGCCCATGCCCTAATTCTGCTAAAGGCCCAACGCACGGTATCAGAGTTGTTGTGTATGTGTCTGATTCCCCTTGGAACCGTGAGCTCCTGGTGGGCGGGAACTCTGCTTTACTTACCATTTCCCTAGGGCCTACCATAGCGTTAATGAACTCATCTTAATAAACTCATTAACTCTACAAATGAACGTTTATTGTACTTTTCAACAGTTTCTAGGAAAGGTGATTCCATTGCTTTTCTTAGTGGTCAATTCCAGCCTCCACACCTTCCACTTAGACCTTTTTTCCTAGTTAACCTGTACATTCTCTTTTTTCTCTCCACAACAGTTACTGCCAACTCTGCTTCTTCTCCTGTGGAGAATTGTGCAAAATGGATTATGGAATAAACCCAAGATGACAGGATGTCATAAACAGCCCTGGAAACACAAGTGCCAAGACACGCTGATTGAGAAGCAGCGCCCAACTCCACCCCACCCTCTGGGAGGAGAAACGAGTTCTGTCTTTTATGGGGAGCATTAAAGCTAATTTTCAATCTTCACTGGTTCCAGGTGTGAAGCCTCCTCTGGATCTGCAGTATCTTTTATGTCCTACCGCATAAGAGACAGCATGGAAACACTTCTGATTCGAGTCAAAGAAGAGTTATGTCAAAATCCAATCTCTGAAGTTCTCGTCACAAGAAAAAAATTGTTTTCCGTTTGTTTATGTGTCTATACGAGACGATGGATGTTCACCAAACTTGTGATAATCACTTGATGATGTATGTAAATCAAATCATGATCTGTACCCTTTTTAATTTTGGCTGCGTTGGGTCTTCGTTGCTGCGCGCGGGCTTTCTCTAGTTGCGGCGAGCTGGGGCTACTCTTCGTTGCGGTGCGCGGGGTTCTCACTGCGGTGGCTTCTCTTGTTGCGGAGCATGGGCTCTAGGCACACGGGCTTCAGTAGTTGTGGCTCGCGGGCTTAGTTGCTCCACGGCATGTGGGATCTTCCCGGACTCGAACCCGTCTCCCCTGCATTGGCAGGTGGATTCTTAACCCCTGCACCATCAGGGAAGTCCCGATCTGTAACCTTGAAACTTATACAGTGATGTGTGTCAACGAGATCTCAAAAAAACTGGAAGAGGGGCTTCCCTGGTGGTGCAGTGGTTAAGGACCCGCCTGCCAATGCAGGCAACACGGGCTCGAGCCCTGGTCCGGGAAGATCCCACATGCCCCAGAGCAACTAAGCTCGTGTGCCACTGCTCGCCGTAACTAGAGAGAAGCCTGTGCGCAGCAACGAAGACCCAATGCAGCTAAAAATAAAATAATAAAAAAAAAACTGGAAGAAAAAACAATCCAGTCTCTGAGACTTTGGTTAAGAGATGTGCCTTTTCTTTAGAATTGTCCTTTATTTGCCTAGTTGTTTGAGTGGGAGGGAGGTTATTGCCTTAAGTATTTTATCATTAAATAATTCCAGTTCCTTTAACCTTTTTGGAACCATCTATTTTTTCTGTGTTGTTTTCTGAGTCTACTTTAGGCTGTGGGTGTGTTGCATGGCCCCTGCTGTTGGATTCTGGGGAAACGCCCCAGGGAGTTTACCCGTACGGAACTTTTATTTGTGTTAGCAAGAGCTCCTCACTCTTGAATATCCCTCATGAAGCCACAATATAAAAAGCAGTGTTCACTTGGGAAACCAAGGGCAGTGTAGGCTGGCTTGGACACAGCGCGATGTGATGAGTAACTCCTTTAATCAGAGGTTACGCTTGATGACGGGACAGCTGCACGTGCTGTGGTCACGTGGGCTGCGAGTCACAGCTGCAATATTCTCTGCTGCAGGGTAATGACCAAAGTTCTTTGGCATAGGTCAGCTTTGTACTGAAGCTCCACGCAGTGTGGGGCAAATCATCCTAACATCCTCACTTCTCCTGTACCTCCTTCATGCACCTTTGCGTCTCCCAGACCCAGGGAGTGACATGGCCTGGCGTCTCCTACTGTTGCCCACCTTGGAGTTTCGCTCCTACCCTCCCAGCTCTCTGGAACCTCCTTCAGGGCATACCCAGTTTCTTCTTAAAAGTCATTTGTTGTCTGAATTAATGGATACTTTCTGCTCTGATGTCTTTGCCCCTCTTTTTCTTTCCCTGTTCAACCAAAATAGTAAAAACCTGCCCAGGTTACACCCCTCACCAATGTGCTAACAGCTATCATTTGCTGAGTGTTTATCTCATGTCAGACGCTGTAGGAATACACACAATCTACAACAAAAAGCCCTGAAAGGTTTTTAAGTAAATATGTATTTTACATTTGAGGAAACTGAGAGTCAGACCCAACGATTCCTCAGGGTCACAAAATTAGTAAATGTTAGAGCTGAAATTGGATCCCAGGACTAACCCAAAGCCCATACTTTATTTTTCTATTGTTATACGTGACAAGTTAATGTCTATAAAATACATTTTTCAAATGTAGAAATGTAGTGCTTGTTGACATGTTTGTTTCGTCCTTATGACTTGCAAAGATTGAAGCCATTCTTCAAAGAAGAGTTACTCAAATTACCAAGCGATAGCTGGATCTGAGGTTTCTCCTCTATGGACATGTGACTTCTTTGACCTTTAGTAGGAAGAATCGTCATGATATTGGGGTGAGGCTGCTCCCAGATCCTCTCAGTGGACATACATAGATTTGTGTATGTGCATACATATATGCATACATACATATACATATATATATATATTCCCTATGTCTATTCCCGTATATATGTATACACACACACACACATATATATATATCTATATCTAATTCATTTTATTATCCAGCTCTTTATACTGAGCCTGAATTCTCACCAATACCTCTAGTTCATCCAATTTTCTTCCTTCCCATCTTCCTTCCTTCCCATATTCCTTTCTTCCTTCCTTCCTCCCTCCTTTCTTTCTTTTTCTTTCCCCTTCCTTCCTTCTTTCTTTCTTTCTTTCTCCCTCCCTCCCTCCCTCCCTCCCTCTCTCTCTCTCTCTTTCTCTTTCTTCCTTCCTTCCTTCCTTCCTTCCTTCCTTCCTTCCTTCCTTCCTTCCTTCCTTCCTTCCTTTCTTTCTTTCTTTCTTTCTTTCTTTCTTTCTCCCTTCCTATTTCATAATGCCAGAATTTATCTTCCTGATAACGGACACAACTAGAAAACACTTCACTCCAACAGACTAACATTCTCATCTCACCTGGCTCATCTGGCAAGTACAAAAATGTCTGCATGCTGTGGCGGAGACGGTGGACAGAGTTTCTCCATCCTTGTTTCAGCCTCCTTCTAGGGTGTTCTTGTTCCTTGTACCTCAAAAACAGCAGGGCTGAGCACGGCCTTCCCCACGCTCCCTTGCAGCTTAGGGGCTGGTATGATTTGGGTTCCACCGATCAGATGCCTTCGTGCAAGAAATGAATGTGAAACTGAGTAAGTGGGAAGAGGAGCCCAGGCTTTGACTGCTCTGGATCTCAGTGGGGGGGCTCACTGGTCCAGTGGTGCTGTGGACCCACAGATCACGGCCCACGCAGCTTGTACCTGGAAATAACCATGTGGCAGCAGCTTCCCGAGCCCCTGACTGAGGTTAGACTGCCGTATGCTAGAGCCATGGTTGTCGACCAGGGACCACTCTGCACCCAGGGCATTTAGTAGTCCGGAGACCTTTTTGATCGTCACGACTGAGGACGTGCTATCAGCATCCAGCAGGCAGAAGCCGGGGATGCTGTGAGACCTTGCTTAAGGCACAGGACAGCCTTGCAACAAAGAATCGTCTTGTTCCAAATGCCAGCAGGGCCTGTCCCGAGCCTGGACTTCAGATGGTGGCATCCTGATTCCTGAAGTTGTCCATCAAGACAAAAGAGTCACTCCCTCATAGGGTCATTTTTTTTTTTTTTTTTTTGCTTGTACTTTAATTTTGTTCTGGATTTATTCCTGAGTCGTTAAGTGTTCGTTTCTTCAGTTTCTCCTGGGATATCTTTTTCTTTTTTTTCTTTTTTTTGGCGATACACCGGGCTCTCACTGTTGTGGCCTCTCCCGTTGCGGAGCACAGGCTCCGGAAGCGCAGGCTCAGCGGCCAGCGCTCACGGGCCCAGCCGCTCCGCGGCATGTGGGATCTTCCCGGACCAGGGCACAAACCCGTGTCCCCTGCATCGGCAGGCGGACTCTCAACCACTGCGCCACCAGGGAAGCCCTGGGATATCTTTTCTTCAGTGCAACAACCGCTTCGGGTTCAGGAACAATTTGTTCTTTCTCAGTAAGGACCACGGCAATGTGGCAGGAGGAGTTGGTGCAGGGGCTGATGCCACCCTGAGCTCTATAAATCCAGAGGCCTCTTCAGGACTCCTTCACCGGGATGAGCTCAGTGCTCAGAGAATTGACATCTAAATCCTTAAGCATTACTGTCTGCATTTTTAAGTACGTACAACAAAATTTCAGTGCTCTTTTTGGGCCACCAATGTTGGATCCAGGGCCAGGCACCTGCCAGCTCCACCATCATAACCGTGAATGCCGAGCAGCTCTTCAGTAAAGGGACATCTTTCTGAGATGCGGGGGCCTTTCGGATATGCACACCCTTGAAGGCCCATGCAAGGTCACATTTGTGTGAAGTGAAGATTTGAACCTCTTAAACTGCATGGTTTTGTGGGTGTTTCTGGGTTAAGTGAGCAGCAAACCACTTTCAGAGATCACCCCAGACCACTTTGGGAAGAAGACAGGGTCACTTCTGTAGAATCATTCTGAGAATCATTCCTCAAGCTTCAACCTAAAGCCTGCTTTTCTAACCCCTCACACAATTTCGTAAGCACCTAATTCCTTGGATTAAATTCCTTTTCTGTGTAAGGTACCCACAGCAGTTTTTAATCTGCCACTGAACTCTGATACACATGGCATTGCCAGAACTGATTCCCAGATGATCCCTCCACTGAAAACCCGCATCAAAGGTAATTGTGTGCTAATAAACCATGAGGAATATTAAGCTTTTGCCTATTTGTTTGTCTCTCTCCTTTTCTTTTACCCACAGAGACGTCTGTTGATCTATCTGCAGAATCACATGTCGCATGCTTGCTCCAAGGATTTTTAAGATACAACAAAGTGAAGATGTGTAGAAGAGGATGGAATGGGCCTTTCCTGATTTATCAGGATATAAAACCAGCAAGACATTTAAAAATATAACCGCCCCCCCCCAAGAAAAAAACAGGAATTCACTATGGGCTGGAGTGGGCATAAAAGGCTTTAATGGAGGCAGCATGGCATGGGGTTGAGAGCATGGACTCTGGTCCAGAGCAGGTGTTTGGGCTCAAATCCTGATACACACTACTATATATAAAAGAGATAATCAACAATGACCTACTGTATAGCACAGGGAACTCTACTTAATATCCTGCAATAACCCAAGTGGGAAAAGAATCTGAAAAAGAATGGATATATGTATATGTATAACTGAATCACTTAGCTGTACACCTGAAACTAACACAACGTTGTAAATCAACTAGACTCTGATATAAGATAAAAATTAAATTAAAAAAAATCCTGGCCACGCACCCTCAGGAAAGTTGGTGAACTTCATCTGTAATTTGGCGATGGATAATAGCCCCTATGTCACGGGGATGCTGTGCAGACTGAGGTAATTAATATGAGGAAAGCAGTTAATAGTCCTTATGCATAATGATGCTATTAAAGTGTCTGTTAAATAAAATTTAAATGGAGGTAGAATTTCACTTGGATGGGGTGAGTATTGTTAAGGGAGTGGAGAGCTTTCTGCGGTGGGCACCAGAATAGCCATGCTAGGGAACAGGAAGGAAGCGGTGTGTCTGCTGTACGCGCTGGGCGTCGAGCAGCGGTGACAGGAAATGTTGGCCCCGTAGGGTGAGGCCATGAGTGCAGAGTCTTGATCATCTTCCTAAATCGTCTGGGCTTTCACCTGTCAAACACTAGGAAGCTCCGGAAGGATCGTCAGCCGGCAGGTGACGTGGAGAAAAGTGACATTTTAGGAAGAGCGCTCTGAGGGTATCCTACATCTTTACACCCACCTGACACACCCATGAGCTACTTGTCAACTGGCCCATCAAAGGACACTTTCCACACCTACAAGTATTCATGGCAACCAGCTGGCCCTTCTCAACTCTGAAATTTTTCTTGCCCTAGACAGCTTCTCTAGCCTCTGCAGTTGGGGGAGGGAAGCTTGGAAAGTCATTAACTTGAATAAACTTTAATTTTTTGGTCTTAAAAAGTAGCATAGTTATATGAAATTCTATTTCAGTTAAAAATTATTGGTGTCTCTTGGCTGATTGATTTCTTTTTCTTCCTTCCTTCCTTCCTCCCTTTCTTTTCTTTCTTTCTTTCTTTCTTTCTTTCCTTCCTTCCTTTCTTCCTTTCTCTTTTTTTCTCTCTTTCTTTCTCTCTCTCTTTTTCTTTCTTTCTTTCTTTTTTTTTCTTCCTTTCTTTCCTTCCTTCCTTCTTTCTTTTTTCTGTCTCAGCTAAATTCTTATAGGTCCTGAGTGCCCCTGGTCACTGTTGGTCTTTTAGACGTTCATAAGTGTTCTTAGACCATACCTCCAATTGTCAACCAGCTGATGTCATTCCCACAAACACAGACACTACAAAGGATGAACTAAGCATAGCTGTTGTTTTTTTCTTTCTCCGCTATCCGATGGGGGAAAAGCGTCATAGGTAGCTTAATCAAAACCAAGATCATTCCAAATTTCTTTTACTTATCTGCACTAAGTCAGTGGCATTTGGAAATGAAGATGCTAGAAATATCTAGAAAATAAACTATAGAATTATTTGTGGGGGCATAGGAGAGAGGGATAATTCCCAGATTTCTGGCTTGGGAGATCGGAGTGGTTGGCATCATTGATTGACATAAGGAAAGAGGAGGTGCAGGCAGGCATGCTACATAATTTACAGCGTTTACTGCAAAATGAAAATACAGGTCCCTAGTTCAAAATGCAGGGAGAACTCTTTCCTTTCTTCCATGGTGTCTCTCTCAACTTGTCATGGTGGTCTTTATTTCCTACTTAATGTCACACTCTCTTGGGTACAGGGACACATGCAGAGTGAGCGCAGACCCTATAGATGAGGAGGCACAGGGCAGCCAGGTTATGCCTCCTGCCAATCAGGGACCAGCACCTGTGGAATTCAAGCCAGGCATCTCCCCTTCCCTGACGCCACAGTCCCAACCCAACTGTAGGCGGGTGACCCCCAAGAATATCGTTACTTCTGTGCCAGGATGCACTAGGTACCTGGATAGGGGTGGGCAAGAGGCTTACGTGACTGCCAAGTTGCCCACTGAATGGGACCGTGTGCTGCCAGCCTGACACTGGGATGGCCACTGCTTTGCCCTGTCCCGAGATACACACACTGAGCATGTCCATCCCCCACCCTCCCTGCACCCATGCCCAGGATCCCACCACTGGGGACAGAGGTGCAGAAGCACGGGAGATGGGGAGGTGAGGCCCTCAGTGCAAGAGGCCAGGAGCAGCAGGCTGAGAACCTCTCCCAGGGGTGCAGTGTGGCTGAGGGAGGGAGGATGGCGTGTGAGCCGACACACGTGTTCCATTGTCTCGTAGGACTTCACCTACAAAACATAAATTCAAAGATAAAGTTATTAAGAATTTCAAAACAGCTAATGCAGAGCACTAAACGCCAAGTATGAGACCCTTCTGAGCTTGGGTCCCTGAGTGACTGCCTGGTTGCGGACCTGTTGTTATGAACTGAATGTCTGTGTCCCCCCAGAACTCATAGATTGAAGCGCTCTATCCTCCAATGAGGCTCTATTTGGAGACAAGGCCTTTAGGGGGTGGTTAAGGTTAAATGAGGTCCTAAGGGTGGGGTCCTATCTAAGAGGATTGGTGGCCTTATAAGAAGACGGACACTGCACACACCGAGAAAAAGCCAACCGGCAGCCAGCCAAGGAGAGGGCTCATACCAGAGCCCAACCAGGCCAGTACCCTGATCTCAGACTTCCAGCCTCCAGAACTGCAAGAAAACAAACTCCTGTTGTCTGAGCCACCCAGTCTGAGGTACTTTGTTAGGGCAGCCTGAGCTGACTAAGACATCCATGAAGCCAGACCTGGGAGCAGGTTTTTTGAGAAAGATCATGAATTCTGTTATGGATCTGTTGAGTTTTGGTTTTTTAAAAATAAATTTATTTATTTGATTTTATTTATTTTTGGCTGCGTTGGGTCTTCGTTGCTGCATGCGGGTTTTTCTCTAGTTGCGGAGAGCAGGGGCTACTCTTCGTTGCGGTGTGTGTGGGCTTCTCATTGCGGTGGCTTCTCCTGTTGTAGAGCACGGGCTCCAGGTATGTGGGCTTCAGTAGTTGTGGCACGTGGGCTTCAGTAGTTGCAGCTCGTGGGCTCTAGAGCGCAGGCTCAGTAGTTGTGGCGCATGGGCTTAGCTGCCCCACGGCACGTGGGATCTTCTCGGTCCAGGGGTTGAACCCGTGTCCCCTGCATTGGCAGGCGGATTCTTAGCCACTGCGCCACCAGGGAAGCCCGGATCTGTTGAGTTTTAAGGTACCTAAGTTATAGTCAACTGGCAATTTCTCACATACAGACTTACAGATCCATCAGCCGAGAGTGAGGCTGAGTGAGGCTGGAAATACCAGTTTGGGAGGAATTAATACATAAACAGCAATTAGATCCAGGGAAGGTGATGAGATCACTCAAGCACAATGTTTGGAGTGAGAAGAGCGTGAGGATAGAAAACAAGGTGAGGGTTGCCAGCATTTAGGATGTGTCCAGATCACAGGGAAGACAGTGACAAGGAAGGAGAGGTCAGAAAGGAAGGGAGGAAATCCAAGAGCAGAGTGGTGTTCCAGGAGCTAAAGAAAGAAGTTGGACTCCGGGGCTGTTCATCAGGAGATTGTGGCTTGGCAGATCCGGGGTGGGACCCAAGAACCTGTGTTTTTGAAAGGTCTCGGCATGATGCTGTTGCCCTGCCAAGTTTGGGAACCACTGATAGAAAGCAAATAACACGACTTGTATTCAAATTGACCTGGGCTCTAATCCTGACGCTGTCACAGTTAAGTGGTTTGAGCTGAAACAGGATACTTAAATCTTTTTGAGCCTCGGGCACCTCATACATTACAAAATGGGAGTGATGGCCCTACTTAGTGGTATTGATTTAAAGACTGGAGATAATGTATGTAAATCATCCAGCTCACAGTAAATGTTCAGCAACTAGCAGGCAATGCAATGAATGTCATGAACGTAGACCACTCCCTTAATAAATAGCTTGACCTGGAGGGGCAGGAGAAAAGGGTCAACAGCTGCAGGTGTACAAGAGTCAAAGAGGGACAGCGTTTTGTTTTGTCTTAATTTTGTAAGATGGCTGAAATTTGCACATGTCTGTAAGCTGAGAAGCAAGAGTAGGAGATGCGGTGTGATGAGCTCAGATCCCTGAGTTGATGAGAGGAATTGTCTCCAATTGATGAGAGGAATTGTC